>NW_027256882.1:153200623-153505623 GCF_029215685.1 Pituophis catenifer annectens
CTTCCCAGGGCTGAGAGAGAGTGACTGGCCCAAGGTCAGCCAGCTGGCTTTGTGCCTAAGGTGAAATTAGAAGTCAGGGTCTCCTGATTTCTACCCTAGTGGAATTTAACTAACTAACTAACTAACTAACTAACTAACTAACTAACTAACTAACCAACTAACTAATTTTTGGTTCTGGATCATACTTAGAAAAAATCCTGTTTCTTCCAAATAAGGTATTAAATGACAAAATCCTAGAGATTCGTAATAGGAACAGGATTCGTAATTATGAGCTCTAGTAAATATGCAGCTGTCCTTGGAGGAACATCTGACGGCTGTAACCAGGGGGACCTTTTGTCAGGTTCGCCTGATTCGCCAGTTGCGGCCCTTTCTTGATCGGGATTCCCTGTGCACAGTCACTCATGCCCTCGTCACCTCTCGCCTTGACTACTGCAACGCTCTCTACATGGGGCTCCCCTTGAGGAGCACCCGGAAGCTCCAGCTGGTCCAGCAGCGCGGGTAGTGACGGGAGCAGCATGGCGCTCCCATGTAACACCGCTCCTGCGCGAGCTGCACTGGCTCCCGGTGGTCTTCCGGGTGTGCTTCAAGGTGTTGGTTATCACCTTTAAAGCGCTTCGTGGCATACGGCCTAGCTATCTTCGAGACCGCCTGCTGCTACCGACGACCTCCCATCGACCCGTGCGCTCCCACAGAGAGGGCCTCCTCGGGGTGCCATCAGCCAAACAGTGCAGGCTGGTGACCCCCAGGGGGAGGGCCTTCTCTGTGGGGGCACCTACCCTCTGGAATCAGCTGCCCCCAGAGATAAGGAGAATCCAAGACCTCAGTGCCTTCCGTCGTGCCCTTAAAACCCATTTTTTCAAGCAAGCCGGGCTGGCTTAAGAAGAAATTTTTAAATGTTTTAATTGGTAGTGAGTTTTAATTGGGCCAAATTTATATATCTTTTAATTGTTTTTTAATATTTGTACTGCATGTTTTTTAATTCTGGCTGTACACCGCCCTGAGTCCTCAGGGAGAAGGGCGGTATAGAAATTCAATAATAAATAAATAAATAAATAAATAAATAAATAAATAAATAAATAAATAAATAGTAAATGAGTGAGAGACAGTTTCATGTGATGGTTGAGGCACTAGGCTAGAAATCCGGAGACCCTGACTTTAATATCCAGTGATGACTGTGAAGCATGGAGGATACAACTTGGAATGAAAGAGTGAGGGACATGAATTATGCAATGAAATTATCCAATTAATTATCCAATTAACCAGTGGAATGCCTTGCCTTCAGAAGTTGTAGGTGCCCCATGGCTGGAAGCTTTGAAGAAGATACTGGTCAGCCACTGGTCTGAAATGGTATAGGGCCGTGATGGCGAACCTATGGCACGTGTGCCATAGGTGGCACATGGAGCCATGTTTCCTGGCACGCCAGCTCAGCTCTGGTGCACATGCGTCGGAGTCTCTGGAGGTTGGGGACAGCAAAAAAGTCACTTCCTGTCCAACCAGAAGTTGGGAAATGGGCCGTTTCGGGCCGCTGGGGGGGTGGAGAAGGCCGTTTTCACCCTCCCCAGATGCATAGAGCGGATCTGGAGCCAGGTGAGAAAGAAAAACGGGCCTACCAGGCCATCGTGTGCTTGGAGCAGGGGGAAGGGGGGATTGCATGCGTGGGGCAGGGTGCATAGAATTATGGGTGTGGGCACACATGCACGCGAACCTCCCCCGCCCCCCCTTCCTGGCACGCGATAGCAAAAAGGTTAGCCATCAGTGGTATAGGGTCTCCTTCTCAAGCAGGAGGTTGGTCTAGAAGACCTCTAAGGTCCCTTCCAATTCTGTTATTCTATGTCCTAAATTAAAGAAAAAGCAATTGGTTATGAGTTTTTGAAACTAATTGAAAGACAAAGCATGTAATGGATTTAAATTGTCTGATTTTTGTGAGGTGAACTTGGTAAATATATGCAGGGATCAGAAAGTATTATTTTAATGATACATAAATGTAAGTCAGAAAGCTTTTTTAAAAATGGTATTATTTATCTATTGTCAGGCATACTGTCAGCACGCCAGCAGTACTGGTTAGTACTCTGCAGTCTGCAAGTTTTTTCAACGTTAGAAAAACACTTTTTTTCTCGCCCACCAAGAATGAATATTCACAATTAATTAAAGCCTATGGCCAGAATCCAAACAACACCCCGGTGGGCTACAGATGAGATTTTCTTCAACAGCATCTTCCTGTGTTATATAACAAACTGCTTTAGAAATTCAGAGTGTTTTCAATTCTGTTTTGGAAAATGTCGGTTGGAGGGGATGCCAGTGTGGCAGGGATGGTGTATACTATCCGTAGCCTTTTCCTTTTCAGAATATTGTATTTCCATTTATTGTAACGCTTAAATGTTTGCTTATGGTCTGTTTTAGGGCACTTCAATTGGCACCCCGGGATATGTGTTTTTGCATATTTCAGAATCAGTGATTCTATATTTCCTGCTTCCTGAAATGTTATGATGAGCAGTTTTGACATTTGAAACATGTTTTATTAATGCACTTCCCATAATCTTTATCCCCTGGGAGACAGTTCTCTTTTCCTCTTTCTCGAAAATAGTATGTCAGACTGATAAGCTCAACGTGGCTCGGCCTGTGCATTCACACCACAAAGTTTTGAGGCAAAACCCAGGACAAATTCCAAAAGAATGTCTGGTATAAAAGAAGTAAAGAAAAATAATTAATAAGATCAGAGCTGGGAGATGTCAAATTCATTGAAGCATTTTGTGCTTCCTGCAAAGAAAAGTGCAAAAACAAAAACAACGCTGACACACACACATATATATATTAAATGGAAAAATACTTTTGTTGTTTCCCTGAAGAAAGGAGAATTTTCTGGGCATCTTAACAACCCAATTTGCAGCCAAGCCTGCCCATGTCTTTTATCCCATAGCGATCTTATGCCAAAAGTAAGAAAAAGAATATACAACATAACTGGCATTTTCCAAAGACAATCTGGGGAGAATTAAAAAAAGAATATTCCCTGCTCCTTTCAAAAAGATACCTTAGTTCTACAGCCCCTAAAAGGATATCCCCAATACCATAAGATTTAACAACTCTTTCCATCTGCAGGCAGGGAAAAAGAGCTGTGAGTAGGGATGTAGCCTTAGAAATCTCCATCTGGGGCCTTGAAATTTCTACTTTTTTATCTTTCTGCTGTCAGCGTTTTACAGCAATAAATACAGAAATTGGGACTGATTTCCATCACTAAGTGATGCAGTCATAAAGTGCAGACATCATTTGCCCACTTCACTTGGTGACAATCCCGGCACGCCCCATTGCTGTCGTTAAGTGACAACCTCCTCACAATTTGCAGTCAGTTTCCAGTGAGGAAGCCAGAAGGAAGATCCAGGTGGAAGGAGAAGAATGCAGTGGTGAAATTCAATTTTTTTTTTACTACTGGTTCTGTGGGCTTGGTGGGCGTGGTGTGGTGTGGCTTGGTGGGCATGGCTTGGTGGGTGTGGCAGGGGAAGGATACTGCAAAATCTCCATTCCCACCCCACTCCAGTGGAAGGATACTTCCCTCCCCACTCCTGGGGGAAGGATATTGCAAAATCTCCATTCCCACCCCACTCTGGGACCAGCCAGAGGTTGTATTTGCTGGTTGTCCAAACTACTCAAAATTTCTACTACCGGTTCTCCAGAACCTGCTGGATTTCACCCCTGGAAGAATGCATGAGTGGACATGGAGGCATGGAGTGAACACAGCAGGCTGGGGAAGACATTTCCATTAGATTTTTTTTCTAATAATAAAGGTATGTAATGGAAAGCAATTGTGTTGCAAAGCCATGTGCCAAATCTCAATCAACCATTATTTCCCAGAATGTCTCATAGCCCTGTGTAGCTTCAAAGAAAATGGTTTAGAAAACAAAACCAAACAAAAGGGCTGGACCCAAACACTTTATTTGGAAATGTGCCCCTCCTGCCCAGAGAATTGGAGTGTCACAGATTGTCCTGGGATGCTAAATAGCTTTATGACTTTGCTTTATAGTAGACAGATATTTGGGGACTATGCGTGTCCACCACCCTATGAAATCAGAAACTCTCCCTGTCGTGGCAGCTATTTTATATCCACAAAACTCTCTCCAAGTTGTATGTGTGTTTAACACAGGTACTCTAACTCAGCTCTACTGAGTAATATCAGTTGTAGGAATGAACACTAACAGCTTTGATGCAGTCTTATCAAAGACTTGGTAAATTTTTTTTCTAAACTTAAAAATATTCAAATCATGCCTCATAATCTCCCCCCCCCCTTCAAATTTGGCTGCCTTGGTTTGATTTTGCGTGCCATAATTTTTGTTTGTTATCTTATCAGGGGTGGTGGTGGTGGTTGTTTTGCTTGAAGAAGAGAGAAAAGAAAAAGAATTTAAAGATAGAGAGAGAGAATGAGGAAATACATGCAAATACAAAGAAAGAAAAACACCGCCGAGAGTCCATTATAGTTGGGCAGCTGCAACAAAGTTAAATAAATAAAAGATTCAGTGAAACAATTTATACTATCTAGACTGAAGAAATAATTCAGCCTGAACTTCTAAAAAATTGGAAGTGGCCATGTTTTGCTCAGATAGAGGTCTTGCCTCTATACACTCTTCCCCTTGTTGGTCTAGGAACCCTGCTGCTCTTTGTCCCTTTGTCCCAGTGGTGGGATTCAAGTAATTTAACAACCGGTTCTCTGCCCTAATAATTTCTTCCAACAACCAGTTTGCCAAACCGCTCAGAAAGTTAACAGCCGGTTCTCCCGAAGTGGTGCAAACTGGCTGAATCCCACTACTGCTTTGTCCCCTGGAGTCTAGTGACCTCCTTCCTGACCATAGCTTCCCCTGCCATGGACAGCTGAGAAAAGGATTCTTGTCCATCCACCTCTGTCTTCTTCCATCAGCAGCTGGTTGTTCTGACCCAATGCTTGGCAGGTAACTGAAAGAACCCTTGGACAGATATAGTAGTGGCCAAAATTGTGGAAACTTTTTGGGAAAAGTGTATTTTTGAGGTTTGATGGCTAATAACACCACCTTTTTTTTTTTTGGAGTTTCAAGATAATCATATTCCACAGCTGGAATGGCCTGGGAATAGCCAAGACCTGAACCCAATTGAAAATCTATGGAGCCGACTAAAGAAACTTGTTAGTCAGAAGCGACCCAGCAATAAAACCCAGTTAATAGAAGCAATCATTCAATCTTGGTTTCACATTATAACAGCTGCAGAACTAAAAGACTTGGTTCACTCCATGGGAAGACGTTGTAAGGCCTTAATTCATGCTAAAGGTTACCCAACCAAGTATTAACTGACGAGATAATTTTTGTATATCTCATTTTTTCTACATCTTTTACTTTCCTTCTTTATACTGTATGCTATTCTAATAGCAAATCCTTCATAAAAGTTATTGCATTACATTCTTGATTAAATTATCTTTCCATTGATATATAATTTTATGGTACTACTCCAAAAAAAAGTGGTGTTATTAGCTAGTTTTAGAAAATACACTTTTCCCAAAAGGTTTCCCCAATTTTGGTCATTACTGTACTGCTCCCACCAACTGCTCAACAATCCCAGTTTCCAGTTTTGACCAGCAAGCCACAGTAATCAAACAAATGCGTACAAAGAACCCAATCAGCTGCCATATATCATTGTTGATTTGGTAGAGTTTTATAAAATGCACAATTCACAGGAGTTTTGTTCTGTAACATAATTTTGTTCTGGAAGGTCAATCTACTGCTAACTTTGTTTTCTTTTTAAGTTTTGCCAATCCTAGTTTATTTATTTGACTTATTTATTAAATTTATTTGCCGCCCATCTTACCACAAGGCAACTCTGTTCAGGTCTTTGGAGCAGCATGTAAATTAAATTAGTAAGCCATGAGAATAGTCTGACCATGGTTAATGCTAATTTAAATTTATTAGCTTTAACCGTGGTCAGAATATTGTTGTGACCTATTTAGAGCTTCTGTGTAGATATTCACTGTGCAGTGAGCCAGGTTGGTGTAGTGGTTAAAGTGCTACACTAGAAACCAGGAGACTGTGAGTTCTAGTCCTCCCTTAGACATGAAAGCCAGCTAGGTGGCCTTGGGTCAGTCATTCTTCCTCAGCCCAACCCACCTCACAGGGTTGTTTTTAGGGGAACATAGGAGGAGGAAGGAGTATTAGATAAGTTTGCCAGTGCCACCATGAATTATTTCTAAAGTAATAAAGATGGGATTAAAAATTTAATCAATCAATCAATCAATCAAGAAAGAAAGAATTCCATTTCTTCTATATATATGTGTGTGTGTGTCCTACCTGAGTTCAAGATTCAAAAATTCTTATCTTGGAAATCATCATCATCACTGTCAGTAGAAACATCGTTTTGCAGCTGCAGAAAATTCCCTACTCAGTTATATTATATACCTGGTGACATTTTGAAAAGAGTTTCTGTTTTTTTCCTTTGGTCAAAGGAGAACATGATTTCATACACAAAACAAAAACAACAGGCAAAAGCAAAACAAAGATTGTGTCAATACTGCACTGGAAAAGCACTGATTTTAACAAGCAGAGTGATGGCTTTGTGGCATAGGTCAAGCAAAAAAACCTCTTGGAATCAGAAAGAGGGATTTTCCTTCTTAATGACCCTTAACTGAAATAGACATAAAATGGAAATCCATAATTGCTGGATTGCCCAGCTATATGTAGCTTGTTGGAAGGAAAATCCATCTGGTTCAGTTCCAAATTGGGAGAAAGATGCTGGAAACAACATGGAAGCTAATTGGAAAGATGGTTTAATGATGAACAGAACCAACAGCAGTCTTGGGTCAGCTGACCAATTGGTTAGATGAGTACATGAATTTTTATACGTTTCAGAGATGCAGTTGTGTAATGTCTGAAATGCATTTAGGAGATTGTGCAATGTAGTGAGCTCTGTGTCTTCTAAATAGTAGTGGGTTAATTCTATTATGTCCTAAAGGATCATGTCCTGTTCTTAAGCCCATCATCCTGGAGCTGAAGGTCTTTTGTTTTGTAGATCAGCTGGCCCAGTCTTTCTTAATGGGCACAAAATATCTGCCAGGGGGGAGGGGGGGCTATTAAGCAAGACTGAGTCTGCTTTCTGTCTTAAGAGCATGTTTCTCCATTTCTCCCTTTGGAGAAATATAATATTCTGCCTTTTTAATATTTCCCAAAATATTTCATTCTTCTGGGGGGGGAGACTTCCCACAAACTGGAGGTCTCTCTTGGGGGCTGTATTAAATGAATGTGGGAAGGGAAGTTGGTGGCTTGGCAGGAGTGCATGTCAGGGTAGAACAAAGGAAGAGGAAAGAGATAAAGGATAGAAGTTGAAGTGTGGCCTTAGTAATGCTACACCTGGAATATTGCATCCAGTTTTGGTCACCACATTATAAAAAAGATGTTGAGACTTTGGAAAAAGAGCAGAGAAAAGCAACAAAGATGATTAGGGGCCTGGAGATTAAAACATGATGAACGGTTGCAGGAACTGGATATATCTAGTCTAGTGAAAAGAAGAGCCAGGGGAGACATGATAGCAGTGTTCTAATATTTGAATGGCTGCCACAAAGAAGTGGGGGTGAACCTATTTTCCAAAGCATCCAAAGGCAAGGCAAGAAACAACAGATGGAAACTGATCAAAGAGAGATCCAATTTAAAATTAAAGAGAAATTTCCTGGCAGTGGGAACAATTGACCAATGGAACAGCTTGTCTTCAGAAGTTTTGGGTGCTCCATCTTTAAGAAGACACTGGACGGCCACTTGTCTGAAATGGTACAGGGGTTCCTGCTTAAGCAGGGGGTTAGACTAGAAGATGTCCAAGATCCCTTCCAACTCTGATATTCTATGTTCTAAAGATATGAGGTAAACAAAATAATAATAGCTAATGCATGGGAACACAGAGCCAACCATATACTGTATGCTTACAGTAATGGAATGAGTAACAATCATCCAGGAAAAGAAAATTGAACCATTATAGGAAACATACCTGCGGCACTTAACTCCTGTGCTTCCCAAATGATTTTGAATATCTTTTTCATTCACATTCTATTGTTTCTTTCATTGATTAAGTTTTAAATCCATGTGTATGCCTTTACATATTAAAAGTAGTCTTCCAGTAATCAAATCAGTATGTTTTGAATCTAATTTTATGTTATTAAAATCTCTTTTTGGTGCAAGAACTAATAATATGCGACTCAATGCAGCCAAAATTAAACACATTTCTGTTCCTTTGATTTCAGAGAGAAAGATAAGAACAGATTATACTTTATGTTCCTTTAATGATATTGTACTAGGTCTATAATGTTGCTTATGTCTGAATTGCATTTGATGTGTCTTTCTTTTTCTCTGTCTCTGCTTGATGCTGGAAGGTGACATGGGTTGATTAGCTTTGTGTTATCAGTGTCGAACAGTGACATGTAACACTGTTGAACTAATACTGCTAAATATAGATTGGGGCACAACTTTAGAAATGAGTTCTTCCCTTCTGGCATTTATTTAAAAAGGCAGACTATATTAAAAGATAATGCTGATCTGTTCAATTTATATAGCCGCCCAATCAACTTGAGATTCAGGTCAGCATACAAGATTAAAAACAGCAAATATTAATCAAAAGATATTAAAATGTAGCAAAACACAGCGCACCAGAAGCAACTTCAAACAGCCCAGAACAACACACAACAATTAAGATGGGCATAAAACTTGGGGGAAAAGAACAGATCTTCAGGGCCTTCAAAAAGCAAGAAGGTCAGGGCCATCCACGTGCCTGGGAGAATCCTGTTCCATAGGGCAGGCATGATAACAGAGAAAGATGATGCCACAGAATAGAATAGAATAGAATAGAATAGAATAGAATAGAATAGAATAGAATAGAATAGAATAGAATAGAATAGAATAGAATAGAATAGAAGGTCTTCTAGTCCAGCCCCCTGCTCAAGCAGGAGGACCTCTACCATTTCGGATAAGTGACTGTCTAGTCTCTCCTTAAAAGCCTCCAGTGATGGAGCACCCACGATTTCTGAAGGCAAGCTGTTCCAATGGTTAATTGTCTTCACTGTTAGGAAGTTGCTCCTTAATTCCAGGTTGCTTCTTTCTTTGATAGCAACCAGCAAAAACTATACCTGGAATCCTACCAGTAACCGCTACAGCTTACAAAACAGTGATGTTTTTGAGGTGGTTCCATAACTACCAAATGCTGCTGTACGTTGCATTAATCCAAATGAGAGGTGACCAAGGCATGAGCAATCATAAATTGGGCCTGATCCAAAAAGTCACAGATAAAATGTGTGTTTGTGTGTGTGTGTGTGTGTGTGTGTGTGTGTGTACTCAACCAATATATATATATTGGGAAACTCCTCAGAAGGCCTCAAAATCCAGACCCATTCGGTCTTGCTAGGATTGAATCTGAAACTGTTCTGCCCCATTCGGATCCCTACAATCTTTAAACATTGAGATGGTATCACCTGGTTAGCCAAAGGTTGTGATATATAACTGTGCATTATCAGTATGCTGATGATACTTAACTTCATGCTGAGAAATTACCTCACCGGAAACCTCATTTAGATGTTAAGAAGAGGTAAGAAAAGAATCAGGTCCTAAGATACCATACAAAACAAAGGCTGAAGAGTACACCTGCCCCTTCTTTTCATCATTGACTGGAATCAATCTTAGAGGAAGAAGAATCATCAAAACATTATCCCGCCCATTCCTAACCCACTGAACTGATCTAGAAGGATATCATGATTCATGGTATTAAACCCCAATAAGAAACCAAGGAGGGCCAAGATGGTTTTATCACCCTTGTTTAGTCCTGACATAGATCTATGACAAGGATGATCAATGTCATCATGGTACTCTGCCATGTCTAAAACCAGACTGAAAGAGATTCAGATAATTTCTTTCTTTCAGGACCCTCTGAAGCAGGGGTGAAATGCTCCCAGTTCGGACCGGATTGCCCGATCCGGTAGCAATGGAGGCAGGTGGTTCGGAGAACCAGTAGCAAAAATCCCTGCCCACCCTTGCCCAGCTGAGCCGCGCAATCATCAGAGGCTTTTTTTTTTTAATTTTTAAAAGCATTTTTTCTACAACCTCTTCAGCCGAAGAGGTTATAGAAAAAATGCTTTTAAAAGTAATAACAAAGCCTCTGCCAATCAGGCAAGTCACCTAGGATCGTCAGAAGCTTTAAAAGCATTTTTTTAATAACCTCTTCAGCCAAAGAGGTTGTAGAAAAATGGTTTTAAAAGTAAAAAAAAAAAAAGTTGGCTACTTCCTCTCATCATATTACCCCCCCCCACCAAGCCACGCCCACAAAACCGGTAGTAACAAAATTTACATTTCACCGCTGTTCTGAAGCTATAGCCAGTCATCTTCTCAGCAACTGCCTCTCCAAAGGAGGGATTGGAGAGGGTTAGGGCTGACATGAGGATCGGACATGACTTCTTCATGAGGAGTTCCACCTTAAACACAGGTATAACTACTCCATCACTCAAGGATGAATCCACCATTGCTTAGATCCACCCACAAATCTTTCTGAGAAGCCTTCTCCTGTTGCCTGTAAACAAAAAAGGAGTAGTACGAATTGGCCTGCTTCTAGTATGATAAGATCAAGTAGGCGTAGACATTTGGAATGATAAGTTATCTAGACATGCATCATCTTTCTGCCAATAATAACAACACAAAAGTTGGAACTTTGTCTGAAGCAGCAAATCCTAGACCAAATCCTGGGATGGGGATCCAATCCAGAGAAGCAGAATAATTAAGATAAAGATGGACCAAGGCAACAGAGGATTTTGAAAACGCTAAAAACTTTTGAGGATTTAAAATATAATGTTTTCATTTTCCTGGCAGAGGAAATTGCAATTTAGCTCCCGGCACACATATTTTTCTTCCTTAACTGCACACCCAGTGCTTCCCCCCCCCCCCCCCGTTCATCTAGAATTGCTTCTGCCTTCCACACTGGCTTGAAAGGTATATAACAGGTTGGCTTTCTGACTCTTCGGTCTGCTTCTACAGTATGTTTAGTCTAAATATTTTATAGTTGCAGCTTTTCTCTTTATTGCCCGTTTCTTCAAAATCGCATGCGCATCATGCAAATCTTGTGAAACCCTTTTAAATATAATAAGAAAAGTGCTACTGTAAATACATTTGTATTTCACTACCTAAAACTGTAGTGGATTCCTTACAAAGGTGTGAAGATACTGATTTCTGAATAAACTATAAAACCTTTCCAGCCCTAATATTCTTCCTTCCGATTGAAGTAAACGGCCAACAGTCTTTAGCTTTGTCTGAATTCTTGCTGTCATCTTTTATTACATGATCAGCCTTCTGAAGCTCTCCAGATATGTCATGAAATAAAATATGATTTGAAGTGTTGGAAATTGACTCATTGGATGCACACAACCAAAGATGTGGGCTCATACTGATGCAGAACAAGTAGCACAAAGACTGCAAGAGTGAAAGATGACACAATTGATTGCATTTAGGATGATTTAAGACAAGACAATGCTTAGGCTTTCCGCAGGCCTATTGGTCTGTCAGTCCCAGAATCCCTTGTCTGTTCCATCACTAAAACTTTGCCCTAAGATAATTAGAATAGGGTGAAATCTTGCTTTTATTTGAAGATCACAGGAACTAACAATTCCTTTTAACGGAATGTGTCAAGAAGATGCAGTGAGTGATCATTGTGCAGTAATTATTCCTTGATGTGATGCTGAAGCTTTGAGGGCAGATTTATTATAGCTGGAATGATGTAGACCAATATATCGTATTATGTTTTCCTTGAGGATAGACTTGAAATTGTATTGGCAAGTAAAACTTAGTGATATATATCCCCCCATGATTTTCTGGCCAGGGTCCCTGTTCTCAATTAGAAAATCTTATTAATCCTTAACATTTATAGCCTGTTGTAACAGTAAATTACCTTTACAAAGAATTCTAAAACAGACATTTTTGTTCACGTCATATCCCCCATGTTTGATGACCATGGGAATGTGATAGACACATTGTACCTTGACTTCAACACCTTGACTTCAACACATTGAACAAAACCTCCCACAAAATATGGGTTGGACTATGCTATCATTACATTGGTACAGAACAAACATTCATCAATAGCTCTAAATGGGAGAAGACATGATAAGAGTCTTCAAACAGCTGAAGAATCCATCATCATCATCATCTTTCATGCAGTATATCCACTGCAGGATAAAGGCCTCTTCTGCATGTTTCTAACCAATATGGTCTTGGCAGGGGTGGTATTCACTTACTTTCACTACCGGTTCACAAATGTGAGTGTGGGGCCTTCTGTGCATGCACTTTGCTGGCGTACACACCTTCTGCATGAGAAGCATGAACCTCAAAAATGTGCCTAAATAGGATGGCATAGAGTCAGATTTCCGCAACTGGTTCAGGCAAAACTATCTGAACCAGCTGAATACCACCTCTGGGTCCTGGGGTTTTGTTTTTTGTTTTTGTGTTTTTGTGTTTGTTTTCGTGGATGCTTTTTATCAAGTGGCATCCATTCTATGACTGCCTTGATCCACCAGTTGCCATTAGTTCTTCTTGCTATGTGACCAGCCCATTTCCATTTGAATTCTGTTACTCTTTTGATGGCATCGTATACTTTCGCTTGTTCTATAATCCATGTGCAGGTCTTTCTGTCTCTTGTCTTGTGATGCCGAGCATGTATCTTTTCATGGCTCTTTGCCCCACTCATAGCTTTTGTATCGATTGTGAAGTTTGTGTCTACATTTCGTTGGCACGTATTAGAACAGGTAGCACACACTGATCGAAAACTTTTCTTTACTTTTCAGACATAGGGAGAGGTTGTTCTTGAAAATTGCTTAAAGCATTGTAAGCCGCCCTGAGTCTCCGGAGAAGGGCGGCATATAAATCAAATTAAAAAAAAAAAAATTACGCTTAACTTGCCAAATGCCTGCCAACCACATTTAACACGCCGAATAATCTGAAGAATTGTCATGTAGAAACTTTGGGAAAACAAGACAAGGTTTTTTAAAAATGGAATGGAATGGAATGGAATGGAATGGAATAGAATAGAATAGAATAGAATAGAATAGAATAGAATAGAATAGAATAGAATAGAATAGAATAGAATAGAATAGAATAGAATAGAATAGAATAGAATAGAATTCTTTATTGGTCAAGTGTGATTGGACACACAAGGAATTTGTCTTGGTGCATACGCTCTCTGAGTACATAAAGGACACATTCGTCAAGAATCATAAGGTACAACACTTAATGATAGTCATAGGAAAACAGTCAATATAAATCTTAAGGATACCAGCCACAAGGCTATAGTTATACAGTCATAAGTGGGAGGAGATGCTTTAAAATGCTTTAAATGATCAGGAAGTATTTTAGCTGAACATAAGTAACAAATCCTAATGCTGAAAGTGGACTCTCCTTCACCGAGCCAGCTTAAAAAGGCTGACTAGCCATCCAACAGGGCTACTGTGGTAGTGGATTCCTGCTCTATGCAGAGTGTTAGTGGTTCTCAACCCCAACAGCTTTAAGAATATATAGACTTCAATGCCCAGAATTCCCCAGCTAGCAGTGCTCCAAGGATTCTAGGAGTTGAAGCCCATACATCTTCAAGTTGCCAAGATTGAGAAAAATCTCTGCCAATTCCAACGTTCAATGATTCTGTAATACATTTGGGTAAAATCCATGACTTCCACAAAATCGCTTGTCCTCCCAATGAGAAAAATGACATGCAATTATAAGCATTTTCAATTCTCCATTTCAGTGGTGGGATTCAAAATTTTGGGTGTGGCTTGGTGGGCATGACTTGGTGGGCGTGGCAGGGGAAGGATACTGTAAAATCTCCATTCCCTCCCCATTCCAGGGAAAGGTTACTGCAAAATCCCCATTTTCTCCTGATCAGCTGGGACTTGGGAGGCAGAGAATAGATGGGGGTGGGGCCAGTCAGAGGTGGTATTTACCGGTACTCCAAACTACTCAAAATTTCCGCTACCGGTTCTCCAGAACTGGTCAGAACCTGCTGAATACCACCTCTGCTCCATGGACACAACATATTATAAATCTACAAATGTCTTTATTTTGAGCCTACCTTCCACACAGCAAGCACATGTCTTCTTGTCAAGAAAGAGTCCACTGTTATATAATTTCAGCAATATATTTTAACTTGCTAATTTATTTGAGTGAAAATAAGTGAGCTTCCCTCTAACTCCTAAAGCTGCTCTATTTAAGATGATAAAATAAAATCATTTTGAGAGATTAAAGCAGAATAATATTTTTTTTTTAAAAAAATCATTCTAAAACCGTAAAAGGTAAGGAAGACATGGCAATCCAAGTGCAATCACTGTCCATAAGCAAAATGCCAAGGAGTGCTGGGAAATATTAATTTCCTATTTAACCAATTAGATATCATTTATGTATCTGAATTTTTTTAAAATCTGTAATCAAGACTTTTGACAGGTTTCACTCTCAACACTAAAACGTCCACAGAATAAAAAGCCTAATAAGGTAGGATCCAATTAGTTTTTGTGTGATAGGGAGTACTATAGGATCATCTACAGCAGGGGTAGGGAACTGTGGTCCTTTTAGGACTTGTGGACTTCAACTCCCAGAATTCCTGAGCCAGCAGGAATTGAAGTGCACAAATCCTAAAGGGATAATAGTTCCCTACCTTCACTCTACAGAGAAACATCTGTGGGCCTCCATCCTCCTCATCACCCAGAAATGAGAGACTACTAATAGATTTCCTGGGAGTTTGAGAGGAAATAGTTTCAGAAGTATCTTTATGTCAAGACTTCTAAGTCTAAAGTTCAAAAATAGCACTTATAACTAACAGCACATGGAAACAAATTGTGCTCAGAGCACAAGTATAATGAGCACATATTGCCAAGTGCCAACAATTTAACCATTGTATTCTGGGTTAATTGACACTTCTATGTCATCTTCAAAGATAGCCCATGCAGAATGCTTTACAGTAATCCAACTAAGTGGTGATGCGTAACTTTGTGAGATCCTCTTGTCCCAGGTAAGGCCACAAGTGACACACCAGCTGAAGCTGGGCAAAGTGTCCTTTCACCACTGCCTCAGTTTGACAGTCCAGCAATAGCCATGAATTCAGGAGGACTTCAAATCATGAACCACATCCTTCAGGAGTTTCAAGAGACATGGCCATATATGTCAGGGACCCATGATGGATTTTGCTGAAGTCCAATTTAGTTTTACATCCAGTCTTCTCTATTTTATCCAGTCCTATCTTCTCTATAGCATTGGTTTCTTAATCTGGTTTGTGCACTACATCTTTAATGAGCTATCTATTTTTCCACATATATCACAACCGTTTTTCAGGCAATATCAATACAAAGGGGGATTGTTTTACCTAAGATCGGGGTTTTGTTGTTGTTGTTTTTACTTCTCTCTGTTTTTTTCTATATAAGGGCAAAAGCTTCAATTTATTTATTCAATTATTCATTCATTTATTTATTAAATTTTATATGTCACCTATCTCATTGTCCTAGGCGACTCTGGATGGCTCACTTAAACAAACTTTTCCTGGCCTAAAGAGCATTCTAGCTGATGGACACTCTTTGCTGAGCCTCTTTTAGTCATTCGGTTTCTGGGAGATGAACAGAAATCTGTGAAGCTGTTTAGACCAATCCAGAAATGTGCTATGTATGCATTTGCTGATAATGCATAATGGAACAGTGTCTTGATATACGAGGCATGCAATCCATTTTAATGTGAAGAGCCGATGCACACCCATGATGGTGATTGTGGTGGCCATGGAGATGGCACACTTCAAGTCTTCAAAGAATTTCACACGTATTACCTTGGATATATTTGTAACAATTGCCATTATTCTCTCTCTGCTGCCGAGATGGAAATGAGCAGAATTCCATCCTTAGGTTCGCTAAAGCACTGTTGACAATGTCATGATTGAGATACTCTCCAATTATACTTTTCCAGGCTTAAAAGTAAGATTGAGGGAGATATAATAATAATAATAATAATAATAATAATAATAATAATAATAATAATAATACATTTACATTTCTTTTTTAATTGGATAGACAGAACTTGAGATTTGAAGCATTCGAATATTGGAGAAGAAAACAGTCTGATAGATCTATTAGGACACTTCTGTGAAACTACAAGCCTGCTATATCTTGAGGCCTTCCAAATGAATTTGGGTTATCTTTTCTAGCTAGTCTGGTCTGGGAATGATGGCAGCTGAAGTAAAGCATATCTAAAGGACATCAATTGGGGAAGCCAGTGGAAACCAGAGTTGGTTATAAGATGGGCAGCTATATAAATATTACAAACAAACAAACTCCTGGAATGTTTCAGTCTAAAGGTCATGTAAATGGTAAATTATAAAGCAGTTGGTCCCCCCCCCCCACTTTTTGGCATAGACTATGTCGCTACTTGTAATTTAAAGCATCCTCGTAGCATTGTTGAAGGAATACAAAAACTCTCGTCATTGCTGTTATTTTAATAGAACAACAATTGAATTATTCTAGAAAACAGTGTTAGCTGCTAGCAGCAAAATGGTTATTTTCCAGCCGAGAGCTGTTTACTCAAGAAACCAGATTAAACCAAACATGGTATGGGAACCCAGTGTCCCTTCGAATCCCTACACCTTCAAACTTGTTCAGGATGTTTAATTCAAATTTGTAACTTTCCTTTTTTTTTTTATTTCCCCTGTCAGGTTCAGCTTTAGTTACACTTCATCAAGCTGTAGCAATATAGTTCTCTCCATTCTGAGGAGAGCAGGGAGAAATTCATTCAGTTCATTTAAAAAGGAAAAGTATTTAGCGAAAAGTGCAAACGTTTTATCAACGGGATGAGAAGATAAAAGGGACTGGACTTCCCACTTGTACATTCACAACTCCACTTCTTAGTCATTGAGTAGGCTCTGATCTCTAATGCCATCAGACCAGACCTTAATACTGGACTGAATATATCCTGCTGTGCCATTTCATGTATTAAAGTCTTGTTTTAGCATTTCAACTTTTGTAAATTTTTTGTGATTAAGTTTTGGACAGTTTTAATGAACCTTCCTTTGGTCTATTTTAAATGGGAAGCAGACTAGATGATACCGCCTGCTGCAGGGCCTGCCTTCTCTATAGAAGATCATCTATTAAGGATTGCCTAGCACTGCTTTGAGTCTAAAGTGCACCTCTATTAAACTAATCTTAGCTTTGATTCACTTATTGAAATGTCACAGCAGTCACAGAAGGGCTGGGGGCTATTTGTACATCATTGTGGGAGTCTTTGCTAAGATTCTGGCTAATGTATCACATTGCTTCTGATCATAGTTGGAATAAAATTGGCAGATGGATGTGTGTTGATGCATATGCCCCATTAGAAACTAATTTTGAACCGTTGGGAAAAAAAGAATTTCAGAGGTTGTTTTAAAGTTTTTAACAAGAAGAATCAAAGTTTCTTGCCTAATTATGATCTGATGACAGTTTGCATACATCAAGAAAAAAATAGCTGCTTGTGGAGCTGATCAGAGATTTAAAAAGGGAAGAGAGTTTGCTGCTCATTGGCAGTTTTGGGCCTTGTGACTCTTAATCAAAGTCAGTTATTCATTTTGTTGTCAATGGGCTTCAGTGCTCTTTATCAAATGTTGATGGATGGGCCCAGGCAAACTCTGCTCAGTGACAAAACATGCTCTGACCTTTAAAAGGAAGTCTCATCTACATCCTATTGGATTTGAAAATGTTTCTCTCCTCAGAGCAGACTCTCAATTTTAGGAATACAGGTAGTCCTCGACTTACGATCACAGTCGAGCCTGACATTTCTATTGCTAAGCGAGACATTCGTTAAGTGAGTTTTGCCCCATGTAAGGCCTTTCTTAACTCCTAATGAGAAGGAAGGACTCACTGGAGAAGAGTCTAATCCTGGGAAAGATTGAGGGTAAAAGAAGAAGGGGACGACAGAGAACGAGGTGGCTGGATGGAGTCACTGAAGCGGTCAGCGTGAGCTTAAATGGTCTCCGGGGGATAGTAGAGGACAGGAAGGCCTGGAGGAACATTGTCCATGGTGTCGCGATGGGTCGGACACGACTTCGCAACTAACAACAAAGGCCTTTCTTGCTGCATTTGTTCATTGAATCGCTTCAATTCTTAATTTAGTAACCCGGCCGTTAAATGAATCAGACTTCCCCATTAACTTTGCTTGCCAGAAGGTCGCAAAGGGTGAACCCTGGGACACTGCAACCGTCATAAATGGGAGTCAGTTGCCAACTGTCTGAATTTTGATTACGCGCCTATGGAGGTGCTGCAATTGTCATAAGTGAAAAACGCTCATAAGTCATTTTTTTCAGTGCCATAGTAACTTCGAAGAGTCACTCAATGCACTGTTGTAAGTCAAGGACTACCTGTATCTGATAAATGCTTTTCCAAAGTGTGGTAGGAGAACTACAGCAAACAATTAACATTATTCCCTAAATTATCCTAAATCAACAGATAACTCTTAATAAGATTCTTCCCCTTTCTCCTGATGCTACTCAGTTGGAAAATTATCCTGTCTCTGTCAACTGTACATGGCCTGAGACTGAATCTTTTTCTATCTCTCTCTCTCTTAAAAAAGCATTTTATTACCAGGGGTCCCAGTTGGAGGGTGTTTTAAAAATTTAGGCTGTGTATATTAAATTATATGTTTGATTTCCAATTTACTTTTCCTTAAGTAATATGATTTAACCATTAATAATTTAAGAATAGAACAATATGGGACTGGTTTGATTAGCACTGAGGATTTTAAGTTTCATCAGGTTTTTTTCTTCTTGTTTGCTTTTTCCATCTTTTTCTTTTTTTCTCCTTTGGAATTGTAATTGAAATTCTAAAAAAAAATACCACTGAAACAATTTTTTACATTAAAATTAATTACAGTTAATAATACTGCAAATGCAAATGAAAGCAGACATTACTTAAGCAATGAGTGACAAGCAGCTGAGCCAATCAACTGCTTGTTGGGCACCCTGCCAGTGAGGGCATTGGGAGGCTACAGGCCTGCCCCTTTGTAACTCCAGTTGCAAAACTGATAAAAAAGCCTTTTTGTTCATTCTCCTGTCTGCTGTTTATACTTGGATGGGTTCTTTACTTTAAAAATTTTTATGGTTTCTGAAGCATGAACTGGACACACCCACAGTTTATAACACACTAAGGAGAAGAAGATGTAATTGCAGCCAAGAAATATCCTTGCCAGATAAAATTGAGTGCAAATAGGCAGACTCTTTGGGGTGGTGGTGGTGGGGGGGGGACTTCCCCAAGTCCTTTCTAAGGGTTTCTTTCATTTTGCAGTGTTTTTGTTATCAGTTGGGTAGCTCTAATCAGATGAAACTGTTCCATTTCTTCAGGGGAAGAAAACAAGCTTAAATGAACTGCCAAAGTATTGAGGTTGAACATAGTCCAAATTCCAGTTTATGCTGAGGGAAGTCAGTAACCACCATCCTTTGCACTGAGAAACATGGCTCCTCAAATGTTGTTGAATTCAAATTCCCAGCAGCATGAGCCAATATGATAGATTGTTCTCCTTATCGCCGATGATACTGGCTTGGAAGCACCACAGATTCTCCATCTGGTACTGATTTTCTGACTGGCTGGTCAGCCATAAAAGGGCTTTCTGCTGCCATTCTCCCCCTTCCTTTTACCTCTTCTTTTTAAAAAAAAAAAAAAAATCACGATTGGATTATTACCATGTGAACTACATGGGGCTGCCCTTGAAGACTATCCAGAAGCTACAGCTGGTTCAAAATGCAGTGATGTCAGTAGTAACCGGCAACTCTTGGTATGCCCATGAGAAACCAGTGCTGTGCAAACTGCATTGGCTGCCACTTGGCTTCTGAGTGCAATTCAAGGTGCTGATGATTACTTATAAAATCCTGCAGGGCCTGGATATCTGAGAGATTGTTTATCTCCAATTGTTTCTGCTCACCAAGTAAGTTCCAGTTGAGTTGGTGTGCTCCATTAAATATTGAAATTGTAGGCTTTCTCTATTGTGTGCCCCAAGGGTGAAATCCAAAATTTTTCCCTACTGGTTCTGTGGGCATGGCTTGATGGGCATGGCAGGGGAAGGATATTGCAAAATCTCCATTCCCACTCCACTCTGGGGCCAGCCAGAAGTGGTATTTGCCGGTTCGAACAACCTTATAGATTTATATAGATTGAATGACAAATAGGGATATTTTTCTTCCTAGCTGATTAATTATTTGTATTTATTGATTGTGGGAATAGTCAGATTTTATGAACTGTGGTAATTAATTTGATAATAGATTAGACCTGAATAATAGATAACAGAACAGAACACCCATAAATTAACTAACGACAATAGGATATTTGGATAAAAAATGACGCAATTTTTGAAAATAGATCCAAGCCTTGCTGAAGAAAATAGACAGAAAAAATTGAATTAGTAATATACCAAATTAAATATTAGATTCTGGAGTGGTAAATGTTTAATACCTCCAGCAACATAAAAGAAAATAATACTAAATAAAAGAAGGAAAATTAGTGGATGATAATTTGGAGAAATATTGAAAAGATCGTGAGAGACCAGAAAGGAGATGTTGAAGGAGATGACAAGCCTCTCATCCATGGTGCTCAAAACGGGGAAGAAGACAGCCTCTAATACCACAATAATGATGACATCACCCTCAATTCAGAAATCGACTGAAGGACTGTCGAAAATAGAAAAATCTGCTATGATTCCTACTATGCAAGCGATGCAAGCGACACTTACAGCGATACAGGATACTATGATTATGATGCAAGAGAAGATGTCCAGTAATCATACAGAGTTTTATGTTTGTTATTTAACGGCCCTTTTTTAATTTTGTGGATCTTGTGATTCGAGCATGTTAGTCCAGACTGTTCATTGACTTGATATTTTTAATTATTTTTAATTCCTGTTTTAGTTTTGCAGACCTACCCAGAATCCACTGGAATTGGATGCCCAATTAAATTTAAGTAAATAAATAATAACAAGCTTTACAAAAAGAGATGGGGGGGGGAACCCTGCAAAATATACCTAAGAAGGAAAGAAACTATATGAAAAATGATAAAGGAGAGAAAAGGGCGAACTATTGATATATGTCTAATATTCATCAAATGTCAAACAGATTTCTGAGCTTACCCTGGAGGTAAAAAATATTTAATGATTGTCTAACATTACAAAATGTCATAAAATCTATGCCACAGAATAACATATTGAGTAATTTTTTGATTAGTAGATAAAATTGCCTTTCCAAAGATGGGTGTCATACATCTCTTAAATCCAATCTGCAATATCAGGAATATTACTTATTTTTCCAATTTCTCAAAATAATTCTCTTAGCAACCTCCCCAAACCCAATGCTAACCATACAAAACCATAACTCTTCAACAACTGTGAACTTCCCTTATTTGTGCAGAAAATACATCTGGTCCGTGCCTTCTCATAATTTGGGGCTGTAGAAGCTATACATGTTTTTTCTTCAAGACCCCTCCCATTCCCAGTTTTAATACATAACTCTTAAGACAAAATGACCCAACCCATTTCATTCTCAGTGACATAACAGGATTCTCAGAAACCTCTCCTGCAGTCCTCCAGAAAGACTTAGCCAGAAATATATTGCCCTTAAGCAAGTCAAAAGAAGGAATGGGTCTAGAAATCCACATTCATTTAGGCAGAACATCTGTCCTAAAAAGGTTGTTAATCCTTTATATGAAAATGGATGAAATGCAAGTATGATGCAGAAAGAAAAGGATAGCCAGCTTGGTAAGTGAAAAAAAAAAATCAGATCAGAACCACAGAAATTAAATAATAGATGTAGCCTTCCTGCTGCATCATCAAAATTTAATTAGATTCTTTACAGCTGCAGGACTTTGATCTGAGTTAAATAAATCATAGACATGTTTTGGGGAGGAATTTCAGGATGATTTACATGTCATGCAAAGCTCATACAAGAAGAAAAGGGAAGATAGTTTGGAGCCAACATTATTATTATCTTGTGCTAAACCAAGGCCCCGAGGTTACCTTATTATTGACATTTGTGTCATGAAAAATTAATAGCTTTGTTATTCATAAGAGCTACAAGTGTTTCTTCACTTATATCTACTATAGTCCAGTACTATAAGTGTTACTATACTGTAATAAATTTGGATCTTAGGTGAAACACCAAGAAACACTGCAGGCCATTTCATTACTAGGTTGGGGGACTCTTTGCACTCTTGTACACGTCTTCCAGCATCTGCATGAATGACAGCAGCACAATTTAATAATTTTATGTACTATGCTTAGGTCAGACTGAAGTCGGCATAGTTCTAAGTTGTCTAAGACCAAAATTTGGAGTCTGGTGGCATAAGGTATTTTATTGCATGGATCACTCATTTCAGCAGACCCATCTGTGGGGAAATTATCACTTTCTAATGCCTTTCATTAGGGACACAGTGGCTCAGTGGCTAAGACGCTGAGCTTGTAAAGGTCAGCAGTTCAGTGGTTCGAATCCCTAGTGCCGCATAACGGGGTGAGCTCCTATTACTTGTACCAGCTTCTGCCAACATAGCAGTTTGAAAGCACGTAAAAAATGCAAGTAGAAAAATAGGGACCCCCTTTGGTGGGAAGGTAACAGCATTCTGTGCACGTTTGGCATTTAGTCATGCTGGCCACATGACCACTGAGATGTCTTCGGACAGTGCTGGCTCTTCAGCTTTGAAACAGAGATGAGCCCCCACCTAGAGTCGGGAACAACTAGCAGATATGTGCGAGGGGAACCTTTATCTTTACCTAATGTCTTTCAAATACATTCATTTCTTTTCAAATGAGAAAGATACGTTCAGTCATCAGCCAGCAAAACAAAGTTTTGAAGAATAAAATTACAACAATTTCATGATGTAGTAATGTAACATACTGTATATAAGACTTGACTAAACGTTTTGGTCATTGAGACAAAATATAAAATCATAATACTGATACAACTAAGATTGTAAATTTGATTTAAACACAAAAGCATATATAGTAAAAATACATAAATTTGGGTGAAGCAGTAGAATAATAACTTAACGTGGATTCAAATAGCAAGATCATTTATCTAAGCTTCACAATATGCATTGCACTTTTCCAAATGACTAGTCCATACCTAAGTTTAGTTCTGCTTGTCAAATGGCTATTACATAGGATAGCATGCCTTGTTTTTACAAATCAGTTCTGAGGAGGGCAGTGTTTTGGGTCCATGTGTGTGTATATGTTTTTTTTTCCCAGAAAGAAATTTCCCAGAAGAAAAGTTTGAAAAGAAAGCCAAAAGTTTACTTGCTGAAATATATAACATGGACATATATTTTGAATGAGAAAACATTTGAGAGCAGTGATGAGCTTTCAAGTTGAGTGGTCTAGTTTTCTTTCCTTCTGACATTTTGCCAGCAGCTGTAGCTGACATCCTCAGAGGCAGGGTAAGCTGGTTTGTGGTATACCTCTTGGCAGTTAACAGGTAACTGAATTAATTGGGCTGACTGAGATCCTGTATTTGTATCTGATTGATATGGACCAACCAGAGATCATCTTGCTCAATTTAAATACAAGAGAACAAAGATTTCTTTGGTCATACACAACGGGAATTCTGGAAGTTGCAATCTCAGGGTCTCAGAGATGCCAGATTGAAGAAGGCTGCTTTGTGCAGATACCACCAATCCAAAACTTGACCATTTTATCACCTTTGGATTCCTAGTTTACAATGTGTTCACTATAATATGTGCATATACACACCTACATGTGATTGACGTGGGCATTATGAAAGCTTCTTATAAATAAATCTAAATGTTTTAAAGTTATTATTAGATGTTCATCACCATCATCTTAATTTTAGCCATTGTCTACAGGATGAGAGGCTCTTCCATATGTTTCCAACTAATACCGTCCTGAGCTTTCTTTTGCTAATTGGGCCCAGAATACTTGCTGAAGATGTTATTTATACAAATGTTTGATATTTGGACTTAAAGCAAAGCCAGGCTTTACTAGTACAATTCTGCTTGAACTACACTTCAGTAAGCAAAGAAGCTTTTCACAATCTAGATAAGAAACAAGACTTTAATTTGGGGGTAAATTATTTGGCTTTTAGTGCAGCAAGTCTGAGAATCAATTCTTGGTATCCCTTGTTAAAATGGAGATCCAGTACCAGGTGAATGTTGATGGGGAAAACAGCCTTGTTAGAAATCCTGCCACTGGCATAGATGAATTCCCTTCCATTAGTGTATTGAATTCTGTTTCTCTATTCCTTTTGTTCTCCTGGCACAAGTCAAGCAAACTTTGGATTCTTTGAAGCCTAATATTAAAAGTCACACTCAAGAAAGACAGGATTGTTCCACGCACATTCTCTTCAGTTTCACCAATGGTCAGTCAATGAAGATATACCTTGCCTAGAACTGCCACTTGCTATATGCTTCCCCTAAAACTAATTTCATCTTGCATATTTTTCCTTAGGCAAAATGTTGGGAAACTGTGAAGAAAAAGTCAAGTGTATTTCTTCACTGCAATGAAAAAAGAAACATTTTGGAGAAATTTCTCAAGATACAATCGATCAGATTGACCTAGAGAAGAAAGATCAATGATCTTTATAGTTAGAATAACACAATTAGGGTTTCCATGATCTGTTGCAAGTTCTGTAGAATTAAAGGGAACATAGAAAGCTATGGGAACATAACGGCTTCAAAATATTTGGGCCAGGCATCCAAATAGCCACGCTACTAAGTGGTTGTCCATCACAATCACTAGGCAACACAACAGTCAGAGAATTAAGAGGCTGTTGAAAATTGTTCTTGTGGAATGGAATGGCTCTGGAACATTTTGGCTCTATAACACAATAGCTACCAACATTTTTGCTGGGGATTAGAGTGGTTTTGAAGTACTTGGAATGTAGGTCACAACACATTGCGGCTGTGGATTACGGGAACAGCACATTATAAACTATAGTACAATAGTGATCAAGCCAGGAAAGCAAACTGGTACCATTACCTCCAGGGCCGGATTTTCCTATAGGCTAACTAGGCTTCAGCCTAGGGCCTCAAGATCAAGAGGGGCCTACATTCAAATTGTTAGCAAAATTAAAATTACACTTTCACTATAGGTGAAAGGGCCTCATAAGTGGAATAGCCTAGGGCCTCTTTTCATCTAAATCCGGCCCTGATTACCTCATAGGATTTTAAGAATATAATCTAAGGACCAATGTCTGCATTTGGGATTCAGATAACTACAATATCTATTCTTCCACATCTCACACTCAGATACAGTAGTTGTGGAGTAAAATTGGACTTTTCTATATAGTCACCAAGAGTCAAGACTGACTCAAGGAATACTTTTAAAAATAAATTGTGCACCTATCTCCAGGTCTCCAGTAAACACCAAAAATCCAGGATATTTGCAGAAAACTACTATTGACTCTAATTTCAAGGAATAGTTGCCTTCCTTCCTGATTTTTCCTTCCTTCCTTCCTTCCTTCCTTCCTTCCTTCCTTCCTTCCTTCCTTCCTTCCTTCCTTCCTTCCTTCCTTTTCTCTCTCTGCCTTCGTCTTTTCTTTCTTTCTTTCTTTCTTTCTTTCTTTCTTTCTTTCTTTCTTTCTTTCTTTCTTTCTTTCTTTCTTTCTTTCTTTCTCCCTCCCTCCCTCCCTCCCTCCCTCCCTCCCTTCCTTCCTTCCTCTCTCTCTCTCTCTCTCTTTCTTCTTTCCAGAATTCAATGAAACCCTGGAGTAACAAAGAACAGAGTCATCTGGATATAAAATAAACTGCTGAAGAATATGTTTCAAAATCAATAGTTATTGCTCCAAATGATGGGACATCACCCATGCTGATGTTTATTATTTCTGTGCTCAAGACGATATGTTAACAATCCTTTGCTCAAGTGGTGCAACTAAGAACCCTTTGGACTTGAAGCGAAGCCTAAAGGTGTGATTCTATACTTTTGGGACTGGCCACAAGTGATGGAAAGAACATTACTATCTTCGCTCCAGCACCAATGTGCAGGTGATACACTAGCAAGCTGTAGAAAACATTAAATTTTCCCAAGTAAAATAATTTTGTATTGAGAAACTCCCACCTACTATACCAGGAAAAAGTCAACAGGCTGACCTTGCTACAAGAGAAAAGGGTGTTTTCAGGAAAGCCATATAGATGCTGCATAGGTAGTTTCATGGCCATTAAATTGCAGATACTGTAAGGCTCTCAAGGAATGTTGACTAATGCAAACATATAAAGCAAGATCTAACATCAATATTTCTTCTTTCTGAAATAAAATTCCTTTCCAGAACCTAAAACACATGGAACATTTCCCCTAACAAGTAGCCCTTAGAAAACTTAAAATTCCTAAAGAAGGGATCTTAAAAATACGGGGAGAGGCAATTCTGAACCCATCTAAATATATCAGTAATGGCAAAACTTTTTGGCACCGAGTGCTGAAAAGGGAGCACGCACACAAAACTTGTCTGGGCTGCAACCTGGAAGAGGAGCTACCCAGGGCACATGTGAACCTGAAAATGAACTTCTGCATGAGCATCAGTGGTGGGATGCCCCCGTTTCGCACCAGTTCTATAGAACCAGTAGTAAAAATGGCGGAAGGCTCCGCCCACCGACCCCGACGTCATCAAAATGCTTCTCCGCATGTGCAGAAGCTTCTGTAGTAAAGCTTCTGTAGTAAAGTTGTAGTAAAGGTAAGTAGAACCCACCCCTGGTGAGCATATGTGCCGGCCAGCTGATCATCGTGTGTGCATGCTCACGCAGGAAAATGGAAGACTAGCGCTTCCAGTTTCTGGCACAGTCACACGCAAAAAGGCCAGCTGATCATCGCATGCACACCAGAAATCCAGAAGAGGAACGGGCGACACCACGCATTCCAGGCGACATGGCTTGGCATGCCACTTTGGGCATGCATACCACAGGTTCGCCATCACGTGAATATATGGTATCTTTTTCCTGTTCCTTCAGGGTGCCAGATCCTTTCCATAGCCTTCAAGAAGTCTTCCAAGCATCAGTATTCTCCAAGTGTACCTTTGCTTTTTCTATCAGAACTTTCTTTGTTAATCACTGCTGTTTACATGGCATCCTTCATCCAATGATGTGGCAGCAGTTTACAAACAATCCTTATTAATGGGGCTGTGCATCTCACCACTGCTTTGAAGTACATCTCATTAATCATGGAGTGACAGGTAAATGGAGGCAGCAGGATGAGACAGAGTGTAAAATGGCTTTCAGATGCCGGGCATTTTGACGGGAGTTGCCTTTTGCTTACTTAGTGCGCCAGCAGTACCTCATCTTGCATTCTACTATGTCCGTCCGCTACTTTTCTTCTATCAAATAGGCCTAGCAAAGTAAACTGTTACTTCTCTATGAATTAAGAGAAAGAAACAGATAATTGGATTATGTATTGTTTCTCTAAGAGAACTCATTGAAATACAAGAGGGGAAAATGCATGAAAAGACTCGGATTGGATAAAGATCAGGACTTTGCTCCAGCCTTATTTATTCATCTAGGAAAGTTATATTCATAAGAACAACTCCCCTTTGGACCTCCAGCCTGAATGCATGGAGGATAATGGTGAGCAGCTTTTATAATCAACAATGTGCCTCAGCCACACTTGAAGTACTGTTTGTGTGGTTGCAATGTCCAAGCCAGCAAAGCACTGGAAAGTTCTCCTTCCACTTGCAGTGGATGACACTTGATTTTCTCTCTTTCCCCTTCAATTGCTTAAGAAGAGTCAAGCCACAATAGCTAGCTTATGATATTTTACTTACAGATTTTTGCATACACAAGTCAATATTCCTTCCTTCCTTCCTTCCTTCCTTCCTTCCTTCCTTCCTTCCTTCCTTCCTTCCTTCCTTCCTTCTTTCCTCCCTCCCTCCCTCCCTCCCTTCCTTTCTTTTATATAACTGTCCATCTCAAATATATGACTCTGGATGGCTAACAATCATTAAAAGCTAAAAACAGTTTAATAAACCAATAAACAACATACACCACTGCAATTTACTGGAAAAGAATGGGGACAGATTATTTCTTTGGGAAGTCAACTTCAGAGCTCCAATGCTGTAACTGAAAAGCTTGTTTTGCCTCTCAAAATTGCACAGATTGTTAGGGTCCAAAACAACAGCCTCCGAATCCTTCTCCACTTTCCATGGGAATGTCTCTGGCAACCTTCTCCAACCAAAGTACACTCCAAATGTGTTGTATATCAAGTCCCAGAATCCAGAGGTTAATGTTCCAACACCTGATTGGGGAACACTGATCCATAGTCTTTTAATGTGTGATAAGTTGACATTTTATGGTGAATAATTTTATTCTCGGTTTAATTCACTTCACCAATGTGTTCCAGATAACAATTTGTTTGTTTTGTCAAGGTTAGTTTCTGGTGTGCATGTGAGCATTGTTAAAATGTATGAAGAGGGAAATCCAAGAGACAAACACCCTGAAAAATTAAAAACTGTGGACAAAGTTCAGTTGCAATGTTCTCTATATATCATTTAGTAACTTAAATCATGGCACACTAGAGAAATCCACTTCTATGATGCACTGGTTATTTATTTATTTATTTCATCGATCAGTACAATGTTTCTCAGAGAGCTTCCAAAGTTATATTTTGAAAGGAAGCCTGGTTAAATTGAGATTCTAAAATCATGGCTGACATTCAGATAGGGAACATTTCAGGAGCATCCCTGGGTGTGATGGGGCAGAAAAAAATGCAAGTTGAGTTGTAATAAACCCATGTTCTTGCAGGTACAGCGTCATACATAATATGATGCATGCTTATGATCTAATTGTTCTGTAGAGCTATATCATTTTGTTTGTGTGAGGGCTGTGAAAATCGGGCACAAATGTGCAAGTCAGGCCCCGTGTACATAATTTATATTTTAACATACCACGTTTCTCTTAGCTGAGTGCTGTCTGTCTGTCAGTCAGTCTGTCCATTGATCCATCTGTCTATCCAGCCAGCCAGCCACCCCAAAACTGGATACAATAAACCTATATAAGTATTCATACACTTTTTCTTTCTTTGTTTTAAAGATTGATTTTGTCCCTGTTTATGATCATTTTGTATACAGCTTTCACAATTACATGCTGTTTTGTATACTCTTTCCTGCAAGATAAATGCTGTTTTCCTCAAACTTCTGTACAAAAGAATGATGGACAGCAGGAGTTCTGTTTGCTTCTACTATTTGTTTCAGATAATCAATATAGCTTATTTTTCTTCTTCTTCTTTTCAGTTTTTGCTGCTTTCCTCAATCTATAGTAAATTTCTTTTATATTCCTAACTTGTGCTGATGCTGCATCTCATAGCAACAATTTCTACATAATATTGTAGTGGGTGACATGACCTTGAGACTGATTTCCATAAGATTTATTGTAGATAAACTTTGCTGGTTCTCTTTCTCTACTACTTATGTGGGCGACATTGTGGGACTCCTGTTCTCGAAAGAAAACAAAATAACCAACATTCTTAGGTCGGCAACCAAACAAGGTATTCAGTCCCATTCTTCTGGCAAAGACAAGGTAAAGGTAATTGATTTCCCCTGTTGTCTCTAATGATGGCTACCATGTAGGCTTACATGACAGGAGCTGGAATTAGTAGGCACCAACTTGCAACAGCTGGTCGCAATCAATTGCCTGCTTCCACTGCCAATGTGAGATAGTTAATCAAAGAGAATATTTTAAGCTGTGCTATTTGGCATACTCCTCTTGTTTATTAATATGTCTCCTTGATCTCATTATTTCATTTAAAAGTAGAGGGAAATGTTTTCCTGAAAATAAGACATCCCCTGATAATAATCGGGCTTTTGAGCGCATGCACTAAAATAAATCTCCCCCTGAAAATAAGCCCTCCCCAAAAATATTTAAACACAGAGCTGGAAATCAGGTTCCAAGGAACCCCATCTTGCTCCACGTGCCCCCAAATAATAAGACCTCCCCGAAAATAAGGCCAAGTGCTTATTTCGGGATTCAAAAAAATATAAGACAGAGTCTTATTTTCGGGGAAACACGGTATTCTGCATTAAAATCAACGAATTGAATATATATTGTGTAGTGATGGAGAAGGGGAACAAATTTATCCCTTGAGGCTGGAAGGAAAGGTTCAATAAAGGTTGCCACCATCACATACAAGACAGAGAAAAAACACCCCTGGGGAAAACCTTTGTTTTGTTAAACACTTTACTCAACATGAATAGGTAGATTTGCCATATATCAACAATAGGTTTGCCCACAGATTTTATTAACCTATTAAATCAGCAAGATAGAAAAAAATGCTTTGCTCTCTTTAATTTAAAACAATAAAACTAAATAATAAAATTGCAACTTCAGAACCTAGCCTTATGTTAAGGGACAGGGGTGTTTCATTCCAATCTAATAATTCCTCCTGATATTAATGTAATATTGCATTTATAAACCCACATTTAAATCAGTGCCCTACGTTGAGATTGGTTGTTTAGGCAAGATGCTTTACTTAGCATATTATTAGAAGACTGGATTCTGGGCCTGACAGAAACAAGAATGGTGCACTGTAAAGGGAAAAGCAATAGAAGTGAATGCAAAATTAACAAATATCATTTGGTTAATGTGTTTCTGAGAAGGCATTTGATTGAAAGAGTACAAGATGTGATAAATGGACAAAGGTTGAGAGACAGAGTGCAATTTTATGCCAGGGTTTCTTTCTTTCTTTCTTTTTTTTTTGGGTGGGGGAGGCAGGAATACTAGCTTTTTGCTTTTTAGAGCAATCCCAATATAGTCAGTTGGTGCCATCACTGACTATTGGGGGTGAGTCATTGGCCCCCACGGAAAGGGCTCGCAACTTGGGGTCCTCCTGGACTCACAGTTGTCTTTAGAAGAGCACTTGACGGCTGTGGCCAGGAGGGCGTTTTATCAGGTTCGCCTGATTTGCCAGTTGCGTCCCTTTCTGGATTGGGACTCATTAAATACGGTCACTCATGCCCTCGTCACTTCCCGCCTGGACTACTGCAATGTTCTCTACATGGGGCTCCCCTTGAGGAGCACCCGGATGCTCCAGCTGGTCTAGAATGCGGCTGCGTGGGTGGTTATGGGAACGACGGGGCGCTCCCATGTGACCCCCCTTCTGCGCGAGCTGCACTGGCTCCCGGTGGTCTTCTGGGTGCGCTTCAAGATTTTGGTTACCACCTTTAGAGCGCTCCATGGCTTAGGACCGCCTTCTGCCACCAGTGGCCGCTCACCGACCAGTACGGTCCCATAGAGAGGGGCTCCTCAGGGTGCCGTCGGCCAAACAATGTCGACTGGTGGCCCCCAGGGGGAAAGCCTTCTCTGTGGGGGCACATGCCATCTGGAATGAGCTCCCCCCGGAGATACGGAGGATCCCGGACCTGCGCGCTTTCTGCCATGCCATCAAAACATTTATTTTCCAGCAGGCCGGCCTGACCTAACCTCTCTTTTAAACTTTTTTAAAAAATTTTAAAATTTTAAAATTTTAAATTTGTTTTATGAATTGGGGTGTTTTAAATTTTGTTTTTCAGGCCAATTATTTAATTGTATTTTAATGTTTTTTTAACATTTGTATTATATGTATTTTATTTGGCTGTTCACCGCCCTGAGTCCTTCGGGAGTAGGGCGGTATACAAATTCAATAAATAATAATAAATAATAATAATAATAGAGGGGATTGAGAAATGTGAGGGGTGGAAACTTTGTTTATTTGGATTAATTAATTTGATTGATTATGATTAAGAGAAAGCATAAGATAAAATGAATATGCGGGGAGGGTGGAACATTTCGCATGAATATGATGTAGAACTGAAGGTTGGTTGGCAAATGCAATAAAAATGCTACATGGTATGAAACAGTCATATAAATAAATGGACTGCTTAGTGGGTAGCTCAGCAAAGATTAAGGGGTAAGACAAGGAAATGAGATAGCCCTTGTGTAGAGGAGCAGGCCACATGGAAGCACAGTGGACTAGTAGTTAAGAGGCTAGGCTTGTTGACCAGGAGGTTGGCAGATCGAGACCCAAGCACTGCACAATGAGGTGAGCTCCTGATACTTGCCCCAGCTCCTGCCAACCTAGCAGTTCAAAAGCATGCAAATGCAAGTAGATAAATAGGTACCACTTCATTGGGAAGGTAATAGCATTCCATGCACCTTGGTGTATAGTCATGCTGGCTGTCAGCATTTCAAGTAACACATTCAAAGAAATCAGAACACCAAGGCAGGAATGTTCCTCAGAGAACATGTTTATTGGAACATCATATTGGCACAGCCAGTGAAAACCAACTCCAAAATTTTCATATGGTTACCATGTAATTAAAAGAGCAAAGGTCCTCCCCCAAAGTGTCAGAAGTGTCACAGGTCACATTGTCCAAATAAAGTGGTTGGTGGGCTCCCTCGATCATGTCTGCCTCCTCCTACTGCCACCTGTTGGGATGATCTTGGTTCCCACAGGAGAGCTCTTTATTTTGTCTATGAGACAGTCTCATAGCTCTATGAGAGCTATTTCCCCCTCATCCTCCCCCATAATGCGTGGCAACTATGAAGCAGCACAAGATGGCTTCAGCCAGGTTCGATTCAGAGTTGACACTGGCTGCATGACCATGGAAGTGTCTTCAGACAATGCTGGCTCCCTTAGCTAGGAAACAGAGATGAGCACTGCCCCCTAGAATCAGACACACCTGGACAGGGGAAACCCTTTCCTTTTAGAGGAGCACTGATATGATTTTGGAAAAAAATATGCAAAAATCTTTATTAAAATATGATCTTAGCCCAGAAAGCACAAAGAAGAAACCATAAATTACCTCATCTTGACATCTTGACTCATTTTGGTATAAGATGAAGGGAAGAGGAAACATTAGCAGGATTTCAAGAGCCTATTCTTATAGCTTATGTCAAGGGTTGGCAATCTTAAATACTCGAAGAGCCATTTGGACCCATTTCCTACAGAAAATAAAATACCGGGAGCCACAAAACCCTTCCCATGCCTGACTATTTCCTGAGCGGCCACAAAACTAGCATATGTAGTTGAATTAAATGTTCTGTTTTCTTTTGAAACTTTTCTTTTCTTGGATTTATCCATGGCTGGCCTACCAGGGTCAAAAAGCTCAATAAATCGCGTGCCGACGGGTATTGCACATTGGCGGTTGTGACACATATTTTGAGCGACAGGGAGCCGCAGCAGAGGGATGAAAGAGCCACATGCGGCTCCAGAGCCATGGATTGCTGACCCCTGGCCTATGTCAATGAAGCCGCGTTCTAGTATTCCTTGGGATACCTGACCTGGCCCATCTGAAAGGACTGATACTGTGGCTATTTAATGTATTCATGGATAAATCGACAGAAAATGATTGTTGTGACAATGCTGTTGTCTAGATCGGGGATGTGAGTATGTGTAATTTGTATGCAGATCATGTCATTTGTTGGCTGAGAACTCAAATGATTTGCAATGAATATTAGATGCAACGAGCAATAAGAATCTGAAAGGTAATATGTCAAAGACCCAAGTTTAACAGGGAAAATAGAATGACTAAATGGGAAGTATGTCACCGTAGCAAAATATTAGAACACGAGATGAATATATGTATCTTGGTAGAACGTTTACCAAGAAGGAATACATTTTAAAGATGTGGAGAAGCTGATAGAAAGATAGTGGCTGATAGTTCTCAAGTCAGTTGAGAAGAATAAATGTTTGCCTAAAGAAATGGAAAATTGCTGTAGATAAAGACACACTTCTGGCTACTTTGTTACATGGAAAGGAGAACAAGATATGTCCAGAGAAACTTAAATGTAAGTGGAATGCAGTAGGAATGCGTCATTGAAGAAGTGTACAACAAGGAGAGATAGGTGCAAGAATGAATATGGGATGAAAAAACATGGATTGTATAGAAAAATATAATAAGTGACCAGAACAAAAGCAAGACATTGAAGTACTTTGGTTATAGAAAGAGAATAAATGAAGATTGAATCACAGAATGGAGAGAGTGAAAGATAGAGAGTTTTGAGAGGAAAGGAAAGAGCAAGAGAGTTGTGGATGCATGTAGTGAATACAGAAAAGAACTGAGATGTTTAAAGAAGAAGGGAAAAAAAACAATGTTTAAAGTGATGAAAGAACATGATAAAAACAAAGGTGGTAGGCAGGGGTGAAATCCAGCAGGTTCTGAGAGGTTCTGGAGAACCGGTAGCGGAAATTTTGAGCAGTTCAGAGAACTGGCAAATACCACCTCTGGCTGGTCTCAGAGTGGGGTGGGAATGGAGATTTTGCAATCTCCTTCCCCCAGGAGTGGGAGGGAATGGGGATTTTGCAATATCCTTCTCCTGCCATGCCCACCAAACCATTCCCATCAAGCCACACCCACAGAACCAGTAGTAAGAAAATTTGGATTTCACCACTGGTGGTAGCCAAGCTTAGCAACCTAAGCAGTGGCACAGTGAATGTTGAAATGGGATAAAATGATTTAATTAGATATCCTTCTCATTTTTCTTATAGCACTAGCAATACTGCTTCATAGTGCTTTTATAGCCCTCTCTAAGCAGTTAACAGAGTCAGCATATTGCCTCCAACAATCTGGGTCCTCATTTTACCCACCTCGGAAGGATGAAAGGCTGAGTCAACCTTGAGTCTGGTGAGTTTTGAACCGCTGAACTGCAGCTAGCAGTCAGCTGAAGTAGCCTGCAGTACTGCACTCTAACCACTGCACCACTTCAGTTCTAATATCCTGCCTTTATTTCCTATTGCTTACTACTAAGTATTTTTTTTCTGCTCTTTGCACAACATTGCTTACCACAGAAGGAATCTCCCTTATTCCTCAACACGAAAATCAATGGGGAAAAACTCAAAACATAATTGCAATTGTTAAGAAAAGTAGGATACAATGCAAGGTGCTTTTCAGATGAAGCGTCCTCTATGCCTGTGGCATAAGGAGTAATTAAGAAGTGCCTAGAAACGGGCAGATTTGTTGGTGCTGGTTTGTTGTTACAAAGTGTATAGATATGACAAAGACTCATCTTTGTTGTATTTTCTTCCTTGGGACTTAGAATGGTAGTGGCCGATTTCTCATTGAGAAAGGTGAGAATTTACTGAGTGCTTTGCTAATCGAAACACAAATGCAGAATGCTGAAAAGGTCACAATGTGTATAGTACAGAATTATCTTTCTGCAATGCATTACACATTTCATTTCAGAGCCGGAGATTTTAATTAAATTGACATATAGCGAAAGGTTTTGCTTTTTAAAAAAGGGTGGGGAGAAGAGGAGGAAAAAGATGAGAGAAGACAGACATGTAGCAAAAATAAAATAATAAAAATAAATAAAAATAAATAATAAACAATGTATTTTAGACTAGAAATGTGAGGATCAGAGCTGACCACAGTTGCTGAAAAATTAGCATCATTATAGTATAAACCCTAAAACAGAGTTAACATTTATTTTTAAAAAGTCAGGAAATACTCAATTCTCACCAAAAATTTCCTGGTAAAATAAAATATGTTATTCTCCATCATGTCTATTAGATATCTCTGCTCACCTTTCTCCCTAAAATTTTAAGGGTGATCTCCTGATTTGGCATAATGTCTTACGCTGGGATCAAAATCACTCAGAGTTATTATAAAGGCAGATGATCCTTGAGGTTGGGGCTTAGCAAGGTGACAAATTAACTTCTTATTAAAAGAATCATTTCAAAAAAATGGGGTGAGAAAATAGATCCTGATGATGGGATCAAAAAGAACTCCGGTACCCCGGTTTTCTGCTCTGCTAGAGTTCTGCTTCATGGCAAAACAAAAAACAAAAACATTTTTGAGTGTGCAGGAATGAATTTGCCATGAAAGCAGGAACTGCTAACTCCATGTGTTTACGAGCTAATTTGTTTCATGCAATTGCTCCCCTTCACTCACAGAATTGTACAGAAGTTTCAGAAGATGTTTTTAATCATTTCTAACTGCATCTCCCCATGTTTTTCCATTCCTCTTCTTCCCTCCTCCTCCTTGGAATATATGAAATAGTTTGAGGAAGTTTTTTTATTGATAGTGCAAAGAGTTCTTTATCTGGAAGCATCACACCATCGCTCTGGACCCTGTATGGTCTTTCCTGGAGTGAAGCATAGGGACACGGTAGACAGTTTTTAAAAAGAAGTTTGGTTTTGCTAATTTCCAATACTTGAAATTTGAAATATTGTCATTTGGCTTTTGTGTCAAAGTGTTGAGTTCCAATTTTGACATTATAATTGTGGAATGTCATAAATGAAGCCTGCCTGTTTAAAAGTAGTTAATAGTAGAAAAGTTAATAAGGAGGTTCTTTCTCAAATGTCATTCTATCAGATTTCAGAGCAGAGGAAGAAAGGATTCTCATGATAACACAGCTACTGTATATTTTGTTTATCCTCAGCTATATATCCTGTATGAAAGCCAGAGGATTCAGGAGTACACCAGTAAAATGGCACCCAAAGATGAATTGCTAATGTGCACCGTCATCTAACTGACATATCCAGTAGGTGGTGCCTGACACAGCAGCAGACATGAGAGGAAGATATGGCAAGACAAAATTTTGCATGGGAAGTACCATAGAAAGACAGCTGAGATTGGGGAAATCCTACTAATGGCTGGACTAAAAGAGAACACGGATCATAGCATCACAAGAACAGGCACTAAGCACCAGGTCCATAAGTGCAAGTCCTCCACATTAGACAGGACCTATGAGAGCAATCAACCAATGGAACAGAAGTTGCCTTCAGAAGTTGTGGGAGCTTCATCACTGGAAGATTTCAAGAAGAGACTGGACTGCCATTTGTCAGAAATAGGATAGGCTCTTCTGCTTGGGAGGGGGGCTTGGACTAGATGACCCACAAGGTCCCTTCCAACTCTGTTAATCTGTTATAAGGACCTAAAGTATAGACTATGCAGGCTTCAGAGACAATCCAACACACCGTGGCAGGGTATGAGATGCAGATAGGAACAGCGTACATTGAACAGCACAATCAAGAAGCTGTGCACAAGAACTTCTGTACAGAATATGGGCTACGCCCTCCCAAGTCCAGATGGGAGATTCCACAGAAAGTCATGGAAAATAAGAAAGCTACGATCCTGTGGGACTTTCCAGATCCAGGCAGGCAGGCAGGCACTAACCAATCAACCAGATATTGTGATGATAGACCAGAAAACAGCGGTGGAAGCAGGGGTCAGTTCTACTTACCTTTACTACCAGTTTGCAACGGGTCTGCACACGTGAATGTACAGAAGCTTCCTGATGATGTCCGGGTCAGTGGGTGGAGCCTCCTGCCGGTTTTACTACTGGTTCTTGAGAACCAGTCTGAACCAGGGGCAACCCACCACTGGATGGAAGTAGATGTAATGGTTCCAAGGGACAACAACATCAGCTGAGAAGTAGGAGAAGTACCAGGGCTTGAAGGAGAAACTGGAGAGGATGTGGAAAGTAAAGGTCAAAGTGGTCCCAGTGATGATAGGAGCACTCGAACCTGTGACTCCTAAACTGGGAGAGTGACTCCAACAAATCCCAGGAACAACATCAGAGCTCTCTGTCCAGAAGATTACAGTATTAACAAGTAAGATACTATGGAGAATCCTCAAACTCCTAGGCCTCTGGTAGAGTATCAGAGATTGAGGAAAACACAGACCACCTGTAAAGGTGAGAAGGGAATTTTAAAAAATAGAGAAGATTTCTTTGCCTGAGTTTTTTTCTTCCCTCTTCTATCCCTTTCCTTTTTCTCTTGTCGTATTTTTTTTTTTAATTAGATTAGGGGCTGTAGAGCTTATCTATCTCCATCTCTATCACTGCCATTTCTTTCCACCACCACCAACCCAACCTCTTAAATATAAAATCACATTGCACTGTGAGGACAAATACAAGGAGGTGTTGACCAATCTATATTAAAATGTCTTCACTGAATTCCATTGCATTTTGAGCAGCTCAGGATTTTGTGGGCAATTACTAGTCTCCTGCTTTCAAATAGGAATATCTGCATTTTCGCAATAATATATATCAGGTTTTTAAAAGATTGGATTTGATTTTGCTCCTTCTCATTTTTTTTTTCAACAACAATTCCATCTATTTCCACATCAATGTGACTTTAAAAAAATATCCACATGGGCCGTCATGCAATTTTTAATATGCATTTCTCCAAAAGTACAAATCTTCTTCTGCACGTTTTCAAGTATATACCTTTTGTTAGAAAAATATTCTGTAACGTAATAAATACAATTTTGTGCATAATTTTTCCTTAATACATAGATTTTGGACTACCTTTCTTTGAGTTCTGAATCATACCAGACCATTTTTTAAAAAAAAAAATGTGCAGAATCTTGTATTCTGGCTTGCAAGTAGGTTCAGGAAGTGTGATTTCTTTGTGTTAAAATGACTTTTCTCATTTTATGACTTAATAAGAGAAATATATGGAGGGAATACTTTCATTCGCTCTCCCGCTTTTCTTTTGTACTTATGGGATTATTGTCAAAGAAATGCAGGAGTTTATCTCTTTCTGGAAATCCCATGAGTGAAAGATGCCAATTCTTTCCCTCAAGTGGTAATTTAGGAGCATAAAAAATCAAATATCTAAGTCACTCACATATTCACACATCTAATTTGTGATGTTACCATCTGTTTCCATGTAATGCTAAAATCTTTGGATGCTTTTGTTGTCAGCTGTTTCTGAAACAGGATTATTTTCACATAAGTGATGGCTTGCATTAAATTTCATGGCCTGTCAAATAAAAAAACATTCCCTGCCTCAAATTTTCTATCTTCCCTCTCTCCAATTCTTGCATTCTGGCCTTGCCAGTCAAGAAAAACACGACTTTGATGAAAAGTTGAATATGAGGTTTAGTGGGCGGTGATGGCAGGGAAGGATAGCCAAGGACAGAAAGGTAGTAGGAGATTTTAAATGAAATGGAGAAATCAAGAAAGTGGTATTTTAGGTGAAGAGTAAAGCAATTTGTATACATTATTGGATTGTTTTTATTATTAGATTATTAGTGTTAGCTTTTTAACTGACTTTAGATCAATTTCTCTCTCTCTCTCTCTCTCTCTCTCTCTCTCTCTCTCTCTCTCTCTCTCTCTGTGTGTGTGTGTGTGTGTGTGTGTGTGTCTCTGTCTCTCTCTCTCTCTAATCTATCTCAAAGTGGCAAATATGCTGAATTCTCCCTTCTCTTTTTCCCACAACAATAATCCTTTGAGGTGGGTTGGGCTGTGAAAAAGGATCTAGGCCAAAGTCACCCAGCCAGGCTTCATGTTGAGGACAGGACTAACAGTCACAATTTCCTGGTTTCTAAGCCAGCACCTTAACCGCTACACCACACTGACTCCATACGTGCCACGGATCCAAATATGTATTGACTTCAAGTCAGTTTTTGAACCCTGGCATTTGCCTGGATGAGTCCAGAGCTGAGAGAAAATGACTGGCCTAAGGTTACCCATCTGGTTTGGTGCCTAAGGAGGGCTGCAACCTACAGTCTCCCATAATCTTGCCTAATGCCTTAACTATTATCCCAAATTGGTTCTTACTCAAGTTCAAAGCAGAAATTGAAATAACTTGTGATAAAACTGGGAAAGCCTTTTCTCTGAAACTGGAGAGCTAGCTAAACCAATTAATATTTAGTATTTATTTAGCATATGCTGATGTTATAATAGCCAGGAGACTACAATGATAACACAGAGTAGTTATTTCACTGCCTAAGACTACTAGCCCATTCAATTCACACTTGCACACTATCCATGGTGCACCAAAAGCTAGCTCCACACTAGAAAGAAAGACAAATGGCAACCTGCAGCATCATCCGGGGCTTTCTCCCTCCTCCGAGATTGCCTTGCAAATGGGTGTTGTATCTGGGAAGGTCCAGAGCTGGCACAAAGCACCAGCTCATCTTCTCATTGATGTGGTCCCTATTTATCAGTTGGGACTGATTCAACAGAGAAAGGGAAGTGCTTATGCAGACATATTATTAACTTCATTACTACAGCATAAAGGGTTGTAACCATTGAGTTTATAGAGCTACCTTGAAACAGTTCTTTGAATTCCTCAGCAAATCTCCAGGAGGAGAAAGTGGATGAATCGTTTCTCCAAAGAAAGGAAATATTCCATCAGTTTCTCAAAAATAGGCTTTCCCCATACTACTGTCAACCCTGAAACTTTCCTGACTGAGGCCATTTTGAGACTTCAATGCTGACACAGTGGAGAAAAGGGATAGGGAGGGGGGAATAGAGATAATTGGAGTGTTGTAGTCAAAACAAAATACTTTCTCTTGGGAACCAAGGACATCCCTGCAGGTGCTCGGAAGGAGGGGAATGGAATCACCTAGCAACTGGACAGTATCCCTGATTGGACCATGTGACTGATTGTTTTGAGAAAGTGACAAACTTTTGCTTTTAATTAGGTGAAAACCACGGGAATACTCAGAGTTGTTTTCACCAGCCTGTGCCAATATGACATATCCAACAAACCTATTCTTTGAGGAAATTGCCTGCCTCAGAGTTTTGTTTGCTATGGGTATGTTATTTGGTACCCTGACAACTACTGCTACTGAAAAAGCTGTGCTGCAAGAGTTCCTCCATCCATGCTTTCTTGAGATGCTGCTAAAATGTAGCCAAGCAAGGCTGCAGGCCATGGGAGGGATGATGGTCCAATGAAAGACAGGATAAAGTGCCATACACAGTCAGTTTCCTCATAATGAAACAAGAACAAAAGCCCACCTCTCTACACATGAGTGTTTTTGCAAATTTCTCATAATCATTTGAAGATTTTCCAATCCGATGAAATTTTCTGTCATCAAATTGAGTGAGAAATGGTTTGAGGGAACGCTGCAGATTTTGGCTCCTTTTTTTTTCTTCCATTCAATCAAGTCTGATTCTTTGGGGCTGCTTGAACAAGTCGTTGCAGTTTCCTTGGCAAGTTATTTTTTTCAGGTGGATTGCCATTGCCTCCTTTCTAGAGCTGAGATGGAGTGATTGGCTCAAGTTGGTTTTATATCTAAGGTGAAACCAAAACTCATGGCTTCCTGGTTTCTGATGCCTTACTCATTACACCAAACTGCATAAATCCAAATCCTGAGGCATTTGCTCTGTATTATTTAAGCAAAAGAACACACTCCTCATCTTTTGTAGAATTTAGGTTTAATCAGAGGTGAGCTGCTGCCGGTTTTCCTGAACCTGTTGTTCCGATTCTGTGTGGTTCAGAGAACTGGCAAATCGGACCACCAGCTGGCCCTGCCTCTGCCTGTTTTTTGGGCTGTTTTCAGGCCGCTTTTTGGACCATTTTCAGGCCATTTTTCCAGCCAAAATCAGCCTGAAAAATGGCCTGAAAAATGGCCCGAAAAATGGCCCGAAAAACAGGCCATTTTGGGGCCATTTTCAGGCCATTTTCTGCTAGTTTTGGGGTGAAAAATGGTCCAGAAAATGTCCTGAAAAACACCCCAAAACAGGCCATTTTCAGGCTGTTTTTTCTGGCCAAAATTAGCCTGAAAAACAGCCTGAAAATGTCCTGAAAAATGTCCTGAAAAATAGCCCCAAAACCGCCAAAAACAGGCCATTTTTCTAGCCAGTTTCAGGCCAAAAAATGGCTTGAAAATGGCCAGAAAAACAGCCTGAAAATGGCCCAAAAAATGCTGGCTGTGAGAGGAACAGAAGCCGGGTGATCCAGATCCAGATCCAGATATGTCCCAGGTCCCCTCGTCCCAGAAGCAGCAAGCTCCATCGCCCAGCAATGGAGACGGAGAGGAGAAGGGGGCAGTATTTCTGTGTGCTCCCATTTCTGTATGGCACTCTCCCCTCAATGTTAGCGGCTGCTGCTACCCCCTTCTTCCTCTCCATCTCTGCTGCTGGGTGATCCCATGCGAAGAAGCGGGCTAGCAGAGAGGGGAGAGTGTGAGGTTGCTGCTTCTGGGATGAGGGGACTCGGGAAGCGTCTAGGTCCAGCTTACCTAGCTTCTCTTCCTCTTGCAGCCAGCTTTCCCAGTCTAGCTTGATGCAGTCTCTCTCTCATACAAACACACGCACACACACACACACACACACACACAAAAACACAAACAGGTTGGATCTTTCTTTCTTCCTGCCCCACCCCGGAGACCCCTGGGTTCGCTCCTCAACCCTTCCTGTCCCATACAGGTACCAACCACACAAGGGATGTAGAGTTGGCCATGCCCACTCAGTCACATGAACCCCCCACCCAGCCAGTCATTAAGGCAAAGAACCACTGGGTTTAATAAATGAGAATATTGGTAGCTCAGGATTGAACTGTGGAGTCTTTACTGTTCTCTGAGCTTGGCTGTTTACTTACAGACTTTTTATTATCCAACTAGGTAACGTCATCAGTACTCATATGCTCAACATCAATGATGATGTTACCTACAGTAGATGGGTAATGAAAAGTCTGCAAGCAAACAATCAAGCTCACAGATCATACAATTTAGGTTTATGACAAAATAATAAACTAATCTGAATCCTCAGGAGTAGAATGAGATGTGTGGCTGCTGGATTTCAGTAATATGGCTGTTGGCCATTCCTTGACTGTAGGATATATGCAGTATCCTATCATCAAGGGAAATGGATTAAGTGGGCCTCAGCTTATTTCAAGCAGAGGTGCAATTATTCTAAAATGTGTTGGAATCCATTCAGCTTTAGGGTAGTGGTGAAACTGGGCCTTGAGCTTAGGTGGAAAGGATTAGTTTTAGTCTGAATATTAATGATTCCTATATATATATAGTTTTGAAAATTATAATATTCATTATTTGGTATTGGTAATACAGTCTTAGTTATCTCATATATTTTAGAGCTTAAACTGCTTCTGTGCAGTGTGAAAATATTTTTTTTAATTGTTATCTTATACATCTATTAATATTTATCAAGACCTTATATTTTATGCTGCGTTTTTCTTCTGTGCAATATTAAATTTTAATATCATTAGCCATTTGTGATTGTAATGCTAATATTTTAGTCATTCTTTACACTTTATTGATGAAGTTACCAGCTGTAAATTTTGTTGGCTGTAAGTTTTATGATTTTGTATTATCTTGTGCTGCTCTGTGATTGAAAATAAAGGAAGTGTTATTTATTATTAACAACCTGAATATATTGAGACACCCAACTAAGCCGGATCAGTCCTGGAGGGAAGACTTCTAGGGAATCCCAGGGCTTTAATTTAAATTGGAAAGACAAAAAAAAAATATCTCAGAAGAAGGAAGTGGCAAACACTTTTGTACTGTTGCCAAGAAAACTACATGACAGCCTCCATGACAATATTAGAAGCTGGGACTGATTCGAAGGAGACTTTACCTTACAATTGTAATGTCATGAATTCACCTTCTAATGCAAAGTCTTTTAAATATTTAATACAAAAGAAAAAAGATTGTATTAGATAAATCAAGCATGATACATAGAAGGGAGCCAATCTACTATAATGGTTCAGATGCTGGCAATGGACCAAGGGAAACTAAATGCGCAACCGGCTCGATTATGAAGCTCATTGGCTGACTTTGGGCCAATGGCTCTCTCAAAACAATCTGTCTTCATGAAGTTGTAATTGTGAGGATAAAATTAGGGTGGCTCCTCCCAAGTAGAGTACAGTTATTGTGGCATTCCATGACAGTTCAGATTCTTCTAATGTTTAGACCTGAATTGCGTAAAACATAACAACTATTTATGACACAATGGTACATTAGCCTCTTCCCAATCTGGTGCTTTCCAGATTTTTTGAGATTCATCTCTCATTTTGTCTGACTGTCGGCCATGCTGCCTTAAACTGGCAGGAACTGAGTTCCAAATGACTGGAGAACATCATGCTAAAGCAATCTGCAATACTCTTTCTAAAACAGTAAATTGTGTCCTAGCTATTGCTTTTTCTCATATACGCAAGAACATTTCTCACTTTCTTACATTCATACATCCCTTTTTTCCACAATATAAATCACCACAATAGATAGGATGCTCCTCTGCGATCTCCTTTTCAAACATTGTGGAGACCCAGAACTTTATAACTTCAGCAAGTCTGCTGTTTCATGTGCTTTTACACCGTTTACATTTTACTTGCTTCCAAAACTCTTGCAACCAAACCAGAAAAAAAAAATTAGTGGCCATACAGTGACTCATTATTTCCAGGCTCCTGGATAAACCTGTAAAATTAATCAGGTGGCAAAGTTTCACTGTATGAGTTCTCCTAAACAAGAGAATTCATCACATTTCAGTGGGAAATGTCAAAAATATAGATACGTTTATTTCTGGAGAGAGACAAAAAGAGCAAGAGTATTAATGGAAATCCTTCAAAACATTTTGGCATTACAATTAAAATACTCTTCCAATACATTAATATTTGATGTAGCAATGGATGTATCAAATTGATTGGAACAGTAAGACTGCTGTAGAATATCTTGAGGGCACTGTTTAAATGGTCAGGTGGTTTTCCTTTACTGTAAAATGGTAACAAATGTAAAAAGAAACCAACCCCCTCCCTCAGAAATAGTTTCAAAGAGGGAAAGAATGCTAGAAATGTCTGGGAATTTTGGAATACACTGTGATCAGGAGTGGGGATGGGATGGGTTGGGAGCAGCGGTGAAATCTCCCCGGTTCTAACCAGCTTGCCAAACTGGTAGTGCCCCTGTGGAAGGCTCCGCCCACCCACTGGGACGTCATTATGTCCCTTTTTTACCATCTGTGCATGCGCAGAAAAGGTGTGTGCTTGCATAGTATGCACGCATAGCACACTCCCATTCTCGAACAGGTAGCAAAGGTAAATGGATTTCACCGCTGGTTGGGAGGGGAAGGGGAAGGGGAAGGGGAAGGGGGAGAGGGGAGGGGAGGAGAGCAGAGGAGAGGAGAGCAGAGGAGAGCAGAGGAGAGGAGAGGAAGAGAAAACTTCTATTGGCAAATAGAAGTAGATATGAAAATGCTGGACATATCCAAAGTCTTGGATATGAGGTTGAATCCACTCTCAACTATGAAAATCCTCTCAGTGACCTTGGTCATATCATTATCTCTCATCTTAATTTATAAAATGGAAGTCTCTGGGAAGAGGCTCTGAGAGTAAAATTATAGGGAGAATTGCTATGGAAACTTCTTTTGGATTGTTAGGGTTCCAATCTAAGAACTAGATAAATAAATAAAAACCCTGACTTATTTTAAAAATAAAATACATTGATCCTCTAAAGACTGGGAAACACTTCTTCGCTCCCCTTACAACTATATCAAGGTTTCATGTCCATTTGCCTTTATGGCCCCCAGTTCTTTCAGTCCTGTGCTGACATTAATTAGTTTAACATTATATCTGAAATATACTGTAGGAAGCAGTTCATGCAAAACGCCACCATGCTGAATAAAAGATTTTGTGTGTCTCATCTTCATGTCATGTATTACGTGCGTTAATATTATGTTTCTTCTGAAAAAGTAAGTTAAGTGCAACACTTCTGCTATAATACTATGTTTCTTACATCTTCCTGAAGTCAGGTAACAGTGACTAAATACATCAGATACATCTGATCTCCATACTCCTCAAACCATAAGGAGATGGTTATTTAGTTATTTAGTGAGGGAAATTTTCTGGATCATAGATTAAGACAGAGTTTACATATAAAATCAGGAAGAAGAATCAGTGGCTCAAAGCTAAGACATAAAATATGTCGCATCCAAGCTCTTTTAAAAAAATGTGGATGATAAATTTAGGCAGCTAAAAGAGTTACCATACAAATTAGCTCTGGATTTCAAGATATGAAAGGCAAGGGCACGACAAAATTATGAATTCCTGGAGCCATAAAAGTTGATATCTGCAGCATACATACTACTGTAGTTAAGATAGTGACCTAATAATTTCTCCAGGTAATTTCTCCATTTGACTTTCTACAAATAAAGGTATGAGGAGGAAAGCTGGGTTTTCTAAATCTTATTAGGAGGATTGCCACTCAGAAAGCTACATGAAGGTTGCTGAGATTTTTAAAGCAAGCATTCCGAAAACGGGGGAGGGAAGAGAAGTTCCATTTGGATAAATATGAAACAATTGATATTCCATCCTTCATCTAGTGCAGAGAACTGACTAACTGGCTTGCTTATAAAGATTTGACCTAATATACAAAAGTAGTAAAAAAAAAACAAAAAAAAAACCCACCTCCCAACAACAATCAGTCAATCCATAAGCCACTTGATGGGCTCCATCCCAGGCAAACCAGGTCTTCAGGGCCTTGAGAAATAGTGTGAAAGTGTGGGCCAATCTAATTTTTTAAATATGTTCCTAAAGTCAGGTTAGTATCCCATCAGAAAATATAGGGCACAGCAACCACTTTATCCAGATTTTTTTCTACCGTATTTTTTGGCTACACTTTTTCCCCCCAAAAAAGAGGGTGAAAATCTGGGTGCGTCTTATACTCCAAATGTAGCCCCACCCAGCTTCTCAAACAGAGGTTTCAGAGGCTGAAAAAAGCATCAGAAACAAAGCCCCCAAACAGAGCTTCAGAAAAGAAGCCCCCAAACAGAGCTTCAGAGGCTTTTTTTTCTAAAGCTCTGTTTTGGAGGTTTTCAGAGGCAGGAAAAAAAGTTTTTTTCTGAAACAGAGTTTCAGAAGTTTCAGAGGCAGAAAAAAAAGCAAAAAAAAAAAAAAAAAAAAAAGCAAGGCACAGAGCTCACAACCAAGGAACTTGTTGCTAAAATTCACCTCTGGGAACAGCTGATTGGGGGTATTCCAGGAGGCTGATCCACCCGCCAATCAGCTTTTTTCTTATTTTCCTCCCCAAAAACTAAGGTGTGTCTTATACTCCGGTGCATCTTATACTCCAAAAAATACGGTAATAAAAAATCCTTTGGACTGGCAAAAAAAATGGAATTTGTGCATGCAAAAGGAGAACGGATAGTTGGCAACAAAATTAAGCAAGATTAAGGTGTCACCATATCACAGGTTGCTGCGTATCTACTGCATTCATGCTGCAATAGATACCAATTTTCTGGTATCTACTGCAGCATGAAGAAAACCACAGTTGTCCTGTCCAATAAGGCCAGGAAATATCCCCGTCTCCCTCCCTCTCCCTCTCCCTCTCCCCTCTGTGTGTGTGTGTGTATGTGTGTTCTGATGATGGCTGAAATGAAGTACATTTTTAGTCATTTTAACAGGCGGGGGAAATACTGGTGGAAGTTTAATCAATACCTGCATTTCTGTTCAATCCTTTGGGCCCCCGCAGTTTCTTTCACATTGTTAATTAGGCTGATCAGAACAAGCTGTTTGCTGAATGCAACAAAACCTTTTTTTAGTTTGTTGAGGAGGGAAGGAACCAACCAACAGGAAGTGATGCATATTAACAAGTTTATTTTAGACCATTTTTGTTCCCTCTGATCCACTGGCACTTGGAAGACTAATTGAAGAAGTGTCTTTGTAAGTAAGGATCTCCTTAGGCTTTGCGGGATGTGGCTTTCTAGTGTCAAAAAAACCTGGAAAAAGTCATTCGCGTAGCTGTCTGTTGTGAATGAATGCAGCTTGATCTTTGGATAAGAAAGGTTGTACAGCTTCAGAGGTGGGTTTCAGCAGGTTCTGACCAGTTCTGGAGAACCGATAGTGGAAATTTTGAGTAGTTCGGAGAACCGGCAAATACCACCTCTGACTGGCCCCGCCCCCATCTATTCTCTGCCTCCCGAGTCCCAGCTGATCAGGAGGAAATTGGGATATTTCAGTAACCTTCCCCTGGAGTGGGGTGGGAATGGAGATTTTACAGTATCCTTCCCCTGCCATGGCCACCAAGTCACGCCCACCAAACCATGCCATGCCACGCCCACAAAGCCACACCCACAGAACTGGTAGTAAAAAATTTTGAATGCCACCACTGTACAGCTTGTCCACCCTGGGTAAAAAATTGCTCTTAATTCATTTCTGTGTGAACTCTGGGACTTGAAGCAGACACCTCTTAAAGTTGCCAAGGTTGAGAAACAGTGATATATATGCATTAAGAAAGGACTAAGGACAGTTCAAGACCATTTTTTTTTGCCTGAAGCAAAGAAAATGTCCCCCCAAGTTCATGTGCAAAAAGCTGATCGAAGTGGCTGTAGAATCTTTCTGCAATGGTGAGATGGAACACAGGATCCTCCTCTTCTACGCCTAAAGACATCAGGATAATATGGAAGGCATAAAGGAAGACATGTGGCATGCTTGTTTGATTACATGTTGATTATAAGCTACCATAATCAGTTCAATACTTGGCAGTTTCCATGAAACTAATAATAATAATTTTAAAACATCCCCAGTAAGCATAAAAAGGTAAAAAGAGATGAAAGTGTGAGCAGCCCTACAAATCTAAACAAGCAAATAAAGAATCCAAATAATAAAATAAAAGATATCTAGTCTCATTAGAATTCTCTCTAAAAGCTCAGCCTTCAGCACGTAATCAGGAGGGAGACCCATTTTAATGTCACTGGGACAGTTTTCCAGAAAAATTCCATGGCTGTCAAAAAGCAAACACTTCCTGTTTGCTGCTGGCCGCCGCCAGACGTTCCTTTGGGATCGTCAGCTTCCACTGCCTGTCAGAGCTGCCTTCACAACGGAACGGCGGCTCGAAAAAACTCCGTTTCCATGAGGAAACGGAGATAGAGCCGGCAGGGGTGGGTAGAACTCTCTGCAGAGTCCCAAAAGTTTTTCTTTTTCTTTTGGGACAGAGCGGATGAGATGCCCCATATCCCCAGCCGTCGCTCCGGGCTTTGGGAGACCTCTGCTAATGCAGAGCCAGGCGTCAAGAGCAAGCCTGTGAATCTAACAGATTACTTAAAGAAAATGTGAGCTGGATCTGTAATACTGAACCGCAAGTATTTTACTTATCTTTTAAAAATAAAAAATAACTTAAGAGAAAAGAGGAAAGGAAAGGAGGGGAAAAAAGTTTTTTAAAATGGCGCTTGCAGCAGCTGGAGAAGAGGCAGAAAGGAAAAGTCCTTCCGTTTTCTATTATTACAATGTAGCGGAATAAATACCACTGGCTACATTTGTAGACAAAACCTCGCTCCTGTGTTTTTCTTTCTTTTTTTGGAGACTTGATATTGTTGTTGACTGGAAAGAAGTCTTTTTTCTTGTTTTTTTTTCTTTTTTTTTCTTTTTAACAAAGCCTGCCTGGGCGGAAACATGGCACTGAGACTTACAAAGTCAGATAAACAAGAAGGGGGGGGGAATTCCCTCACCCACAATTTAAAGGAACAAGTTTTAACTCTTCAGTCTCAGAAACCTGATTTTAATATAATAGAATTTCTCTTAGAGGAGATTGAAAGAAGGGATGAGATTGTGAATCAGCATCTTGAAGAATTTAAGCAGGAAATTAAAGAACTGGTAAAATCTAAGTTTGACTTTTTGGAGCAAAAAATTTTAAAAGTGGTTAATGGTTTTTCAGAATTTATAATACAGTTGGATACAAATACTAATTTACTAGAGTCTAAAATGGATGAAATTCAAGATAAATTGGACAATAGAATTCAAAAAATTGAAAATGATTTGATAAACATTCAGGATAATAGCTCAGAAGAAAAACCTAAAATGGATGCTGACCAAAAGTCTGGTAATGTAGAAAATCTGCAACAGAGGATTGAAAAAGAGGTTCTAATGGTTCAACATAATTTTACAGAATATGCGATAAGACTGAGAGGTTTGCAGGAAAATAATAGAGATGATTTAAGGAAAATATCTTCTGAAATTCTAGCTGGGATTTTAAAGGTTCAACCTGACGAAGTGTTTTGTAGGATTGACAGAGTTTTCAGAATAAATTCCTGGATTGCTAAGCAAAGGCAACTGCCTAGAGATGTGGTGATTTATTTTACGGACAAGGAAATTAGGAATAATATTGTGCAAAATTCCTTTAATTCTAATTTGCAATTGTATGGAAGAAAAATATGGATCTACAAGGAACTCCCACCTAAGATATTAGCAGAAAGGAAGAAATTTGGTTTTCTGGTGTCTGAGTTAAAAAAGAGAAATATCTCATATAGGTGGAATGCCCCAGTTGGTATTATACTGAGACATCAAGGAGAAAGATATCAGTTAGATACTATTGAAAGAGCGGAAGAATTTTATCAAAATAGGTTGAACATGAATTTAACATCTTCAGGAATGATACAGGATAAGCAGAAGGAGCTGGAAATAAAGGGAAAATATCGAATTACAGAGACTGTACCAGATAAATTGCCTTTGGATTTACCGGACACCCCAGCTGGATTATCTACAAATTTGAGAGAAGTGCCATCTGATTTTAATGTGATGACTTATCAAGGCAAGCATGGAAACCAATTAGGGGATATACAAGGGATAAAAAAGAAACATGAGACACCAAAACAAAATCAACACGACCAATCTACAAAGCAGAATGAAAACCGACCAGTTGACACACAATCTGTAGAAAGGAAACCAGGATGGAAGTCAAACCCACAAAAAGAAAACAAAAAAAGAAATAGGTTGTATAAAAATAGAAATTTCTAACCCAAGCAACAGTGAAGCCAGTGACTTTAAAATATGAATAATTATGTGAAAACATAGAGGAGGCGACATATTGGTCAATATCATCCTGAGGATAGTGGCAGATCTCTGCATTGCCGTAATTTTGGGACGTGGAAAGAGCCTCAAACTGATGGATTTGAATTATCTACTTTGAAATTTCTTTTTGTGTTGATAAATATATTATAATTATCTTGAATCATAAGGCAAGAGAATCATGCTGGGGCATGCAGAAGATCCGGTTGTTACCCACTACGATGATGGAAATCAATAATCCTGATGAAACCCACAATTATTATTATATGGAATATAATTATAATGTCACTCGGGTGGTTGTTTTTACTTTTATACATATAAGAAGATATTTATTACTGATGGGGGCAGATATGATTGAAGATCTTGAATAAACTGTTGCATCAGTAAGCTATGTTACCCTATTATGGATGTTGGTTTTAACAAGCCAGCGGAAAGACCTCAAAGAAAATATTATATGGACTATAAATTTAAAGTTATTGTCTTTTCTTTTTTTTTATTTAGATATAATGGAATATATATATATATATATTTAAGTAGTGTGGGCAGTGAATTAAAGATATTAAGAATTGTTGTGTATGGTAAATTTGCAGGACAGTGGGTGAATAAGCTAACTACAGACTGATTAGTTTAAGAAAAGGGATTTTTAAGTGATATATTTAGGGGAGTGGAGGAAATGGATAGAGTGGAATAAATGTTAAATTAGATTTTAAGGGGAGGCCGCTTTGAAATGTTATAGTAATATATATAGAAGATTAAATATTAAAGTAGGATTTATCGTATAGTTTTAAAGTGGAAGGTGGTTTTGAATTGTTGTAATAATATATAGATATAAAACACTATTATGTTAAATTAGAAGTTATTTTATAATAGTTATAGTATAATGTTTTTTTTTTTTTTTTTGTTCTCTTCTTTTCTGAAACGTATGGATAAAGGGGGATGTTATGATATTTATAATATTTTTAGTAAGTAAAGGTCAGTATTTTGAGGAGGGAGTAAGTAATCTGTTATGAATTAGGGGTTTTTACGAAGAAGTCACAGGGGGGGATGGGTGGGGAGGGGGGGGTTAGGGAGGGGGAGGGAGAGGGGGGGGAAAAAGGGGGAAAAAATTTGTATTTGAAAACTTTTTCAATAAAAAAAAAAAAAAAAAAAAAAAAGCAACAGCCCTGAGCCTTATCTCCTTTTACTGAGAACTGGAGTAGCAGTCCCTGGATTAAGAAGGCACTCCACTCCTAACTCTGTCTATAACCCAAATTTGTATGTACAGTAAATCGGAACCTGGACTTACAAACGGACCGCCTCTTACTAAAAATGGTTGTCCTTCCTCAGGCCGATGAACTGCTAAAGCCACACAAGGCTTTCAGGAACTGCTGAAAACCACTGAAAACAAGCTGTATATTAAAAATGTGCGGCTTCAGCGGTTCCTGAAAGTATTGCGTGGCTTCAGCAGTTTGTTGGCTTGAGGAAGGAGAACGCCATCCATCATTCTTAATAATCGACAGCCCGTTCACATCTAGGAGCTGTCCTTAAGCCAGATGTTCTTAACCCAAAGGCAGCCTGTAACTAAGGTGATACAGTAGGTGAGCCAGATCTGAGTAGAGAAAGCAGCCTTGTAAGGACTTTAGCAGTCAAAACCAACACTGTAAATTACACGGGTTACAATTGTAGCATAGATAACAATAGCATTCGGCAAGAGCATTTAGGCCTTACAAAACTTTCGGGGTGGTTTATAATTAAGCATTAGTTGCATACTACCCCCAACAATCTGGCTCCTCATCAGAAGGATGGGAAGCTGAGTTAACCTTGAGCCAGTCAGGATCGAACTCCTGGCTGTGGGCAAAGTTAGCCTGCAATATTGCAGTTAAACCGTTGTACCGCCAGGACTAGATATAGTACTACCCCACCAATTCTGGACTGGTTGTAACTTCTGAGGCACCCTTAAAGCAGCTCCATGTAAAAATCTATTGCAGTAGTCCAGGGGTGTCAAACTCGATTTCTTTGAGGGCCGCATCAGGGCTGTGTTTGACCTCGGGGGGGGGGGGGGCAGGAGGGTGTGGCCAGAGTGAGCATGACCAGCTCAACATCACTCATGTTGGGGGTGCCTGTGGTAGCCCGAGTGCTCTGCCAGCGCAGAGGCTCCCAAGCTCCATTTCCGGCTGTCATGGCCTCTTATAACCCTCTGCTAGTGAAAACAGAGATTGGGAGGGCCGCATGCAGCCTTCCTGAGCTCCTTTTTTGCTGGCAGAAGCACTGTGGGCTGGTCCCTTACTGTTTCCAGGGTGGCCCTGTGGGCCAGATCTAAGCTCCCATGGGCCAGATGCGGGCCATGGGCCTTGAGTTTGACACCCCTGCAATAGTCCAACCAGATAGTTATGAGGGTATAATATAAGTTACTATCGTGAGGTCCATGGTTCTCTTCTTCTTCCTGCTGTGAGACAAATAGGCCTCACTTCCATCTTCACCCATCCTACTTCTATATCTATTACCTGAAGTGATTGCCTCCTTCTGCCTGGTAAAGGGCTGGTAAAGACTTTAAGAAATCTATACAGTCTTCTTCAGGCTACACATTTGATGAAAAACAGAAGCCTCCAGTAGAAAATTTGAAAATAATTCTTTAAGTGGATAGTCTTCAACTGTGAGCCAGTTAACAATAACTCCTGGCTTTTGAAACAGGGCATTTGAAACAGGAATCCAGTATCACTTCTTGGTCTCCTGAGTCATCTGGTCAATTTGATGGATTTACTTGCACACTTCCCAGAAATTAAGTATATTCACTAGAGATGGGAAGAAAACAATCAAAGCCGCTTCTCTGTTTTCTTCCCCACTCTAGGGGCAAAAGCATTATGTCGCTTCATTCTCTTTGATAAAGGGAAACATTTGGTTAATTTTGACAAACATTTCTCAGTCATTACAATAACATCAATAATAAGAATAACAACAACAACAACAGCGGCAGCACAAGCACTTCCTCTAAACAATTTGCAAAGCATTCACAGAGGAAGACATTCTGCAGAAAAGAAAAATCCCCTTTGGGAAAAATGACAGAAAATTTTCAGCGGCTATTTCAGTTTGTAATTTTTGGCACGTGACTATAGAGATCAAAGAGAATTTCAAGAGGGATGCAGCTTGCCTTGTTCCAAGATCACTCATCCTTTGCTAATTTGTCCCATGGCAGAGAGTGCAGTACCTTTAGAAACATCTTAAACAGATTAAAATTGTTTTTGGGAATGAGTTCATCTTGAGCTTTATGAGCTGCAAAAATGCAAGTTAATTGGAAGTGTACTATTAACTGGAGACATAAAGAAAGAAGCTGAGTGAAAAGGCAGAAAAAAGCAAGAACCTTAAGCACCAATTTATATACAATGTAATCACTTTTCTCTTTGATTCATTACATATGTTGTCTTTTGATCAGGAAATCAATAAATAGTGGGGATCACACACTCCTCCCTGCTCCTTGCATACATTTTGTCATAATGTGTTTAAGCAACCCAATACAAGTTGAGCAACTGCAATTAAGTTTTAAACACTTCCGCAAATTTTAACAAAACAATGTTTATTTTGAAACTGAGACAAGGTGGTATTACACTTTCAACTGATGGTGTATGTGTGAGCGTCAAGGAATAGGTAATGTCAAGAAAGAGGCATCATGGAACAGCAAGGCAAAAATGCTATGACTTAAATCAGTTACTTCAATGGGACTTACTGCTCAACCAGCCAATCTGTTGTCTAGACCAGAGGTCTCCAACCTCTGACAACTTTAAGCCTGGCGGACTTCAACTCCCAGAATTCTGGCTGGGGAATTCTGGGAGTTGAAGTCCATCAGGCTTAAAGTTTCCAAGGTTGGAAACCCTGGTCTAGACCGCAGCCATTCAACCATTAAGTCCAACACTGCCCAACATTACTATTAATGGCTTAAGAGTAGTTGATACATTTCCTAAGCATCTGATGGTTTCTTCTTGGGTTATGTGAAAAATTACAATTTGGTGATAACTTTTTGGAGGGGACTTCCGAGGCCACATCTCAATCTACTTTGATAGCTTTCCATTTCTGGAGCCTCAGGTTGTTCAAACCAGAGGGAGTTTGTTTGTTACTTTGCAGAATATTGACCATCTTCGTGCTTCGTCCCAAGGGTGGCCCGGCACATTTGTAGGCAAATGAAAGGAATACTTTTTCTTAAGGGTTTCTTTTGTACAGACTATTTACAGTTGTTGATTAAAATGATATATTTAGCTGCTTAGAAATCCGCATGTTCACCAATGCTGGGATCCTTTCTTTCTAGAATAAGTAGCAGTTTTCCTACATTGGTATACAGCACTTGGTTTGCCACTAAGTCAATAAACAAACCTTTATTTGTATCAGTGATGAAATCCAAACTTTTTTACTACCAGTTCTGTGGGTGCGGCTTGGTGGGCGTGGTGTGGCTTGGTGGGTGTGGCGTGATGGGCATGGCAGGGGAAGGATACTGCAAAATCTCCATTCCCATCCCACTCTGGCACTAGCCAGAGGTGGTATTTGCCGGTTCTCTGAACTACTCAAAATTTCTTCTACCGGTTCTCCAACACCCCTGATTTGTATCATGATGCACAGTGATTCTTCCAAGCTGAGTTCTTGTTTCACACCTATAAACAAAAAATTGCCAGACTGAGGTCTTTACTATCTGCATCTAAAATATACTCTGGGAACTATTGGGGAGGGGCTGTTTTCATCCTCTTTCTCTCACAGATAATATCTGGGCTGAGTTGCCTCTTACTCCTCTGCAATGAACAGGAATGGGACAACTTGCCAACTTGCTGCGGCAAACTCGCTACGGTCAAATTGCCATGGCCAACTCGCCGCAGCCAACTCACTGCAAGACAACTCATTGCATGACAATTTAACAAGTCTATTTAATTATTTAAAATAAATAAAAATTATTTTCATTTTTGCCATTCATATTTCATTTTGTCTTTCCTTTTGCATCCTTTCTTTAATGATTCTATTCCACCATATCTTTGATATTAGTGTAACTCTTGTCCCACAGCGACTTGTCCTGTGGCAAGATGGCCATGGCGAGTTGTCCTGCAGTGAGTTGGCTGTGGCAGGTTGGTCATGGCAAGCTTGCTGTGGTGAATTGTCATAGACCCGGAATGAACTCTTCCCCTTCCTGGGGCTCCACCTCCTCACTGCATTCCATTACATCAGTGAGAACAATGAAATGAAATGACTGCAGAGATATTAGAGCAGATGAACCCTCAAGAAAGACAGTTAAGACAAATGAGCACCCACAAGGAAGTTGTCTCATGAGTAGAATCTCCAGCCAGGATTTTACAAAGGTGACTTAATCTGAACATATGATGTGCTTGCATTTATATGTATATGCAAAGTACATATAAATGAAGACATGATCTAACTGCGGCTGTTTTCTTCTCTGTTATCATGCTTTAGCCCTTTCTCCCATGACTTTCTAGTCCCCAAATATCAACTGGAGGGCAATTTCCAGTAGACCCTTGATTTCAAGCAGTCATCCTTCCTAGGTTCATTGGTTATGAGCAATGAGCTAAGTAACTCCAAGGTGCTTTTTCAAGAGGCAACTGGACAACTGGTTTCCCCACCATCCAAGTTTCAAGTTTATTAGATTTCTATACCGCCCTTCTTCCGAAGGACTCAGTGCTGTGTACAGCCATATTAAAACACGTAGATTTATAAAATTTAAAACCAAATTAAAATCAATATATAAAATTGGCCCGCAAATTTAAAACACACATACACCCATAATAAAATTCATATTAGGGCAGTCCGGCTTGCTGGAACAGGAGGGTCTTAAGGGCGCGGCGAAAAGTATGCAGGTCGGGACTAAGATGGAGCTCTAGGGGCAGCTTATTCCAGAGGGCTGGTGCCTCCACACAGAAGGCTCTTCCCCTGGGTGTCGCCAGTCAGCATTGTTTGGCTGACGGCACCCTGAGGAGCCCCTCTCTGTGGGAGCGTATTGGCCGGTGGGAGGTTGTTGATGGCAGAAGGCGGTCTCATATATACCCCGGTCCTAAGCCATGGAACGCTTTAAAGGTGGTGACTAACACCTTGAATCGCACCTGGAAGACCACCGGGACCCAGTGCAGCTTGCGCACGTGGGCTGTTATGTGGGCACGCCGATTCGCACCCATAACCACCTGTGCGGCTGCATTCTGGACCAGTTGGAGCCTCCGAGTGCTCTTCAAGGGAAGCCCCATGTAGAGAGCATTGCAGTAGTCCAGACGTGACGTGACTAGGGCATGAGTGACCATGCGCAGGGCATCCTGATCCAGAAAGGGATGCAACTGGTGCATCAGGCGAACCTGATAGAAAGCTCCCCTGGCCATGGCCGTCATATGATCTTCCAAAGACAGCCGTGCATCCAAGAGAACACCCAAGTTGTGAGCCCTCTCTGTGGGAGCCAGGACCTCACCCCCAATAGTCAGCGATGGAGCCAGCTGACTATACCGGGACGCTGGAAGCCACAGCTACTCGGTCTTGGAAGAGTTGAGCTTGAGCCGTTTCTCCCCATCCAGATCTGCACAGCCTCCAGGCACTGGGACATCACGTCAAGGGCATCATTGGGGTGGTTCGGGGTGGAGATGTACAGCTGAGTATCATCAGCGTACTGATGGAACATCACCCCAAAACCACGGATGATCTCACCCAGCGGCTTCACATAAATGTTGAACAAAAGGGGCGAGAGGACTGACCCTTGCGGCACTCCACATACAAGGTCGACCTCTGCCCCCCTGCCAATACAAACTGCATACGGTCGGAGAGGAAGGAGGAGAACCACCGCAACATGGTGCCCCCCACTCTCAACCCTTCAATCGTCACAGCATGATACCATGGTCGATGGTATCAAAAGCCGTTGAGAAATCTAATAGGACCAGGACAGAGGAGCAACCCCTGTCCCGAGCCCTCCAGAAATCATTAACCAATGCGATCAATGCCGTTTCCATGCTGTGTCATGGCCTAAACCCCGACTGGAATGGATCTCTCCAGCCAGAGCTGAAGAAGCTTCTTGGAGGAGGAGCAAAACATCTTCAAAAAAGAAACCAGAAAGTCCAGTTGCCTCTTGAAAAAGCACCTTTGGGACAACCATGATCTGGATCAGTGGTGGGTTCCTCCCGGTTCGGCCTAGTTCCGCCGAGCCGGTAGCAGTGACGATATGATGTCACTGAACCAGTTCTGCCCCTCCTGCCCCCCACCCCCGCATTATTCTTACCTTTTATTTGGCCCCACCCCCAATCTATTGCTGCCTCCTGAGTCCCAGCTGATCAGTTAGAGGGAAAAAAACTGTTTAAACTCTTGCCACGGGGCTTCAAAGGGCCGCCCTACAGCTGATCAGTGTTAAAAGGCAGTGTGGTGGTAGACCAGCGCCTCCAAAAACAGATGAATAGATCGATACCTGCAAAAATACATGAGTAGACTGGTGCCTGCAAAAATACATGAGTAGACCGGTACAGCTCTACAAGCAGTTAAAAGCCTGGTAGACCAGTACCTCTGCTAAATCCTAAAGAATTGTCACATGACCATCAAGCCACACCCACAAAATAAGCCACGCCCACAGAACTGGTAGTAAAAAAAATTAGAGCCCACCCCTCATCTAGATGAATGAGAATCTCCATTGACATTTAGCTAAGTGAAAATACATTTGCCCTGTTGCAGCTGGTGGAAGGCAGAGAAACTTTTCTTCATATAGATAGTCCTCAAATTATTACCAGAATTGAGCCCCAAATTTGTGTTGCTAAACGAGACAATTGTTAAATGAGTTTTGCCCCATTTTAGAACTTTTCTCGTCACAGTTGTTAAGCGAATCATTGCAATTGTTAAGTGAATCTGGCTTCCCCATTGACTTTGTCAGAGGTTCACAAAAGATGATCACATGACCTTAGGACACTGCAACTGTCGTAAATAGGAACCAATTGCCAAGCACCCAAATTTTGATCACCGCATATAAATGTAAAAAACGGTGATAGGTCACTTTTTTCAGGGCTGTTATAATTTTGAATGGTTCACTAAATGAACCGTTATAACTTGAAGACTTCCTGTATGTAGAAACTATATTGTTGGTCTTGGGGCAAGAGGAGGAGGAGAGGGCTGTTTTCTTTTCTTGTCCAGAGATTTTGAATGGAGCAATAAATTGTTAACATTACTGTAAGCAGAGTTATAAATATTTTGTGGTAAGTAGGTGAAGTTTATCTCCAGTAGCAGCTTTCATTTTTTTTTTTCAGCATGAAAGATTTATGAATCATCTCTCTTTCTTACCATAAACTGGTTGGGCTCCTTATGGACTTTCCAAATGGTTGAGCCGAACTCTACAGAGCAGTGCCAAAATTGCCGCAGATTATATGTTACTGAAAATACCATTTTCTTCTTTGAGGTTATTAGTGGCTACCCAATGCTCTAACTCTCCCCTTCTCTTTAGTAATGATACAGTTTTATTCCTAGACAAGCTGGAATCAATAATGGGAATGGCTACTCAAGCAGACTCCAAGACGTGAAAACAATCTCACTTCTCACACATAATAAACTAAAGAACGTTATTTGTGGGTACTTGGAACCAGTGGTGAAATGTAAAATTTGTTACTACCGGTTCTGTGGGTGTGGCTTGGTGGTGGGGTGTAATGTGGCCAACTTTTTTTTTTTTACTTTTAAAACCATTTTTTTTACAACCTCTTTAGCCAGAGGTTGTAAAAAAAATGCTTTTAAAAGTCTCTTACGATCCCAGCTGAGCCGCGCGATCATCAGAGGCTTTTTTTTTTTTTTACTTTTAAAACCTCTTCGGTTAAGAGGTTGTAAAAAAATGTTTTCTTTTAAATGCTCTGACGATCCCAGCTGAGTTCCCTGATCGGCAGAGGCTTAGCTGGGATCCTCAGAGCCTTTTGAAAACATTTTTTTACAACCTCTTAGCCAAAGAGGTTGTAGAAAAAATGGTTTTAAAAGTAAAAAAAAAAAAAAATTGGCTACGCCCACCCAGTCACATTACCCCCCCTCCACCAAGCCACACCCACAGAACCGGTAGTAACAAATTTTAGATTTCACCCCTGATATATAGTTTCTATTTCTCCTATTTCCTGGTATTTCCCAGCACTCCTTCTATTTTTGTTATTTGGCAAAGCAACTCTTAGGGCCTGGCTTAAAATACGGAGGGTAAGGAAGATTTAATTGCACATAGTAAGGCTTTTTTTCCAAGGGTGAAATCCATTTTTTTTTTCTACCGGTTCTGTGAGCGTGGCTTGGTGGGCATGGCAGGGGAAGGATACTGCAAAATCCCCATTCCCTCCCCACTCATGGGGGAAGGATATTGCAAAATCTCCATTCCCACCCCACTCCAGGGCCAGCCAGAGGTGCTATTTGCCAGTTCTCTGAACTACTCAAAATTTCCGCTACCGGTTCTCCGAACTGCTCAAAATTTCTTCTACTGGTTCTCCAGAACTGTCAGAACCTGCTGGATTTCACCCGTTTTTCTCCTTGTATCGACTGCAGAAAATCTTACTGTGGCAAAAGCAGCCTCCTCCTTTTCATTAACTCCTACAGCCGGCCTCATGCCCCCCAGTGAGCCAAACCATTAATCGTATTTAACTGCAACTCTTTGTCCCCTTTCTTTCCATTCTTTCCCGTTTCCCTTGCTGAAAGAAACGCCTTTTCTCCTTTACATTACTCAACAAGAGAAGATGTAATTATTAATCAATGATAAATCAATGGCTAACTGAAAATAGCAAAACAACCTGATTGTCACTGAGAAAAGAGAACAGAACACAACCGCAACAACAAACATCCAGTGCTGGAAAAAAACAGAAGACAAGATAGAATGGGCTGCATTTTCCCAGCAGTTTAAGAAATAAACAAAGAATGGGAAGCTTTCTCAATTACCACAACTTTGAAGTTCTTTATTTACAGCAGTGAAATTGGATTACAAAAGCAGAGCAATAGTTGTTTAGGTTTTTTTTTCCCTCAGAAGTAAGGTGGTTTGAGCTCTCAAGTTGTTTTCCCTCTCAAGGAAGACTTTAGGTAGAAAGCAGCAAACAAAGCCTATCAGCTGGGGAACAATTCAGCCAAGCAATTAACCATGAGCCTACTCAATTTCACCAGCCCATTGACTGCTGCAATTAAGGACAAGGAAAACGGAGTGAAGGATCTCCTGCCTCTACCCAATTACTAGTGTTCATGCAGCTATCAAACTATCAATGCCAGATTACCCACCATTAAAAGGAACATTGTTCCCAGAAAATATCTCTGCAAAACCCAGAGGCCCTTTCAGACCTTTATCTGCTCAGGAGAACAGGTAATATGAGACAAGTATTATATTTATAACAGGCCTTCAATGGGGTCACAGCTGCCTGCATCTCATTGAGCCATGGACCATTGTTTAGGAACTGCTGTCATGATGGTAGTTTCCCATCATGCTCAGCTGGATCCAAACATGTCTAATACAGCTTGATGCAACCCAATGTCCTTCAGAAGTTTTGGAGTACAAAAACTGATGGACGCCTGTTTTTCATATTGTTGGTTTGACTTAGGTAGGAATTTGGGGAGATGCAGTATAATGCATTTGGAGGATCCCAGGCTTAGTGTGATGTATGAAACCAATCATCAAACTAGTCACTAGAAATTTGTGGACAGAGCAATTAACCAGGGAAATGACTTACCTTCAGAAGTTGTGGGTGCTCCAACACTGGAGGCATTTAAGAAGAGACTGGACAACCATTTGTCTGAAATTGTATAGGGTATCATGCCTGAGCAGGGGGTTGGACTAGAATACCTCCAAGGTCCCTTCCAACATTGATGATGATAATGATGATAATGATGATATCATGATGATGATCATGATATCCTCTCAATGTAGAATCATTATGATGATCCTAAATACAGACAATATAAACCTATAGATCTTGGAAGTTAAGTTTCATAGGACTTGTTTTCATCATGAATCTAGAATTGGAGTCTAGATTATACTTTCACTATGAGAGAGTTGGAGCAATTGGCAGAACAATTAATCAGTGGAACAACTTGCCTCCAGAAGTTGTGGGTGCTCCATCTCTGGAGATTTTAATAAGAGATTGGACAACCATTTGTCTGAAATGGTATAACTCTCATGCCTGGACAGGGGGTTGAACTAGAAGACTTCCTAGTCCCTTCCAACACATGATGATGATGACATCCTCTCAATGTAGGATTATTATGATTATCCTAAATTCCAATCTAGGAAGGAGGATCTGCAAATGAAAAATGATGGCTTGCTTAAAGTGATATATTCAAAATATATCCAGATATATTGAGAGCAAGACATCTAAGGCAGGCTTTGTCTGATGGTGACTGACAGCAGGGTGTGCAAATCTACTTTGGGCTCCAGAAAGGCATCCAAACATTTCATTTATATTTCCAGCTTCCAGAATGCTCCTTCTGGAAATTCACGCCCTCTTCCTCATCCCATTGGGTGATTTCACTGACCTGCAACATCAAAGAAGAAGTGACACCTTTCACTTCTCAGACTCAGGTTGGCAAGAGATGAGAAAACAGCCAACGTCAATATACACAAGCTATGTGTTTTATTAAAAAAGCACATGAAATCGCAGCACCCACTTCGGAGGCTGTGCCTGACATACACTTTTTGATTTGGAGAATGAGGTCACTTTTCAGAGACTTTAAAGCATGCTCCCAATAAATGAAGCTTAAGATAAATATTATCCTCTAACAGAAAACCATGTAAATATTTTTTTTTTGTTCTGAAACTTAAAAGCTGATGGGCCTTGAAATTCACCCCTAAATGACAGAAATATTCATGTTGGTAATTTGCACTTGTGTGCTAAATTTAGATCCCCTCCGTTGTGGCCTAGATTTTCTTGGTTTATCATCTTCCCAGCCTCTGAAGAATTCACTAGTTACCTGTGAATGTCATCACAGATACACGGGAAGGCTGAAGGGCCTAGATAATTTGGTAAACATCTGCACACAGGGAAATCTAGACAGATAATATTCAGCATTTGCATGAAACGACCCAGCAGAACACATCTATGCTTGTCGGACAATCCTCTTATCAAACATTCAGAGGAAGAGGAACAGCTGCAGCGTTAACAACCAGGTTCTTTTGCTCTGGTGTGTGTGTGTGCTCCTGTATTTCCAAACCTGCAGATCTCCCCACTCAGGGGCTCATAAAGTGAAACGGGATGAACGTATCAAAAACCCATCTACCAAATGGTCCCTCCACCACTGCTATTTGCACTGTTGTGTAACAGTTTCATGGAGGAAGCCTGCCCATCACGAGCCTAATTAACTCCATACATAATTGGTTGGAGACAGGTGTTTGATGTGAGTATCTGCTTTTCTTTCCAAGGAGGAGTGATAGTGCATCTCAGTCTCCCTCCATCAGCATTAAAAAAAAACAAAACACCAAAACATCTTGGTATTCTCTTGGCCAAGTAGGTAACAATGCAGGGGATTTTTTTGGGGAAAATGCAAATCTTTTCAGAATATATACAGTAGCTAAGGAAGAAAGGAAAGAGAAGATCTGAGTTTAAAGTAGGATACATGTCAGTAAGTTAAAGGGAGGTGGATGGGGAGAAATGCACCTGATGCAGCTGACAGGAAGGGGAAAAAAATGACTTTAATAATGCTCGCCTCCTGAAAGCAAACCAGAATAGGAATAGTAGAGTCAACAGACACATTATTCACTGCCTGGATCTCCTCCAACTAACTTAGTTTTTGCATTGTGAGATTTTTTTTTTTTTACAACCAAAAGCAAAATATGGGCAAGCAAACCAGGGAATATGTCTGCAATTAACTGCATACATCAATATACACAGCTTTGTGTTTTATTGAAAATGAATTCTAGTCTAAGAATTACAAAGTGTTAGCAAAACAATGGGATTGAATTGAGAGGAGGGAAGATTAATTAGGTGAAAACTGGATCCTGATCGGCCATTTTCTCTACTTTTGCAATTAGAATAGAATAGAATAGAATTTTTTATTGGCCAAGTGTGATTGGACACACAAGGAATTTGTCTTTGGTGCATATGCTCTCAGTGTACATAAAAGAAAAGATACGTTCATCAAGAATCATAAGGTACAACACTTAATGATAGTCATAGGGTACAAATACGAAATCAGGAAACTATCAATATAAATCGTAAGGATACAAGCAACAAAATTACAGTCATAAGTGGAAGGAGATGGGTGGTGGGAACGATGAAAAGATTAATAGTAGTGCAGACTAAATAACTAGTTTGACAGTATTGAGGGAATTATTTGTTTAGCAGAGTGATCGCATTTGGGGAAAAAAACTGTTCTTGTGTCTAGTTGTTCTGGTGCGCAGTGCTCTATAGCATCGTTTTGAGAGTAGGAGTTGAAACAGTTTATGTCCAGGATGAAAGGGGTCTGTAAATATTTTCACAACCCTCTTTTTGACTCGTGCAGTATACAGGTCCTCCATGGAAGGCAGGCTGGTAGCAACTGTATTTTTCTGCAGTTCTAATTATCCTCTGAAGTCTATGTCTATCTTGTTGGGTTGCAGAGCCAAACCAGACAATTATAGAGGTGCAGATGACAGATTCAATAATTCCTCTGTAGAACTATATCAGAAGCTCCTTGGGCAGTTTGAGCTTTCTGAGTTGGCCCAGAAAGAACATTCTTTGTTGTGCTTTTTTGATGACGTTTTTGATGTTAGGTGTCCATTTTAGATCTTGCGATATGGTAAAACCTAGAAATTTGAAGGTCTCTACTGTTGGTACTGTGTTGTCTAGTATTGTGAGAGGTGGAAGTATGGAAGGGTTTCTCCTAAAGTCTACCACCATTTCTACGCTTTTGAGTGTGTTCAGTTCCAGGTTGTTCCAGTCACACCATGAGGCTAGTTGTTCAACCTCCCGTCTGTATGTGGATTCATCATTGTCTCGAATGAGATCAATCACTGTTGTGTCATCTATGAACTTCAGTAGTTTAACAGATGGATCGTTAGAGATCCAGTCATTGGTATACAGAGAGAAGAGAAGTGGGGAGAGCACACAGACTTGGGGGGGGGGGGCTGTGCTAATTGTACAGGTATCTGATGTGATTCTGCTTAGCTTCACCTGCTGCTTCCTGTTTGTTAGGAAGTTTATGATCCACTTACAAGTGTGTTCAGGTATCTGTAGCTGGTTTAACTTAGTTAGAAGTGTGTCTGGAATGATGGTATTGAATGCTGAACTAAAGTCTATAAAGAGGACCCTTGCGTAGGTCTTTGGAGATTCAAGATGTTGTAGGATGTAGTGCAGAGCCATATTAATAGCATCATCTGTTGATCTGTTTGCTTTGTATGCCAATTGCAAGGGGTCTAACAGTGGATCCGTGATGGTTTTCAAGTGGGACAGTACTAGCCTTTCAAAGGTTTTCATGACTACAGATGTTAGAGCAACTGGTCTGTAGTCATTCAGTTCCTTGATGGTGGGCTTCTTCGGCACTGGGATGATAGTAGAGTGTTTGAAGCAAGAAGGAACATAGCACATCTCTAGTGATTTATTGAATATATGGGTGAAGATGGGGGCCAATTGGTCAGCACAGACTTTTAAGCAAGAAGAAGTTATCTTGTCTGGGCCTGGAGCTTTTCCTGGCTTTTGTCTGAGAAATAGGTCTTGCACTTCCTTTTCTGTGATCACTAGGGGTTGTGAATCCAATGGGATGGGGTCAGTTGTAGGAGGCTTGGCTGTTGTTGGTGTGTCTGAGATGGGGGTTGTGGAGATAGGTGGCTGTAGTTTCCTTTCAAACCTGCAGTAAAACACGTTCAGGTCATCTGCCAGTTGCTGATTTCCTTCAGCCTGGGAAGGTGGTTTGCCATAGCCAGTGATTTTTTTTTTGGTAGGTTTTTTTTTTTGGTAGTAATTATTGGTCATCCTTGATTTATGACCACAGTTGGGACAGGAACTTTTGTTACCAAGCAATGCAGCCATAGTATGAGTCACATCCAACTTTACAAACTTTTTACCATGTTGTTAAGTAAGTCACATGGTTATTAAGCAAATCTGGCATCTCCCCATTGACTTGACTTACTTGAAAGTTCCCTGAGAAGGTGGTAAATGTCAATCACATGACCACAGAACTTTGCAACTGTCATAAATACATGCCAATCAGCAAGAACACAACCTGGATCACATGTGACTTCAGAGATGCTGCAACAGCCATAAATGCAAAGACTGGTCGTAAGTCCCTTTTTTCAGTGTCATTGTGACTCCGAATGGTTGTAAGTCAAGGACTACTTGTGTACATGATTCTAGCTTCAGTGAAGCCATCTGAGCACAGCACAACACCCCCATTTCCGGACTTCCGGAACTTCCAGGAGACCTGTTTTTTGCCCTCTCAGAGCTTCCATGGGGGCCCTGGCATCCAAAATGGCATCCAAAATGGGCCACGTGGAGACTCCTGGGAGGGGCAAGCAGGGTGGGGGGGCCAGCCAGTCCTTGCAACTACCAATTCGGCAAACCAGATGTAAACTTAGCATCCGGTTAGTCTGAACCGGTCTCAACCAGCAACCCCCGCTCCCCATTTTGGGCGTAGTAGGGCTCCCTTCAGCCTCCTGGGCCCAAAAATGGGCCATGGGGAGGGCGCTGTACTCCCCGTGCTCCTACCCCCACCCCCATGTGGGACCGTCTCCCACATGCGCCCCACCCCCTGCACATCCCAAAAATGAGGTGGCTGGCGGGAGGCACATGCGCTCATGCACAGTGGAGTTGAGCTGGGCGACAGCTCACTTGCCTGCCGAGAGGGCTCTGCGTGCCAGCTGTGGCACACGTGCTATAGGTTCGCCATCACGGTAATAGTTAGTCTGCTTTTTCCTCATTATTGACCGTAGGAGGAGACTTGATGTTTTAGGAACATGTGAAGGGCTATATATTGAACTCCTCTGCTGTAAGCCAACCATCCCCAGTTCTCCTACCTTATAGACTTCTGGATTTAGAGTCCCACCCAGAACTCCACTGTATTGCCTCAACATCTGGGCAGTTCCATTTTCACCATCTGAAAAGCATTTCTTGCCAGCCCTTTGCTAGTACATGCATCCTGTGTTTTACTGAGCTCCTTGTCTGGCAAGATCTACCCTGGAACCATTTGACAGCCCTTTCAGATATTAGTAGGTTTCTTTGTGACTGTAAGGAAAACTTACCAGGAGAACCTATTGTGGGAACATAAATGATTATGAAACTCAGCTCAGACCTGGTGTAGGAGAATCCTTTGTTTTCTTTAAGAAGCCATTTTTTTAAAAAAATAATAATAATGAAACAATAGTAATATGGTTTAAAAAGGACTATATCAGATGAAGAGCAACATCTATTTTTTTGATCCTCTTGCCTCTATATAAAGGCCCAGCTAGGTAGCAATATCCAGCTGATCTTAACTGATCTCAAAAATCTCAGCAGATGAGATGAATATGCAGCATGAAAGGCCTCCAGGAATTCCCAGATCATAGGCTCTTTCATGAGAAATTTCACAGAGAAGCATTCTGGAACAAGGCAATGGCAAAACCTTTCTATTCAGTTGCTATGAAAATGGTATCGATGAATCCCCAAAATTACCAGGAGCTGAAATCAAATTGAATGAGTCTTTACCTTTTACCTGGGCAAAGATATCTTGGCAGTGAAAAATAAACAAGGAAAAAGCTCTTGCAACCGACATACAGGGGTGTCAATCTTGGCAACTTTAAGACTTCAACTCCCAGAATTCCCCAGACAGCCATAAATCTTAAAGTTACCAAGGTTGCACATCCCTGCTCTAGTCTATTCTAGGATTGCTTTTTTAAACTTCCAGGTATAGTAGTTGTTCTTATTCCTGCAGGGAACAATTCATTCTGTGTATATTACCTAGAGTGTTGTAATCCATTTTACTTCCTCAGGATTCAAACATCTTATTCACATCAGTGACTTGATTCAAAAGAGCTTATTCCAAACATCTATCATCAAATTAGGAATCATTGCCAATTTCTAGAACAGACACTGCTTCTGACTTGGGCAAATTTTCATAAATGCGAAATCTCCAGTGTTCTCCTTTTCTGTACCTGGGCACAATTGCTTCATTTTCTTGTTTCTGCACTGAATTGCTTATCCTTCCTGTTTCCAAGAGCAAGAGGCAAAAGGAATCCTGGTTTTGCTGACAAAAATTAATTTATATCGAATGGATGGTTGAAAATATAATGATGTTGAATCATGCTAATTTGGGTAAGATGACTTCACGGATCTAAAGAGTAATTTCAAACAGCAACTCTCTGAAAACTGGCATTTCAAAGCTAAGGATGCCTTCAAGCATTAGCTTCCCAAAAGCCACATTTGTGGAAATGGCATTAACAGAAAATTGTTACAAACAATGCTTGGAAGTGTTGCCAAGCTGAAACCACAGGTTCTGGGAATCAGCTTCATTTTTCCCAAGCCAATCCCTCCCCCTCCCCAAAAAAATTCACTGGGGTGAAGGAGTAAAAATTAAAATGGGAGCAATCTCAAGTACCTACACATAGTTCTCTACTGTCAGACCTGGCCCAATTTGGTCCTTCAGAAAGAAACACTCGATTCCATTTGTAGCGAAAAGGTTACTTTTACTAAAAATAAAAGCCAGAACTAAGAGTTTGCTTACCAAGATTCCCTACTTTCACTTTTGTGTCCTATCCCCCGTTATCACCCCATTGTCAAGCCACTTTAGAAGATGTTTTGGTAACTGTCCCTGTGACAGTTGGTTGGTTGGATAGATGGATGGATGGAGACAATGGATCCCCCAGCACTGCCCAGGCCAGTATAAGCGCCCCTGATGTGAGCGACATCAAGCTGGCCACATGAACCCCGGCCATGCCCCCCCAGCCACGCTCACCTTCCTCCCCCCCACCCGAGGTCAACTACAACCTTGATGCAGCCCTCAATGAAATTGAATTTGACACCCCTGGCATAGATTGTATTCATGGATGCTTGCATGTTGTTCTGTCCCCGTCGCACGCACACACACAAATAGACAGCCAGGAGTTAATGAATCAAACAGTCAGGAATTCCTTTAAGATAACAGTATTGGCAGAGAACCATGAACTGCCTGCCAAGAGATTTTACTCACTAAGGGAGGTTTTTTTCTCCTCAGTCCGATATACCAAATTAATTCCACAAAGCAAAGAATTGTCCGAAGAAATCCAAAAAGAGATTCTAACAGGGTTCTAGAAACATGATATGACTTCTGAGCTTTTCAATTTGTCCGTCACAAGGCCTGAATAGCCGACACACCCCCTTTTATCCCTTGTGGGGCGTGGTCTCAGCTCAATCTCTGGCCCGCCCACGCCTCTTTCTCTGCTGCGTGCGCTTATCCTTCCGACGCTGTCTGGGATCCAGCCAAAACTCATATCCCTCTCTCTCTTTTTCTGCGGTTGCTCTGAAGTGCCTTGCTCCTGGCATATCTCTTGGCCTTCGGAGGAAACCTGAGGCATTGCCAGAGAGGAGGATCCTGGAGAGGGAGGCCTTGCCAAATCCTTTCCTTCACCTTCTGAGTCCTCTCCCTCTGTTAGGACAGGCTCGGGGGTCGGAGTCACAACACATGTGCACTGTAGGTAAAGAAGGGCTCATTGTGGCCATTACTGTGCTATTTCCTCATTCTCGTGATACCTGAGCATGTCTGTTTGGCAAAGAGATGGACCAGCTACTACAACACTTTTGAAGGTTAGTTTGCAAAACTGAAACCTAGGTTTCCGGGATGTTATCTGTGGACTTCAATCTATGCTTCTAGATTCTCTACTTCTCTAGATATACCGGTATGAAGGGCTCCATGATCTCCTGTTTCTTTGAAAATCATTTTCTTTAAAAAAAAATGTTGTACTAGAGAACAAAGTCCAGTCTTGAATAGATTCTTCGTTTCTAATAATGTTTCAGGAATCCATACATTCCTTGAAGGGACTCATAGAAAATAAAAAAATGTCAGGGATGGGAAGCCCAGAAAAAAGGAGGTAAGCTGAGTTAGTAGGGAATGTTGCAGAAATCTGGGAGGGGAGCAAACCCACCCACCCCCATTAGCTTTTGGATAAATAGGTGATTTGTCATTGGCTGTATCTATCATGGTAGCTATCTTGTGTGATAGTAGTTCTAGCCTACTCTCAAAATTCCAAATGTGCTTACTGGCCCAACACATCTAGAGATCCATAAATGAGATAGATAGCATCCATCAAAGCAGCTTTGTCCAGCATTTCTGAAAATACCTCAGATCTCTTGCCTATTAGAGAGCCTCCTCAAGTCTAGATAGCAGAATGGTTAGGAAGTGCCTCGGTTTTTAGATTAATCTTTTTTAGATGTTAGCATCAACGGTCCCTCCCTGGCTATTTTTCTCCCCCTCTTTTTGAATTAGCTGCTTTCATTTGCATTTCCAGTATGACAGACGTGCAGCTTGCACTCTTATTTCGTGCCTAGCTTCTTGACATGCGCATACTCATTAATTCCTTCACTCTGGGTTCCATTTTTATGTTTTTTTCATTTTTGACCAAGCTCTATAGTATGTCATATCATTTTTCGGAGTGCTGTGATTTCAGTCTTCCATTGCAGTTTGTTCTTCTCAAGTCACAGGCAGAGGTGGATTTCAGCAGGTTCTGACCAGTTCTGGAGAACTGATAGCAGAAATTTTGAGTAGTTCGGAGAACTGGTAGTAAAAATTCTGACTGGCCCCGCCCCCATCTATTCTCTGCCTCCCAAGTCCCAGCTGATCGGGAGGAAATGGGGATTTTGCAGTAACCTTCCCCTGGATTGGGGCTGGAAGGAAATTTTACAGTATCCTTCCCCTGCCATGCCCACTAAACCACACCCAAAGAACTGGTAGTAAAAAAATTTGAAACTCACCACTGGTCACAGGCCACAGCAACAAAAAGTCTCCTGACATAGGGAAAGCCACAAGCCTCTGGAAATCTGTTTAAAAGCAGGGTTTTAAGTGAAAACAATCCTTCCTCCTTCCAAAGCGTGAGGTCATCGCGTGTCGAAGTTCCAACCTCCACTGTTGTTTGCAGCAACTTGCTGGTTTTGCCGCCAAAGCAAAGGTTGGATTATAGCTCAATGGGAATATGAATCTCACCAGGCTCAAGGTTTACTCAGCCTTCCATCCTTCTGAGGTCAGGAAAATGAGGACCCAGATAGTTGGGGTCAATATGCTGACTTTGTAAACTGCTTAGAGAGGGCTGTAAAGCACTATGCACCGGTATATAAGTCTAAGTGCTATTGCTATTGCTAATATAGAGGCAGAAAATTCATTTTTGAATCCATCCTTTCCTTTCAAAGATTTAAGTAGGTGAGGCAAAAGGCATTTTTTCTGAAATCTTAGAAAGCTGCAGTCATCCTATGTGCCTGAAAGATGCTAAGTTTGTGGGAGGCTGCCAGTAAGTAAGTATATGGAGTGGCATTAGGAACGGTTAACCTCTATTCACTTGAAGGGCGCACCAAGCTTCGCTGGCATATTGAGGACAGCACTACAAATGTGGGCAAAGCCTACATTTGTTTCCTGGTGCTTTGGCATTTTAAAAAGAGAGATTCATGTTTTATGTTTTTGAAAGATATAAGACGTCCATTTTGTCTTTTAACCTAGCCTCAAGATTTTTAAAAATGCAAAAGGGAAAAAAAAGAGGAAGGCTACACTTTTGGTCCCATTCTCTTTAAGGGCCCTTTAAGGGCTCTAAGGACTACAGAAATGATGCTGGAATAGAGTTACACGTAGCACTTTTTTTTTTTTTTTTTTTTGCATTTGAAATACATTTTTTCCACCATGGATTATTTTGATGCATATTCTAGTACAAGGGAGTTTTATGTATTTCTAGATTGATCCTAGTGGTGTTTACTTTCAAGACATTTCCCTTAGTATAGCTGGAAATGAGGAATGGAATTGCTCTTAGTCACAGGACCAATCACCATCCTATCTGCCTTTGTCATAATGTTTGAAACACCTGCAATATACAACTGTCCATAGACACTTTCAGGCAAAATACCAACATCATGTAATAATGGGTCTAACATAATGGTCCTATTTCTCCCCATCACTTTGCATCGCAGCATTAGGAAAAGGTCTAAAACATTTTTTGATAAGTGACTAGAAATCCCATCTTTTGTGGGGATTACAACAGAGGCACTGAAACTTGAAATTTTCCAATGAAAGAGCCCAAACTGTGGAGGCCTTGGTGCTCTCTCTCTCTTGATCATTTCATTGTAGATGTTTTATTCCCCAATTAGGTAACATCATCAGTTTTAGGAGTGTGGTGGAATTCAATTTTTTTAACTACCAGTTCTGTGGCTTGGGCGTGGTATGGCTTGGTGGGCGTAGCAGGGGAAGGATACTACAAAATCTCCATTTCCACCTCACTCCAGAGGAAGGATACTGCAAAATCCTCATTCCCACCCCACTCCAGAGGAAGATACTGCAAAATCCCCATTCCACCCCATTCTGGGCCAGTCAGAGGTGGTATTTGCCAGTTCTCCAAACTACTCAAAATTTCTGCTACCGGTTCTCCAGAACCTGTCAGAATCTGCTGAATTTCACTCCTGGTTTGCTCCCTATTTATATAGTTTGCTCTGTCAGTTTTGGTAGGAATATGTTTTTTTTTTCTTGGTAGTTCCTTGATTAGGGTATTGTTTTCTGCTTGCTTGATTGTCTGCTCCATAATTTGTATCCTTGGTAGTTCTTTTTTTAAGGTATTGTTTTCTGCCTGGTTGTTTGTCAGGTGTTAATCCCTGCTTATCTGGGTATAAAATGCTAAAGAAGATGTATTCTAATCCATAGCCCCACTGCCAGAGCAAGCTACTGTATAGAAATGGGAAGCAAACCCCACACTCACCAGCACTGATGATGTTAACCTACTCAGATAATGAAACATCTGCAAGAAAACCATCAAATTCAGAAAGCACCAAGGACAACACATTTCAAGCCTACTACTATACCAACATATATTTTCTTCTCTTAGAGTCTGATCTGTTTCTGAACTGTGATCACTGCAAATAAAGTACCTTCTATTAACAAGGCAGTTTCAACTATGCTTGTTTCAATATTATAAAAGTTCTTTGCTGAAATGTAAGCTATGGGAAAACTATCATTCAAACAAACGTACATCAATTAAATATGTGCCAAACCATCTTGAAAAGTTATCGCTATGTACCAGAGTGCTGTTTTCGATATTAGTTACTAAGAGGAAGCCATTCTGAATTTGTATCTCTCTTAGTTCAGTTTTAAATCCCAATTTAGTAACAGTCTACTATCTAAAAAGTAAGGAGGAGGAGAAATATATGCTTAGAGAAGATTATTTTCTGGTGCCTGTTTGAGTCTTGGAGGAATATAATTGCTATTTTTGAAAATATAATCCTTGAGAATCAATTTGATACATGAATAAAGTGATAAATAAGCAAATGCAATAGCCTTTTATTCTAAATTAGAATCCATAGAAGTAATTTTTTGGCCGGATGTGGCAAACAGCTGTTCACAATCATGAGAGTTTATTGTGGAATTTCCAGAGAGAAAATATTGTGACCTGGAAATGGGTTGCAAAGGTGGCCTCGGGTGACCCGATGTTTAAGCAACAATTCCACAACCTTACTTCCTTGGGGAGAACATCAGTAGTTAAGTAGTTAGGGCTTTGTAGGAGAACAGCGAGCAGAGTTGGGGGGGGTGGAGTTAAATGCTTCATCAGCTTAGAGTCCTTATGTTGTCACAAAGTCCAACCTCTCTTGAATTCCCTTAATTTGACTGATGATGATGATGATAATGATGATGATATCCATCCTGTCCATCTCTTGGTGATTCTATGGGCTAGGACTCTCCACACCTTCCAATCTTGCACTACTTCTCTGAGTTGTTCTATGCTCTGGTTGGAGTCAGCTTTGATGGCGTCACTGATTTCTTTGATGGCCTGCTTTCCTTTTATCACTAACTCTTCCAAACATAACTGCTTTCTCCAGTGAATTCCCCTGCATGGCATAGTCAAAATAAGTGAGACATAGTTTGTGATTTTGCCTTCCAGTGACTTGCCTGGTGTTATGTACTTTACTACTTGCTTGTTAGTCACCTTTGCTGTCCAAGGAATGAGCAGGAGCCTTCTCTAGCACAATAGCTCAAATTAATCGATTTTCTTTCTGTCTTCTTTTTTAATTTAGTATTGAACTTTAGTTGACTAGATTCTTGTGTATAAACTTGAATAAATCTTTTGTACTGCAGCCTTATGAATGGTCTCAATCCTCTGCTCTTGACAGGCTGCTCGTTTATTATGAACACAGAAGAATAGAGTTGGAAGGGACCTTAGAGGTCTTCTAACCTCCAACCCCCTGCTCAAATAGGAAATCCTATACCATTTCAGACCAATGGTTGTCCAATCTCTTCACATTCAAAGCTTGGGAAGGATGAAAGGGTCAGAGCAATATGGATATTCTTCTATGGTGACTGGTCTCTGTGCCACAGAGGTGGTCACAGAGGTGACTGGTCTCTGTGCCTCCAATTCAGCATTTGGCTAATGCATTTCCAAAGACCCAACCAGACTTTCTAGGCAATCTCATTCAATGTCTGAGGATAAAATCTTTAAAAACACCCAGAGGACAGCCTACATACTCTTCCTTTGGTTATATGGAGGATTTATTCTTCCTGATTTGCATGTTTATGGGAAGGAAACATCTCTGATTGAATTAGAATAGAATAGAATAGAATAGAATAGAATAGAATAGAATAGAATAGAATAGAATAGAATAGAATAGAATAGAATAGAATAGAATAGAATAACAGAGTTGGAAGGGACCTTGGAGGTCTTCTAGTCCAACCCCCTGCTTAGGCAGGAAACCTTACACCATGTCAGACAATATCCAACATCTTCTTAAAAACTTCCAGTGTTGGAGCATTCACAACCTCTGGAGGCAAGTTGTTCCACTGATTAATTGTTCTAACTGTCAGGAAATTTCTCCTTAGTTCTAAGTTGCTTTTCTCCTTGATTAGTTTCCACCCATTGCAATTGCAAAGAATTGCAAAAATGGAACTGGAACTATTTTCTGTCCAACACAAGAGCATGCAAACTTTGGGATTCCAAAAGCTAAGCAGCTGTTGCCTGGCAGGGCATCATAGGACTGCACCTACCAGAGTGGATATAACATACAAGCCAAAACTAAGTACATACCTGAATGCATGTTTAAGGAAACACAATTCCTTCTCTCTCCCTTCCCCCTTCCACACGCACACATCCATACACATTGCTGATTGTATACGCTAGCCAACTCATAAAATATTAAATTTATGCTTGTGGTTAGTTTTGAAAGATTTAAGGGAAATTAGGCTAATTATGAAGGATATTCTTCACTATTAGCATGTTCCTGAGGCTATTCTTGTGATAGGCAGAGCTACTTCTTCAAAGGGTTGTGATGGAGTGTCACAAGTAAATGCCTTATTCTCCATTATGTAAATAGTACATGGACAGTGTGTCAGGGGTTAACTTATTCTTCACTTCTTAATGTATTCATACTTTACCACTCCCATACTTAGCTCCACCCATTGTATATATAAGGAGCTGCATACTTCCATTCTGTGCTTCTATCTGTGAATATTCAGTGAATATAGAATGCCTTATGTAAATAAACAGAGATATATTTTGAATATCTGATTCTCAAATTATTTATTGAGTCTGATCCTAAAAATATCGTAACAATCTGGTAGCAGAGGATGGTTGAATAGACTCAATAAAAACTTAAACATGTCTAAAAGAGATAGGCCCAGCACCAGGGCATACAGCAAAGAAATGGAAGCGGATCAAGAAATAATAGATGAGTCCACGAATGCAATTTTGAGAGAATCTGAAGAATACACCACAGAAGACGAAGAAATAATAAATGAAGATGATGACCAAGAAGAAAACGAAATAGAAAACAACGAACTCAGGTCAGAGATACTAAAACTTTTAAAAAGCCAAAAGAGCGATGAAAGTCTTGTCGTGAACCTCCAAGATATACTAAAAAACAACGGAGCAGCGAGAGAGAAGCACATCGCTACTAAAAAATCAAAAGACTCAAAAATAGTAAGTGATATGCTTACAGACAAAAATGCAGAGAAGAAGAAAACCAACAATCCCGCGCAAAATTTAGAATGGCAGCCATCTTGGTTCCAACAGACACCTAAGATGAGCGAAGCAGAGCCAATCAGAATGCAGGATTCAAAATGTCTGGCGCGAAAAGCCTTACTCGACATAAAAAACGAAAGAGAAAAAACATATACCTCAGAAGAATCAGAAACAGAGAACGAAGAAGATCCAGTAGACATGCAAGTAAAGTCAGCAATGAAAACGCTTTTTGCTGCATTTGGACCGAAACTGAAGATTGCTAAAAAATCAACAAAAAAGCAAGCAAGCGAACCAACGCATCAAAATCTACCCGCTTCTATCCATACGGCGAGAGAATCGACACCTGAACCCAGAGAGCCTTGCAGATACCACCCCACGCCGCAGACTAATCCAAGGACCAGCGCCTTCAGCAAAAGAAAACGAGCGCCCGCTATCACCAGGACTCCCAAGATCGAGCCAGAGACTGATTCATCGGAAGAAGAACAAAGCGAGGGAGCTGCAGCAGCGAGAACCTCTCCCGATGACTCCAAGAACAAAATGAACAACGCGCATGCGCAGGACTACGCAGACAACCCAGGAAGACATGGAATGCAGAGAGAATCATGCAGACTTGTAGCGAGCATCCCCACGCCGTTTTGCAACTTTAAACATCTACAAGACCACGGACTACCCCCGGTTGTAAGTAATGGACCCAACAATGTTGGGAATTTACCCAATGACTTCCCAAAGCTGAGAATAGATGGCATTAATTTGCAAGAATGGTATCAGCAGCTCCAGGTTGTCTTTATGAAAGAAAACTTACTGTTTTTTATTACTAACCCCCCAAAAAGACCTTGGACTCTAAAGTTAGATTGCCTACACCACAGAGCATTTTTCTTATTAATTTCTAGTGTGTCTCCTGCCATGTATCACAGTATTAAGCAAAATCTGACTGTCTCAGAAATTATTCAATGCATGTTTAATTTGTTTCACAGTGAAAGCGTAGCCACTACCACAAGAATGTCTAAAGATTTCTTCTCTTCTAGGATAAAGCCAGGGGTTACCATAAGTGAACATTTAATATCTTTAAACAAGATTAGAGCAGAGCTGCACTTAAGGGGGGAGGTGATTTCAGATCAAACGATGAAAAGTGTTATCATCAATTCACTTGACCCATCATGGGATAATTATATTTCACACTTAGACACAATCAATCTAGGATACTTATCCATAGAAAGTCTATCCAATAAGTTAATAGCTGAAGACAATTCAAGGAGAAGTCGTTATAACAACCACATAGAGCACAAACAATACAAAAAGGTAGCATTTCAAGAAAGATATCATGAAACATTTAGATGCCACAATTGTGGGTCCAAAGAGCATAATAGGAGGGATTGTCCTAAAATTCTAAGAGAAAGACATAGATCAGAATATAGAAATAGGTACAACAACAGACAGTCTTCTATTGATAGACATAGGTATAGAAGTCCACCCAACTATAGAGAACATAGAGGGGGCAGAGATAATTCAAAGGATAGAAAATTTGGTTCACTGAATGGACTAAATAAACATGACAACATTAACATACAACAACCAGAGAACAATAATTGGCTTATTGATTCTGGAGCAACTAATCACACTACAAATAATAAAAATATATTATCTTCATTTGTGGAAGATAAATTTGTAATCAAAGTAGCTAATCAAGAAAAGGTTCAAGTGATAGGTAGAGGGAATGTAACCTTACCTGGCCTAGGAAAAATAGAGGGGGTATTACTAATACCTGAAATTCCTCATAACATACTTAGTGCCATAAAACTAAGCAGAGACTCTGACATTAACATTGTGTTCTCGAAAGGAAAAGCAGCATTAGAGAGAAACAAAATAAATATAGGTACAGTAATAATCAAAGGAGGTCTACCTTACTTAATGACAAAGGAGGAATGGTTACACAACATTGATTCAAGTATGGAAAATGACAATGAGATAGATAATGGAGACAATAGTAACAGTTACAATGAGGAACATGAAATAACCCATAATCACAAAGATACACACAATAAAGAAAAACCTAAGATAGGTAAACCAATTCATGATGAATGTGCTCATGTCTTACATAGGAAATTAGGACATGCCAGTTTTCCTGTAGTACAAAAGATGACTGAACATGCAGAAGGTGTTAAAATAAAAAATTGTGAAAACTATTTGGAATGCTCAGTATGTAAATCTACAAAGCTCAAAACTAGTCCCAGACCTAGAAAATCAACGAGATCAACCAACAAAATTTTTGATTTGGTACATATGGATCTAGTTGGTCCTCTAACACCATCAATTACTTATAAAAAATGCTATTTTCTGACCATTGTGGATGATTATAGTCGTTATGGATTTGTTTACACATTAAAACATAAAGATGAAACTTTTCAGAAATTTAAAGAATTTTACAAACGCATAGAGACACAACACAACATTAAAATAAAACAAATCATGACAGATAGGGGATGTGAATTCATGTCTAAAGAATTCTCCCAATGGCTAAAAGATAAAGGAATGTTACATTACACATCTAGCCCTTTTTCTGCATTCCAGAACGGAGTGGTAGAGAGAAAGAACTCAACATTACAAACCATGATTAGATGCACATTAGAAGATGCTGGCTTAAGTAAACAATTCTGGTCAGAAGCCCTACAATATTCTAATTACACACAAAATAGAACTTGGTCCAGCATTGTAAATAAGACACCATATGAAGTAATGTATAATAGGAAACCAAAATTAGCACACATGCACATATTTGGAGTCACTGCAGACGTACACATACCTAAACAACTAAGGCGCAAAGGTGAGAATGTATCCAGAAGACTTAGGTTCATGGGATACGAGACAGGTACAAAAGGGTACAGATTTATCGATAATAACAATAAATTTATAGTCTCCAGAACAGCTGTGTTCCATGAACAGGCCAACTGGTCTAAAATACATCTTAATGAAATATTCCCAAACACCAACCCAGACACCAAACCTCAAGAAAAAAGGATTAGAGAAGAACACAGTAACAACATACATAAAAATAAAATTAAAACATGGACAAACAGTCAATATAAAATAAAGACAGATTCATTAACTAAAAAAGAAGCAAGGTATTTACATGACAATGATAGTAAACCAGAAAAAGCAATCAGAAGTAGCAGAAATCAAATGCCAAACAAATATAAAGATTATGTAATGTATATGGATGGAGAATCATCAATACCTAACACATATGAGGAAGTGTTAAAACTTCCTCCTGAAGAAAAGAAAAAATGGGAAACAGCCATGACTAAAGAGATGGATAGTTTACGAGGGCTAAATGTGTTCACACCTACAGTTGCACCAAAGGACAAAACCATCATTGGCACTAGATGGATATATAAAATTAAAAATTTAGAGGGTGGCAATACTCTATACAAAGCTAGATTAGTTGCACAAGGTTATGCACAGAAATATCCCGAGGATTATACGGACACATACTCCCCCACAGTGAGAACAGAGAGTGTCAAAACAGCTCTGGTTATAGCATCAGCACTCAACCTCGATGTGTTTCAATACGACATACAGACTGCGTATCTACACGCAAAATTAGATAAGGAAATATATGTGAGAGCACCTCACAGTCAATACACAAACAAAAATGAGACTTGGTTATTAAATAAAAGTTTATACGGGTTAAAACAATCTGGTAAACAATGGTATGATTGTTTGGTAAAAGTCCTTAAAACCATGAACTTCAATGCCACTACTGCTGACAATTGCTTCTTTGTTAAAAAAGAGAATGATTCCCTAGAATTTGTATTAATCTATGTGGATGACATTTTGTACATAGGTAAACATAAAGAAAGGAAAGAGGCATTTGTAGCAAAATTGAATGAACATTTTTCATTGAAATCTTTGGGTAAGGTAAATAAGTACCTTGGTGTTCAAATAAGCAAAACCAGAAGGGGATTTAAACTTTCTCAAAGAGACAAAATCATAGAGCTCTTGAATAAATGCAATTTAAGTAACGCTAAGCCCTGTGACACTCCCATGCAAACTGATTTTTTGAAGAATACAGAAGAATCATCTCCTGAATTTAAAGATAATACATTTTACAGGTCAATCATAGGTTCACTTCTTTATATCTCTATACCTGATATTATACCTTTATACCTGATATTGCTTTACCTCTCAACTTATTGTCCAGACATGTCAGCAAACCATCACTATACCATTGGGAAGCTGTCAAAAGAATATTAAGATATTTAAAGAATAGTTTAGATTTCTGTTTATTGTTGGAACCTAATAATGTCAAGGAGCCCATCCTCACATGTTACGCCGATGCGGATTGGGCTGGAGATACCTCATGTAGAAAAAGCACATCTGGCTATATATTCTTTCTTAACGGTTGTCCAGTTTACTGGTATACTGGCAAACAAGATTTAGTAGCCACCTCGACAACAGAGGCAGAATATGTTTGTCTATCTAAGGCAGCAAATAATCTTGTATGGTTCAATGATTTACTTTCAGACATTTGGAAAAAACCCATTTTGCCTTTTATTATGTATGAAGATAACAAAGCTGCTATCGAAATATCTAGATCTGATGCCATTGGAAAAGGTCCAGACATATAGATATAAAATTTAAACATGTGAGACAGTTATCTCAGGATGGATTTATCAAAGCAGTTCATTGCGAAACATCAGAGCAAATAGCTGACATATTAACAAAGCCTTTGCCGTCTAAGCAACATAAATACTTGACTTCTAAGTTACATGTCTTATATTGTTCTGAATCTGAATGCAATTGTTATAATATATCGAATCGGCATTTAGAGGGGGATTTGTCACAAGTAAATGCCTTATTCTCCATTATGTAAATAGTACATGGACAGTGTGTCAGGGGTTAACTTATTCTTCACTTCTTAATGTATTCATACTTTACCACTCCCATACTTAGCTCCACCCATTGTATATATAAGGAGCTGCATACTTCCATTCTGTGCTTCTATCTGTGAATATTCAGTGAATATAGAATGCCTTATGTAAATAAACAGAGATATATTTTGAATATCTGATTCTCAAATTATTTATTGAGTCTGATCCTAAAAATATCGTAACATGGAGGGAGTAGTATTGTCTCCAATAACTTCTTCCATGGGAGTTTTTACCAAACTGTCCTAATCAATTATTTCTTTCTATGGTGTCTAGGATCTGCTCTTTCTAGTTTGAGTTGGTGGGTTGTTGTTTTTTTAAGTCTTGTGGGACAGAGCGAGACAAGTCATATTCCTAATCCATCACAGTATTCTAAATTCAATTGGAAGCATTTTATTACTCCTAGTACTGTTTATACTGGAACGCTTCCAGACAAATGATAAAAACATCAAGTATCATGCAACAGTACAAGGTGCACCGATATAAATTAAATTCCAGAACAGTTTCAACAGTTGGTTTTTATCCTCTTCACTGCAAAATCAGCTCTCCAATTCTCAACATACCAGATGCCATTATACTCTTAGCCAAAATAGACTCAGCTATCTATCTCTTTTAGTGATGTGAATCAGAAAATTGAGTCGGCAAATATCAGCAAAATTTGATCTGTTCAATATTTAGTTCCAGATAAATGTTGTGCTAATCACTCCAGGAAGTTAAAGAAGAAAAAAGAAGAACATCAGAGGTCAACATTTTTTTTCAAACACTGTCTACCAATTTCGGGAGGTGGGGGGGAAGGAGGCAAATCTTGATTTTCACAATGAATGTGTGTAATATTGGCAATTTATGCCTGAATCCACAATATTTTAGCATTCATGTCTGGATCCCTGCAAACTTTCAACCTTTCATATGAAGTCTTTTGAGATGTCTATATTCTCAGGCAAGATTTTGTGAGATTTCATAACAGTGCTAACTCACAAGACAGTCTCATAAGAATGTAATAACTTTTACATTTGTTAAAAATGAAGTATGTTTGGTTTTCGTTTATGGTATCTAAATGTATCAAAGATGCTTAGGTTTCCATGTATATTATATCTATGCCAAAAGCATCCTGTAAGCAACCTGTTGCTGTTTTCCAGCAAGGAAGGATAAAACTACTGTAAGCCACAATAAGGTCTTCAAGAGTAACATCATTGTGAACAACAACACAATTTACCTTTTACTTTATCAATACCCCCCTTTACCCCTTCACTGATTTGAAAATTAAGTCTAAACTAAACTATTTTGATCCTAGAGTCCTAAGCCAAAGAAATGCCTTGAATTTATAGGCTACTGGTACTTAACAACAACAACAACAATCTTAAAGAGACAGCAACAAGCTCTTTTCATAATTCTGAGCAAAAAAAATCTGAACTGAACTCAACATGAAAAGCATATTTATTTTTTCTTTAATGTAGTGTTAAATTACCGTATTTTTTCAGAGTATAAGACACATTTTCCCCTCCCTAAAAGCGGGTGGAAATGTTGGTGCGTCTTATACACTGAATACAGCTGTTTTTGGCCTCCTGAAGCCCCACCCTGCTTGTCCCATTTTTGCCAAAAATGGGCGCATTTTTGTGAAAAAATAGACATGCAGAGGCTTTGGGAGGCCTGCAGAGTGCTCCTGGGGGTTGGAGAAGGCAAAAACACCCCCGTTTTTGCAAAAAACGGGCCCATTTTTCACTCGTTTTTTGCAAAAACAGTGTTTTTGCCCTCCCCAGCCCCCAGGAGCAATCTGTATGCCCCATCTTTTGCAAAAACAGGTGAAAAATGGGTCCACTTTTGCGAAAAACAGGCCCATTTTTGCAAAAAAAATGGAGCACGCAGAGTGTTTGGGAGGCCTGCAGAGTGCTCCTGGGGGCCGGGGAGGGCAAAAACCATTTTTTTTCTTACTTGCCTCTTTGAAATCTTGGTGCAGTTCTGGAACCAAGCTTTTTGTATGCAACAGGTGATAAAGTAAGCATCATGGACAGCTACCACTTCTCATATATACAGATGCAGTGTATGTATCCCAATTCTAGAAACAGTTGTCTAATTCTAGAAAGTATTTGATTATTTAAAGTAGCCCATTAAAATAAGCCAATGGTTTAAAGCATGCTACTTAAGTTGAGACAGATGTTTGATGTCTCTATAATTCCCCTACTAGTGGTTCAGCTATGTTAACATTACCGATGGTAAAGAAGGTCCTAAAATCCTTTTTTTTTCACCTATGGGAATTAGTTGTTATGCTTTATAGTGTATGTTATGGCGAGAAGTCAAATTATATTGACATCATCATGGGATCCTATCAAACAAGATTCACTCTGGAATCAATCTACTCATATATTACCTGTGCTTAACTGTGACTCTCAATCAAGTCGGGTAAAAACCTAGCAGATGCATTTGTACAATGCTAAATCTGGCTAGATAATGCAGTGTGGTCCATGGTTAATTTGGGATCAGTGAATTGAGTGAACCCAGATACTGAATTAATTCGTAATCAGTGAAGTGTTAAGTGGATCCACATGATGATAAGAGTACAGCTAGTCCTCAACTTACAACAGTTCATTTAGTGACTGTTCAAAGTTACAACATCACTGAAAAAAGTGACTTATGACTATTTTTCACAGTTACAACCTTTGCGGCATCCCCATGGTCATGTGATCAAAATTCGGATGCTTGGCAACTGACTCACATTTATGATGATTGCAGTGTCCCAGGGTCATGTGATCCCCTTTTACGACCTTCTGCCAAGCCAAGTCAATGGGGAAGCCAGATTCACTTAACAACAGTGTTATTAACTTATCTACCACAGTGATTCACTTAATGACTGTGGCAAGAAATGTCATAAAATGGGGCAAAGCTCACTTAACAAATGTCTCACTTAACAACAGAAATGTTGGTCTTCGTTGTGGTCATAAGTTGAGGACTACTTGTACCCTTTCCTCACTCAATTAACACACTTGCTCCTAACATGGAGACATGGCATTACAGGGCACAATTGTAACATTTATTGTACAGGGATTATAAACTGCTACCATCAGTCCCAAAAATGCTTTACATAAAGTGTAATAGATAAAAGAACAGTGTAATTTCATGTAATCAAGTGTGTATAGGAGTGAATATATTGGTGTATTTTAATGGCATTAAAACCCTAAATCTTCAGAAGCGAATGTTTTCCTCATCTCTGCTTCTAGCTTGTAATGCAATTTTTAAGCTTTGATTTAGAAGCAAGAGGAAGTAAGCATTTTTTTATTTTTATTTTTTCGCAATGACAGTACAAAACTATAGAAGAAAATGAAAGGATACCATCTTAATGCTGCTCCTAATGCTGCTTCATGTAATTTTCTTTGGTCTTGTAGTTAGGTAATTGTAAGCTCTAGACCTAATGATTTTACTTGGCTTTTCTGCTGTAGAAAAGAAGGAATTATTTTATAAGCACAATTAATAAAATGAGCACTATAATTATGAACATGACCCATCCATCCAGGAAAGACTATAGGAGCATCTTAAATGGGACCTATCCTCTTCATATAGACCCAACTACTGATGCTGAGCATTGGCCATCACCATTCTCTTTGTTCTTTAGATGACCACTTGAAGCCCTTCACAGCTGAAGAATCTTGGACTTTGGCCTGGAGTTCAGCCTTTGAAGTTCCACTCAATCTAAAATGGCACCGCACTCCATATGTGGGGTGTATCTAATAGATGTAACTGGTGAACTCACTCAGAAGCAGGAGTGAAATCCAGCAGGTTCTGACAGGTTCTGGAGAACCGGTAGCAGAAATTTTGAGCAGTTGCAGAACCAGTAGCGGAAATTTTGAGTAGTTCAGAGAATCAGAAAATACCACCTCTGGCTGGCCCCAGAATGGGGTGGGAATGGAGATTTTGCAGGATCTTTCCCCTGGAGTGGGGTGAGAATGGAGACTTTGCAGTATCCTTCCCCTTCCACGCCCACCAAGCCACGCCCACCAAGCCACACCTTGCCCACCCAGCCACGCCCACAGAACTGGTAGTAAAAAAATTTGGATTTCACCACTGCTCAGAAGTGTTTTATGGAACAGGCTAGCATTCAAGGTTCAGAAGCTCTCATCACTTTTCATTTTTAGGAAAGACTATCCTTCATCACTGGGTTTTGCTTTCACCAGTTCCCCCCCTCCCCGCTGCCTGATTTTAGCTGTTTTAATTAATGATATAGCTATGTTATTTATTTTATGACTTTTTTTACGGTTATTTTTAGATGATCATAAGCTGCCTAGAATTTATACATTCTGCAAGGCAGAAATAATGAAATAAATAAATGAATATTTTATCACAACAAGCAATGTCTTCCGAGCAAAATCAGCTTTTAATTAGGGCTTTGTATTCCTTTGAAGGCTAACCAAGGTTTTGTTACCCTGAAGGGCAGAAAACTTTGAGCGATTAATCCCACCATTTACAGCCCAGAACTCTTATTTTCTTTCAGTCTTTTCTCATTTCAAGAATTCTTCTCCTAGAGGGAAATGCCTGGGAGAAGGCAAGTGGCTTCTCTCAAAGACTCTAGTTGCTCAGAGGGCTCCAGATGGAATAGCCCAACTTGATCAATGTCTAGGTTGGAACTCAAAACTTCAAGCCTTATGCCATTTGTCTTTCTGATCCAGATCATTCCCTCTTCTTCTTGCCTATATTAAGATATTATTTTGATACTACAGTCAGGGCCACCCATAGACCTGTTGACATATCACAGGCTCGGTAGCCATTGAGGTACGTATGCTACAGTTTAGCCATCTATTATTTTATTTATTTATTTATTTATTGGTTCGATTTACAGTATATGCTGCCCTTTTCTGGAGACTCAGGGCAGCTTATAATGCATTAAGCAATAGCCTTCATACTTTTGAAATAGAATAACAGAGTTGGAAGGGACCTTGGAGGTCTTCTAGTCCAACCCCCTGCTTAGGCAGGAAACCCTACACCACTTCAGACAAATGGTTATCCAACATCTTAAAAATTTCCAGTGTTGGAGCATTCACAACTTCTGCAGGCAAGTTGTTCCACTTATTAATTGTTCTAACTGTCAGGAAATTTCTCCTTAGTTCTAAGTTGCTTCTCTCCTTGATTAGTTTCCACACATTGCTTCTTGTTCTACCCTCAGGTGCTTTGAAGAATAGTTTTGTTTTTTTTTTTAATTTAATTTATATGCCGCCCTTCTCCGGAGACTCAGGGCGGCTTACAATGTGTTAAGCAATAGCCTTCATACTTTTGTATATTTATACAAAATCAGCTTATTGCCCCCACAAACTGGGTCCTCAATTTACCTACCTTAGAAAGGATGGAAGGCTGAGTCAACCTTGAGCCTGGGGAGATTCGAACATGCAGTAATTGCAGGCAGCTGGATGTTAATAACAGGCTATTAGTCTGCTGCGCCACCAGGCTCCCTGACTCCGTCTTCTTTGTGGCAACTCCTTAGATTGTTATTAGATTGCTATTATTTATTACCTATGGACTTTTTCCTGAAACTTTGTGTTTGATACTATAGTTTCATGTTTTGGTGGGGGAGGATACGTATGTTTGTGGGATGGATGGGTAAAAGAACATGAAATAATGTCAAAATCAACACAAAATATACATTCTAGATATGAGGAAAACATATAATTACTTTTACCTTCCTTTTTTCTCACATATATGTACAAAGCAGCATAATTCTTTCATCCTGGCTTACTGGTATGATATATGAGACATGCATCCTTGCTTTCTCAACTTCACATAATATAGAAAGAAATCAAGAAATGTAAAACCACTCAATTCTGCTGAGTGCAAAATATGGAATTACATAACTCTCTTTTCTGTCACATCATATATGAACTGGGTGCTGAAACCTTACTCAAACTTGGTTCAGTTTCTGTCTCCACTTCCCCTGTGCTCATCCTCCTGATGCCTTTAATTAAGACAAATCTGCCAAAACTACAGTTGCTGAAGGGAAGGTCTGGCAAGTGTCACTGGTGATAATTTTTGGGTAATAATTTTTGAACTAGCGCAAGATGTTTATAACTGGTTTCCACACCATGGAAAGAATCCTAGGAATCCCAATAAACTAGCAAATAGGTGGAAGAAGTAAATGCTTTGCAATATCAGCATTGGACAGGACAAGAAGAAATGAATGGAAACTAATCAAGGAGAGAAGCAATCTAGAACTAAGAAGAAATTTCCTGACAGTTAGAACAATTAATCAGTGGAACAACTTGCCTCCAGAAGTTGTGGGTGCGCAACCCACAACCATTGGACAACCATTTGTCTGAAATGGTACAGAGCAGTGATGGCAAACCTTTTAGAGACCGAGTGCCCAAACTGCAACCCCAAACCCATTTATTTATCACAAAGTGCCAACACTGGTGCCAGCATCTTAACCTGAATATTGAGGTTTTACTACCTAAAATAATGATAAACAAGGCAAAGTTCAGCTAATTGTTAATGTGATAAATGCACTTTTATGCTTTTTATTCCACTTTTTATTCCATCAGGCTGGCCTGGCCTAATTTTTCCCTTTTAAAACACAAATTTTAATTGGTTTTAATTTATTGGGGTGTTTTAAATCTGTCTTTGGCCAAATTGTTTAATTCGGTTTTATTCTGTTTTTAAATTTTGTATTTATGTGTTTTTATCTTGTGGCTGTTCACTGCCCTGAGTCCTTCGGGAGTAGGGCGGTATACAAATCAAATAAACTAAATTAAATTAAACTATGCCCCTTCATATTTTTTTATGCTTCTGAAATACTAAATTTAGCAACAATAAAAAAGAACTTTTGTAACATCTTTTCTCTCTTTCCCTCCCTCTCTCTCTTCCCCCCTCTTTCCCTCCCTCTCTCTCTTTCCCTCCCTCTCTCTCTTTCCCTCCCTCTCTCTCTTTCCCTCCCTCTCTCTTTCTTCCTCTCTCTCTCTTTCCCTCCCACTCACTCACTCTCTCACACACACGCGCACACACCACCCCCATGACGCCTCCGCCGTCCATGCCCATGCACCAGGTCAGCCAAGCCCTTCTGGCGAGGGAAGTCTCAGCATCTGTGGGGTTCCCACCACTGTCCTCCACTCCCACCGCAGGCAAGACCTTTTCTGGGCACCCTGCCAAAGTCCCAGCACAGCTGACCTCCCTTTACCTGCTGCTGCCACTGGTGTGGGGAGCAAGGGGAGGGTAAGAGGAGGCAGCAGAGCCCAGCTAGCCTTAGAAGGGAGATCAGGCGGACTCATGAAAGTAGACTGGGGGACAGTCCTTGTGGGAATGTGGCAGGGGTGAGTGTGAAGGGTCACTGTGGCACAGGAGGGCAGAATAGAGCTGGACCAAAGAAGGTTGAAGCTAAAGAGTCCTCCTCTCCTTTCTATTGCTTTGGTGAGGGCAGAAAATTTGCAGGGGTTGATTTGAAAGACCTAATCCTAGTCTGAATCTTGGGGGGCAGGGCATTGAACGGTGAAGGCACTCTGCACATGATCTGAGACAATCCTGCCACAGGAAAAGAACACACCAAGGGGACCAAGCACGGGGCGAGGAGGTGGGCAGCAAGGGATCCGTTATGGCTACAGATAGAGAGTGGTGTGCAAGATCCCTCTAATCTAGTCTTACACACACACACCCATTCTTTGCAATTAGGTCTCATCAACGCACAGGTTATTTGCTTGTGTATTTGTGTAATTTTTGAAAGAAGGCAAGCAAATGACAACTACTGGAGGGAATTGGGGGTAGAAAAAGTGAAAGGCCGGGAAGGGTTTTTCAAAACAGAAGGAAAGGAGTGGGGACCATTTGTAAACAGACCCCCGGCTGTCTATCAACTTAAATGGGAGGCGTGAAACTAAACCACATCCACCAATCAGAGGCCTATTCTGCCCATCGCTTGTTTCAGTGCATGTCCGGCAGCATTTCGTCTTTGCTGGGGCGACGGTGCACGTGCCCACAGAGTGCCTCTGGAGCTTCCAGAGTTGGACCTGGCAGAGAAACAGGGGGGGGGCTGTTCCCAGTGAGCGCATGCACAGAGCTGCCAGAAGGCAATAACAGTTAAAAGAAAAGGGACGACTTGGGAGTAGGGCTTGGAGTTGATTGGCCCCTCCCATAAGACTTAAAAGAGGAGCAAAGGTACATGGGCCTTTGCAAGAAGCAACATTGTTAATTCTGTTCAGTTTAAAGTCTGAAGCTCTGTTTGATTCTGGACTCTGTGTGGCTTTGCCAATTAGGTCTTTGGCAGCATGTCAAGGGAGATAAAGGTGGGTGATTATCAGCCTTACCCCAAAGGACTCTTTACAACTATTTGTGGTCGAACTCATCTGTGAATGAACAGAATTCACAGCCATTGAAATTAAAGAGGTTTTTGGGAATCATCTGTGAATGAACAGAATTCACAGCCATTGAAATTAAAGAGGTTTTTGGGAGTACTTGTGTGTTTTACTGACTCAGGAAGCCTAGGTCAGAACACAAGGTCCCTTCCAACTCTGTTATTCTATTCTATTCTATTCTATTCTATTCTATTCTATTCTATTCTATTCTATTCTATTCTATTCTATTCTATTCTATTCTATTCTATTCTATTTCTAGTCTAGTCTAGTCTAGTCTAGTCTAGTCTACATTCATGAGAACTGTAGTGTCTTTCTTGGACTTCTAATTCGTTTGCAAGGTTAGTCGGTTTTCTTTCTAAGATCAAACCAATTGCCACAACAAGTTGTGTCTAAATGTGAATTTGGATTAAAACATCACAGATTTGGCATTTGGGTGTGGAATGATAGGTTATAAGGATATACAGCTTCATTTCATTTCCTTCTTTTCATTTCATTTCTTTTTTTAAAAAAAAATAAAAGCCATGGTACTGCTGTGGTTAGAATGCAGCAAGTTAACTCTGCCCACTGCCAGCAGTTTGATCCTGACTCAGCCTTCCATCCTTCTGAAGTGGGTAAAATGAGGACCCAGATTGTTGGGGGCAACCTGCTGACTCTGTAAACCGCTCAGAGAGGGCTGTGAAGCACTGTGAAGTGGTACATAAGTCCAAGTGCTATTGCTAAGTGCTATCGCTCTTTCATTGAAGTTCCTGAAGCAGTCCTTCCTGAGATGCCTAGCTCTGATTGAGATGTCCAAGTAATCAGCAGTGATTTTAAATTAAGTCCTCAACTTGATACTTAATGCCAGGATCATCAGTGAATTACACACTTTGTTTACAAATATGCTGCTTGGGTGCATTATTGAGGAAAGCCACTAATTGTAAATGAGTAGAGTGCAGTCAAAGGTTATTTGCCCATGGAGAAGTATTCATGGCTGTCAGATCCATTGGGGCATAAACGTACCTATTAAACTATGGGAAAGAATCTGATTCCAAGTTAATTCCTTCCTTTATAATGTAAAAAAGCATGAATTCTATCAATGAAGATTGAGTGCCAGGCTTTAGGGCATGCTAGGATAGAACCAAGTTTTAGGATATTACTTCTTGAAGATTCAAAACTAACCAAGCACTGCACTTTTTTTTTTTTGCACAAATACAGCTTCTGAATCTTTAATTGACCCCATTAAGTGTGTTATATAAACAGAAGCAGTATGTTGTCAAAATATGAGGTATGCAAGAAGTCATTCACTTTCCTATGTTTCAATGATTAAGTGGCAATATCTAGATGTAAATGTAGCATTTTAGAACAAATGGATGCAAGGGGATTTGCCATGCCACATACCAAAGGAAAAGTTTTGTTTCCTTTGCAAAAAAAAAAAAAAAAAAGACTTTACGTAAACCTCAGAACATATTTTTTTCCTCTCTTTTTCAAAAGAGTTCTTTAAAAGCAAAAAGACCAACAACTTCCACACATAATAATGATTCTGTTACATAACATTCTACAGATTTGGACATTTGAGAATTAAAGCAAAGGGAAGAATTTGTCTTCCACTCTCATGGCTTATTAAACATAACTAATTGGCAGAAGAATCAAAGTTCACAGACTAATGCATAATCTTGGTCAGTCCCCGCAGCCTCATGTAGGCACATACATTGACTGAATTTGTGGCAGAACTGGGAACAATTTGTATAGATGGCATCCAAATCCATCACATAAGTACTCCTCCTTAGAATGCTTTCCATATATCAATAAAGGAGGAGGAACAATATCATTTTACACATCTACTCACAGTCTGCAGCCTGGAAGGCTGAGTTTATGAGAGAGAGATAAAGTAGATAGAAAGGAATCTGTGACCTCTTAGCAATTTGCAGCAGATCAGCAAAGATGCCAGATTCAATTATCTAGCAATAAAATATCCAGTTTTAACAACAGTACATGTGTACACACACACACACACACACACACACACACACACACACACACACACAGGCACATACTCCTGAAATATAGAATCCCCGGCATGGATTTTTGTTCACACACACACACACACACACACACACACACACACACACACACATATACACACTCTCACATACTCTTGAAATATAGAATGACTGGCATGGATTTTTGTTCACACATGCATGCACGCATGCACACATGCGTACACACACACACACACACACACACACACTCACATACTCCTGAAATATAGAATCCCCGGCATGGATTTTTGTTTACGTATTGTGGTCTGCCAGCAGCCTGCGGAGTTGGCAGCGAAGTCGGACAGCGATGAGGCTGAAGAAGAACATGGGCCAGTCCTGGAGGCCGGGGAAGGCCCGGATGAGGGCTCTGCATCAGAGGCAGAGATGTGGCCAGGACCATCAGGGAGTGAGGTGTGGACTCCAGAGCCTCCAGAGCCTGATAGGAGTGAGGCAGAGGAACAGGAGGAGCCTGTTCCTAATACACGCATGAGAAGAGCTGCCAGAAAGCAAGAGCAGCTCAAGGAAAGAGGACAACTCGGGAGTAGGGCCAAGAAATTATTGCCCCCACCCCCATAAGGCTTAAAACAGACCAGCAATGGTGTTTCGGCTTTGCTGGAAAATAACGTTGGTAGCTTTGTCTTCTTCTTTGTCTATGTCTTGTATTTATTTTTGTATCTGGGACTTCTGAACATTTGCCAAGAAAGGCCTTTGGCAGTTTGCCTAATTGGACCAAGGTTTGAGATAGGACTGAGGAATTTGTTTTGGGAGGAATTTGCTTTAATTTAGTTGAATGACACTGGGAATGAAGTAATTCTCAGCTGTTTGAATAAAATTTGTTTGTTTTTTCACTGACTGATTTTCCTACTACTTACTTGGGCCTTGGGTCACAACATCACACATGCACACACACACACACACATACTCCTGAAATATAGAATGCCCGGCATGGATTTTTGTTCACACATGCACACACACACACGCACGCACGCACACACACACACAGAGGCACACACTCCTGAAATATAGAATGCCCGGCTATATCTCAAACACAAAAAGGATGTGCCTCTTTTTCTGTCCCATGATTGGTATCTTCTAATTTCAACCATAACTAATAATTGCCCTGCTTTCTGAGCAGTAGTCATATTTTACCAAACTAATGCAGATCAACACCAGCTGTCAAGCTCCTTCGCTGGTCTATTACTTTGTAGCCTGTGGGCCCCCACCACGACCGTCGCGTGCAGTGCACAATTCACCAAACAGAATCAATAATATTGACTGCTGAGCTAGGACCAGCATCAGCAATCAGTCCGAAAGAAGCCCAGATACTTCTCAGCGCCAAGTCCAGAAGCAGGCTTGTTAAAGATTGGGATAAATATTAACAGCAGCCGCTACGCACAGAGAAGGTATAGATGAGCTAGCTGGAACAAAAATAACAATAGCAACCATCCTAAAGTGGAGGGTAGCTGTGGTAGAAAAGGAAACACGCTGGAGAAGTGTGTTGACATGATGAACCGAAATCTACTTCCCACTGTTTAAAATCCTACCCAGCAGGACGTGACCAAAACCATGGGAGTCCTTCTGTAAAGGACTGCAGCTAGCAAATAGTAAACAGAGAGAAAGAGAGAGATGAATATATTTTTAGTTCAATTTAATCAATGCTGTATCCAAACTCTTTGTAAAAACCTAAAATAACACCCCTGCCATTCCATTCTAAAGACTACTGAATGGTGCCAGTCTCAAACTGGCTATTCTCAAACCTAACCCGGGTTGGCTCCGGGTATTACTTGGATAGACAAAATGTCAGTGCAGCAGCTACACTGGGAAGCTTTTTAAAACTCTCAGAAACAAAAAGTCATTCAGGTAGTTCTCAATTTACGATCACCATTGAGCTCCAAATTTATGTTGCCAAGCAAAACAGTTATTAAGGTTTGCCCCATTTTATGACCTTTCTTGTCACCGTTGTTAAGTGAATCACTGCAGTTATTAAGTTGGTAACACGGCTGTTAGGTGAATCTGGCTTCCCCATTGGCTCTGCTTGCCAGAAGGTCGCAAAAGGGGATCACATGACTCTGGGACACCACAACCGTCATAAATACATGCCAGTTGCCAAGCATCCAAATTTTGATCACATGACCACGGGGATGCTGCAATAGTCATCATGTGAAAAAGTTACTTTCTAAAGTGTCATTGTAACTTTGAACAGTCACTAAATCCAAACCTAAGAGCTGTGGTGGCACAGTGGTTAGAATGCAATATTGCAGGCTAATTCTGCCAACTGCCAGCAGTTCGATCCTGACCAGTTCAAGGTTGACTCAGCCTTCCATCCTTCTGAGGTGGGTAAAATGAGGATCCAGATTGTTGGAGACAATATTCTGACTCTGTAAACAATTTAGAGAGGGCTGAAAAGCACAGTGAAGTGATATATAAGTCTAAGTGCAATTGCTAAACGAATGGCTGTAAATTGAGGACTACTTACAGTGTACTAAAAGATTTCCATATTGGTACCAAAAAAACTTTGGAGCATTTGTTTTCAGCCTGTATTCAACAGACTTGACAGAACTGATGGTACATCAACACAGAATACAGGGAACATCTTGTGTTGTGCTTAACAACAGAGTGCAGAATTGTTTGCACCATATATGCTTCCACAACACTTTGCTGTCCCCTTTTAATATTAGCTGCTCAGTTGTAGGTCTCATTCTGCCTAGTGGTAGGATTAATCCTCCTATCCCTTTTGCTTTTCAAGAAAGAAAAGGGGCTTCTATCCCACTTTCTGTGAATTAGAAGCAAATACCATATTTTTCAGTGTACAAGATGCACTCCCCCCCCCCCCAAAAAAAAACCTGGTTGAAAATGTCTGTGCTTCTTATACAGCTAATGTTGCTGAAGCTCCACCCACCCACTGGCACCCCCCCTTTGGCCTCTGCTTCCCAGCAATTTGCTTTCTGCAGCAAACAGCCTGGTCAACTTCAGCACAGCCTGATTTAGCACGAGCAGTTGATTGGTGGTTGGATCTGCCTCCCGGAATACCGCCTATCATCTGTTCCAGGCTGCAGGGATCACCACCACCCATTGCCGCTGCCACCTATCACCGCCTCTGCGTGCCCCATTTTCTGCATTCGCGTGCCCCATTTTCAGCCTCTTCCAGGTGACGGCAGAGATAAGCGATGGTGGGGATCCCATGGAATGGGCCGAAAATGGGATGCACAGAGGCCAAAAATGTGGCATGCAGAGGTGGCAATAGGTGGTAGTGACGATGGACAGTGATGGTGGCGATGGGTGGTAGCGATCCCCACAGCCTGGAACAGCTGAAAGGTGGTATTCCGGGTGGCAGATCCAACCGCCAATCAGCTGCTCGTGCTAAATCAGGCTGTGCTGAAGCTGACCAGGCTGTTTGCTGTTTGCTGCAAGGAGGTAAATTATTGGGAGGCAGAGGCAGAGGAAACAGAGGCAGAGGCAAATTTTTTTTCTTGTTTTCCTCCACAAAAGCTAGGTGCATTTTATAGTCCAGAGCATCCTACAGTTCGAAAAATATGGTATATGAATTTTCCTTAAGGCACAGATGAGCAACTTGTTTGCCCATAGTGCTACATGACTGTTAAATAGTAGCTTGGGTACTATACTCACATAGATGATAGATGGATGATTGATGAGAGATGAGAGATAGATGTATACATATATGTATGTAGAGAGAGGGAGAGAGAGATTATCTGCTTCTCTCCATTTAATTTTAAAATAACTAGAAATTGCTAGAGAAGACATAGAAAAAGATAAATGAAGAACATGATGAGGTATGTGTTTGTTGTATAATATATATTCCTGAAGTCAGAAATTCAAAATATTTGATAATTGTGGTCCAATTAGTAAATAAGTCTGTGAAAGATAAATTAGATACATTTGCTTACAATTCTCCAATATCCTTACCAGTTGCCTGTGTTCTCCTCAAGAACACTATAGTCTCTAAAAGCACAAGCTGGAAAATTCCCCTTTGTTCATCCTTCCAGTCCAAATTTCACCTGTTTTCTTCAACAGTGACCCCAAATTACATGATGATTTCGTTAGTGCACTTCAATGGAATTTTTTTGGAGGGGTGGGGGGGGAACACTTTTATTTAGGATACTTCAAACTGTCCCATATCCTCAGAGATCCCCCAAAAATGTTGATACTGGCTTTGTTACATCGTCCCTTGTTCAGGTTACATATATGAAACTAGGAACTAAATAATAATGGGTGGAACGTAGACATATTTAAAACTATGGATTTTTGCTGATGGTGAAGTCAAACTGCTTTCAAAGATCCTATTCCAAATTTGACTTGCATTCAGCCAGTGGTTTCTGGAGAAAGGAGATTGGCTTATAGGGATCTGGTAAATGACAGAACATACAGCTCTTTCTTCCAACACTTCTTCTCTCCAATTTTGGGGGAAAGATGCCCTATAAGAATTTGCTTCCAAATATTTCATAGAGGCCTATGTACCGTGTTTCCCCAAAAATAAGACAGGGTCTTATTTTCTTTTGACCCCTGAAATATGGCCTTGGCCTTATTATCAGGGGTCTTATCCCTAAACCTTGGCCCTAGAGTGCTGACCAACTGCTTCACCAGTGCCATTCAGGCCGTTGCCTCCAGCAATTGTGGCAGCTTTTTCGTTACTTTCCGTGCAAACAACATGAGGTGAGGAGGTGTTGCGGGGTGGTGAAGGGGAGAAACATGCCCCATACGCCCCTGGCATCCATGAGGAATAGCCTCACAGAGGCTGCTCCCACAAACCCTAGAAGGGGCGTGCGAGCTAGGGTTTGTGGGAGCGGCCTCCACGAGGCCATTCCGTGTGGATGGCAGGGGCGTGTGGGGCATGTTTCCTCTCCCTTTCCCCCCTCCAGCCTCGCCTCCTCACATCGTGTTGTTTGCGCAGCAGCTGCGCATGTGTCTAAGTATTGGGGGGGGCTTATTTTCAGGGGGGCTTATTTTAGCACATGCGCTCAAAGGCCTAGTTGGGCTTATTACTGAGGAGGAAACATGGTACAAAAGAAAAAAGATTCTGCCTTCAGTCTTTCTTTTGCTCTTATTTGATATCTCCTCATTCTTAATTCGATAACAAGGGAGTATGGCTATTGGGATTAGGCTGCTTTTGATCACAGCTATTTGCTGATTCTTCTTACATCCTTGCAGACATCCAAATAAAACAGTCAGCACTTGTATTGCTGCTAAGGAACCAAGAGTAGGATGTTAGTTTAAATTCTCACAGGTAAACTAGAAAAAGAGGGACTGCAGGTAGGCTGGTATCAGAGGTGGTATTCAGCCAGTTCGGATTGGTTCGCCTGAACCAGTAGTGGAATTTGTGGGTGGGCCCATCCACCCGCCCTGGCTCTATGCCATCCTATTTAGGTACGTTTTTGAGGCCGGGCACATGTGCGGAAGGCACACGTGTGAGCAAAGCACATGCTGGGTGCGTGTGTGCATGAAACGAGGGTGCGCATGTGCTGCAAACCAGTAGTAACATAATGAGAAACCCACAGGTGGCTGGTATCAATATCAAATGCTACACAGGTGTTGGAGATGGAGTTTAAATGCCTTCAGGATTTGGGGAAGAGGAAACAAGGGAAGGGTGGTGATGGCTGGTAGCTAAGATAGAAGTAGACTGCAATCAGCCATTGAAGTGACTAGGTCAGGTAGAAACCAATAAGGTCTGGTAAAGCTGAGCTGGATTAGTTCCATCTAATCCAACTCAGTTGGGCAAGTGAGAAGATTGCCAAAAGGAACTGTTTGATGACCATCCAAAGAAGCATGCTGAACAGGAAGAGGCCTTTGAAGAGCATTCTTCTCAATGTAAAAACTCTTGGTGGAGCTGAAAGCAATGGAAGAGAAGATCAAAGATTTACAATATTTGCCAGGGAAAAAAAGCAGCAGATGGCAGGCTGCCAATCGGATTGATGAAGGGAAGCTTGTCAGTATAACTTTAAGCCCTTTCTTAATTCCAGATAAACGCAGGTTGAATCTTTAGCAAAACAGAGGGCTGTGTGCATGCCGGTTGCACACACACTCCTTTCATAACTAAAATATGTTTAATTTATTTATTTATTTTATGTATTTTTATTAAATTTATATGCCGCCCTCTTCCCGTAGGACTCGGGGCGGCATACAGAATTAAAACATATAACAATAGAAACCCTAAAAGCAGCCAATATAAAACCCCAGACAAAATAAAAAAAAATAAAATCTCTAAAATCTCTTTTTAATAAAAGTTAGAGTGAAGAAAGAAAAAAAAATGCTCATTTCTGATGCTTTTATACAGCAGCCCGAAGGGCAGGGAAACAACTGCTTACAAAATAATGCAAAGCTTCGGGCCAGGAAAGTCAAACTGTTCTTGTAGAAGCTTAGCTGGTGCTATTTCTGTATTGTCTTTGGGTGAATAAAAAAAAAGGGGGAAAGAAATAGGACTGTCTATTTTGCACTACCAGCAGTTAACTGCACTCAGTGACAGCTGTCCATTACAGAAATGTGGGTTTCCATGAACCCTTTAAAGTTCATGTAATTAAATGCATGTCAGTGTTGAAGGAACAGGCTTTGTACGTGCTCATTGGGGGAGTCTCAAAGGCCCTTTCACACATGCAGTAGACCAAGAGGTGGAATTCAGCCAGTTCGGACCGGTTCATTCAGTTGGCTCCACCCACTCGTCCCCGCTCTATCCTGTCCTTTATTTCCTGCTTTGTAGCTCATCTCAATTGCGCAGCGGAGCTGACTTGGAAGGTAAACAGCTCAGCTTCTAAATGCTCCATTTTCGGCAGTGCACACAAGTGCGTTAGGCATGCTCACTCACTGAAATGGTTGTTAAACTGGCAGGATTTCACCACTGAGTAGAATCTTGCAGGACTTCCTTTGGTTCTTCTCATGAAAGCAAAGACAACTTTTTTTGGACTGAGAGATGCAATGACCAGAGACTGCATTCCAGAAAAGCAGGTGTAGGAAAGAGAAAACAACAGCTTAAATCACAATAGCAAGTGAATTAATGAAATAAAGCCATCTGCCTTTATTTACCAGCCTGTGTTTTAAACTTTTGTCATAGTATGGCCCCAAGATCATATTTATATATAAAGCACAGGGGAACAACCTGAAGCCTTGGGCATGGTCTTGAGGCCATACTATGACAAAAGTTTTAAAATGGGGTATTATTTGTTTTGTGTTATGTGTGATGTTGTTGACACACATGCAGGTCATAGCTGTTCTTGCAATACCCAGAGGTGGGTTTCAGCAGGTTCTGACCAGTTCTGGAGAACTGGTAGCAGAAATTTTAAGTAGTTCGGAGAACCGGTAGTAAAAATTCTGACTGGCCCCACCCCCATCTATTCTCTGCCTCCCAAGTCCCAGCTGATCGGGAGGAAATGGGAATTTTGTAGTAACCTTCCCCTGGAGTGGGGAGGGAATGGAGATTTTAGAGTATCATTCCCCTGGAGTGGAGTGGGAATGGAGATTTTATATTGTCCTTCCCCTGCCATGCCCACCAAGCCACACCCACAGAACCGGTAGTAAAAAAAAAAAAATTGAAACCCATCACTGGCAATACCCATTTGCATACAAGCTTCTTTACTTTCCCTTGAACAAAGGCTGGTTGTGGAGGACATAATGGGAGGCTCCCTGGAGGACAACATTGGTTTTACTAGACAACTGGTTTTTCTGCATCATGAAATAAGAGATTTGGAATTCCCAAATTCACCTCCTTGCAATCAAAGGAGAGTTTCTTAAGTAGCCCTTCCAATTTGCTTCTGTGGGTTTATAAGATAAGATAGGGGAAACATCATCTCTGGAGCCAAAGCCTAAGTAATAACTAATCTGATCTTTTTTTTGGTATAAACTGACTTCAGACAGTAGTATTTTTTTAAAGTCAATTTATTATATTAATGTTTGACTACAAACTGGCAACCTTATGTAAACATAGGCAGGCAAGCCATACACTTGTTTGGATTCTAGATTAATAGCTGGGAGTAGGTAATGTGGTTACCTACTACCGCTGGTAGTAGGCTACTAGTAGTAGGCTACTTGCTGGATTGATATTGTTTAATATTAAACATGCTGCATTTATTTTTCATGCCAGTCATATCCAGATATTCTTGAGTCTCATTTTGCACCCTCCTCTCTCTTTTTTTATTCTGACGTTTCAATTTATTTGCTTGTCAGTCTCTTATAAGAACCTCCATTCATATACAACCCTTTAATAAGCATGTGATTTATCACCCCAATGATAAATATAGACTCAGACCCTCAACTAGGAGAATACAATTAATGGCCCCATTGATCATCATTAATTACCACATTAGTAGTTGCAAGTGCTATTTGTACAGTTCTGTCAACTCATCTGATACCCTTCTTTGACAATTAATTATGACATAATAAAGAGATCTTTCATTTAATGGTGTGAAGCAAACTCTTTTCCCCCAACCCAAGATCAGGGAATAATAAACAATCCCTGTGATATATTAATGTACCATTAAAAATAAAAACATGACTACTTGTGTAGCCATTCTGAGACTGATGACACTGGGGGAAAAATGGCTTTAATGAACTAGGAAACCCATCTTTCTTTGATATGCTGCAGCTGCAGGAACTCAGAGTTTGATCCAAGCTCAAATCATCATGACTTTATATTTTAAAAATAGGTTTAAGCAATATGTTTTTATATGACCTAGATAGAAGAATATGTCAAAAGACAGAGCTATATATACGAACACTAGATGGATCTCTATACAATGATGCAAAAGATACTGCAGATTAACATTATGGTGAAATCAGAATTATTCCAAATGGGGTTTGTGGACAAGGAATTAGAAAAAAGCAGGGTTTCTCGGTCTTGGCATCTTGTGTGGACTTCAACTTCCAGAATTCCTTGGCTTGCACGTGGACTGGGGAATTCTGGGAATTGAAGTCCACACATTTTAAAGTTGCCAAGGTTAAGAAACATTGGGGAAAAATATATGGGAAATTAATATTGCATATCATAACTTATTTTATTATTATATATAAAAAGTTTAAAAAGCAATGAAATAAACTTATCTGAACTAGCAAAAAGGCAAAATTGACCATTCTGATCAGAGAGGAAAAAAATGAGCCTTTTTTTTTTTTTTGAAAGACTGGAAACCTTATATGGAGTTTTTCTTGAAAGAAGAAAAAATGAATTGATTTCACTGCGTGGTGGCGCAGTGGTTAGAATGCAGTATTGCAGGCTAACTCTGCCCACTGCCAGCAGTTCGATCCTGACCGGCTCAAGGTTGAACTCAGCCTTCCATCCTTCCGAGATCAATAAAATAAGGACCCAGATTGTTGGGGGCAGTATGCTGACTCTGTAAACCACTTAGAGAGGGCTGTAAAGCATTGTGAAGCGATATACTGTATAAGTCTAAGTGCTATTGCTATTTTTAGTTGGGGATTAAAAAGGGAGAAAAACATTAGGAAAAAAATTAAGATGATAATTATTCAATAGAAGGATGGAATAATTATACTTTTTTTTTTCTCTTTCTCACTTCCTTCTTTTTTCTCTAGTTCTTATTTTCTAATTTTCCCTTTGTTTATTTTGTAAGCTTTTACTAGATTGAAAAACATCTGGGGGCCCAGCAGAAACAATAATAGTCTGGCCCTGCACCATATAGGTGATAAGTAGTTCCTTGAATTGCATCCAGAAGCCTACTGGAAGCTACTACAGATCATGGACCAGCAGTGTAATATTAGCATAATGAGAAACACCCCAAAACTGACCCTGCTTCTGTATTCTGGATTAGTTGTTATTTCCAAATGCTCTTCAAGGACAGCCCCATGTAAAATGCATTCCAGTAATCAAAACAAGAAGTGATTATCTGCTACAATGTCCTACCTGTCAATGACTACTTCAGTTTCAACCACAACAATTCACGAGCACACAATAGATACAAACTTAAAGTGAACCGCTCCAAACTCGATTGCAAAAAATACGACTTCAGCAACAGAGTGGTCAATGCTTGGAATGCACTACCTGACTCTGTGGTTTCATCCCAAAACCCCCCAAATTTTAACCTAAGACTGTCTACTTTTGACCTCACCCCATTCCTAAGAGGTCTGTAAGGGGCATGCATAAAAGCACCAGCACGCCTACCGTCCCTGTCCTAATGTTTTCTTTATTTGTATCTATTTTATGTATTCAATTCATGCTTAGACTTATATATATTACCTAATATGTTCTTGACAAATAAATAATTAAAAAAAAATATTTTAAAAAAAGGTTCCCCTTTAGCTACACCTGCCACCTGCTCCTTAAGCAGGAGTTGCAAATCCAGGAGGGCCCTCAAATTGTGCACTGACTGAGGAAGTGTACTCTCAGACAGAGATAAAGATGAAAAACCTCCAAAGCTGTGACCTTAAAAAATCAATAGTCTTGCCAAACTTAAGCCAGGGTATTTTCTCTTACCCAAACCCCCATAGCTCCAGGCAACAGGAAAGGATCCAGCGGCATCACCTGGTCAGTTCAGGACAGAGATATACAACTGGTACGATCAACATAATGATAATACCATAACTCATTCCTACAGATGATCTCACGCTGACACATTACCTACATGTTAAAGAGGAGCGCTATAAAACAGGGGGACTCAGGTTTGATCTGTTAGCCCTATCAACCTGTACCAGCCAGAAAAAAAGGAGAAGAACCCCTGTAATCCCTAACCCCTTAAACTGGGAGAGAAGAATACTAAAAATTGATGGTATCAAAAGGGTCAGGATGGAAGCATCACCCAACCCCAAAACCATCAGAGGTCATCAACAAGGATGATCAATGACATATCAGTGCTATAACTGGGCCTGAATCCTGATTGGAAGAGGTCCAGATAACTTATTATTATTATAGTTTTTGACCAATGTGATATTTCTATTAGTTTCACGGAATGAAAAGTCCACAGATACCTTTAGGTTATGTTTACTAACTTGGGCGACTCAAAACTTGATTGTTTTGTCTTTGGTTTGGTTTGATTTTTCAAGAAAGTATAACCTTCCGTAGGAGGACTATTTCAGATCTATGGATTACATTGATCAAGTATACCCCTGTAGAAATTCAAAGTCTGCTTGTACTTTTGATTGACAAATGTTTAGAATATGTGGTGGAATAGGAAATAAGTGAAATAAAGAAGGTAATAGAGATTAAATTTTAACTAATTAACAAAATCTATATGAATAGTATTAGATTTAGTCTTAGAGAGTTGAGCACTATTATTTTTAAGTGTTTGAAATTAAATCTAGCTTCAAGAAACAATATCAACAAAAGACAAGCAATAATGCATGTAGATGTATATATGTATATAATTGCACCAATGAACCGAAAATGTACCGATTGTATCACTATATGTTATAATAAAAATCAAATTTAAAAAAAAAAAAAAAGGAAATAAGTGAACACCTAGGAAGTCAGTCTTCATTTGGTTTTGGATCAGATATAATAGCTGAAGAATTTAATAAAAGAAGTTAGATCCTTTATTAAATTAGAATATCCCACCTAAATTGTCATACACAAAATTATTGTAAATTTATATGTTGAATTTAATTCAGTGGAGTAATAATTACTTTTAAAACCTTCAAACAAGAATATATGTCTCTTTTCCAGATACATCAGTGCTTATTGGTATCTTGATCTGCAATTGGATATATTAATGAATTTATTGTTAACACTATAGTCATATTACAACATACTTTAGTAACATTAGCAGTTAATTCAAGAAATAGCCATCTATTTTTTTTCCTGGATGATATTTAAATATATCTTTATTAAAGGGCCCATTTCTAATAAAACATGCAATTAAAATTTAAAGGGCTTTTTTCCCTTATAAACAAACATTCTGCAATTCTATTGGTTATCTCAGACTTCTAGGTATTTACGTGCTCGTATTATTGATTATGCATCATGGAAAGAGATAAATAAAATTAAACAAGAACATCTGGGGCAAAGTTAATGAGCTTTGGAAATGCAAAAAGTGCTAAACGGGAGCTTAATTCCCTTTAAGCATTTGAAACAGAATATTCATTAAGTCATATAAAGGAAAGATAGAGAAAGCAAAGTGAAAAACCTGGTAGATTACTAGCCTGTCAGCTGAAACAATTATAGCAATATAATATTCTTTCTGCTGTTGAGGATGCCTGAGGTAAAACATAAAATGATTCTGACTCAACAACATTTTTTTTCCTTTATTTTGTTATTTTTATTTTCAGCTGTATAAACAGAGGAGGAAATTAATCATTTTTATATATAATACAGGCTTTTCTTTCTGAGATTACTCATGATCAAGCTGCCTGTTTAGTTGCAGCTTTTTCTCTCCAAAGATTAATAAAAACCATGAAATCTATGTAAACAGGAAAGCTGTTCAAATGGTTATTCGGTTGAGTAATATAAGAAATAGATAGATAGATAGATAGATAGATAGATAGATAGATAGATAGATAGATAGATAGATAGATAGAGTGAAAGAGAGAAAGAGAGAGAGGTTTTTTGCCTCAGTGGCTATTGGAGCTTTATAATGATGCATTTTTAAATATTCTATGTCTATATAATTAATGAGGAAGGCTGATAAAATGTCAAGTGATCATGCAAATTATTATCTCATTTCCTTTTTAAACTTAGATGTAAACGTTTTGACCCTCACAGCAGAATACTGATTATAATTTTCAATCAGGTTTTCTTAAAGAATATCAAGAATTTGATGATATTGGATTATTAACTGATATCCTGGACAGACATTTAAAACAAAAGCAGAAGCAGTAGTCATTTCACTGAAGACCTTTAGGCCTTTAATATGGAGAAAAATTTCTGAGGCAAGTTCTGCTTAAATATGGATTATATCAATCGGATTTATAAATAGTACTTTATCCCCTTCACTTGGTTTATCGCAAGTGGATTTATCTCCTCATCTATCATGATGTCATGTGGAACTTGTCAAGGATGTCCTTCATTTATTTTTTTAATAAAAATGCAGTAATGGAATCATCAAGTCTGTTTTAAAACAGAAATCATTTCAGCAAAACCATGGTTGTTATTATGCACCAAGTATATATTATTGCTTCTTGCTAATTATGTATTTATTACAAAAAAAACCCATATTGATATTATGTAATTTAGTAATTTATGAACACATTCAGTTAATCTGACTAAGATCCCTATACGCCTATAGACCAAAATGTTTTTGTGGAAATTTGTAAAAATGGGGTATTTATCCATTTCTTAAATTCCTTTAAATGACTGGGAATAAAATTGCTTAACTTCATTCTTGATTTGTGACTGTACATATATCATTATGTAAAAAAATTCAAATCAAAGTTGATGTAAGTAGATGGTTAGTAGTTCTGCTGATTTTTACATAGAAATGCAAACGTAAGAATAAATATTACTTCAAGATTAATGTATATTGATTTATGGATATTAATATTTTAAATCATTGAAGCAGTTTAATAAGATGTTATCTTTTTTAATGGGAAGGACAAATCCATAACTTAACATAGTTTTTATTTCAGAGCTATAATTGCACTCAACAATGAACTAAAGGGCCATCATCAGTGAGCTGTTGGACAGCATTACTTGGTCTGTTGTGTGGATGTTTGGGTGGTTTAGGGGTGGGGAATTGTGGTGGGTGGGAGTATGTTTGGGGATTGTTATGTGTGTTGGACCTGGTCTTTGGGTGTTAAGTGAATTTCATTGTATGGGTATACTGTGCATACACGTACAATGACAATAAAGTTGAATATAACGATGATTGGGAAATGGGAGACTATCTTGTCCTTCACCTTTATTGTGGGGTTATATGGTGTATTAATATCAATTCCATGGATAATCCATAACCATAATCCATAGATTATAAATCATGAAAAAAGAAAAACATAAGCACATTTAGAAAATTATATGGCCCATTTGTGACAGAAAGACAAAGGTTTAGTTCTTTTAGCTGTAGGTTGATTATATTTCCTGAATTAAGGTTGGCAAGGCATAGTTGGAAGAAACTGAGATGCAAGTGCAAATATAATCTTTATTCACATGATAAATTTACATTCTTGGACTATGAAAATAATTAGAAAGTTTCCCAAATCATCAGTAATCAAGGATATTAATACTCCAGATTATTTTATTGCCTACCAAGTTTTTAAAGGCTTTGAAATAAAGGAAGGTTTCAGATTGCCTAAAACTGTAATGTGGAAGTATATTAAATTCATCAAATCTCTTGATTTGACAGTTTCACAGACCTTAAATCTCCTAAATTACTGTCTGGGTTGGAATGTGATTTAGATCATTTAAAGTCTATAGGATTTTTGAAAAAAACTATTAAGGGAATCGCTCAAGATGGATATTAATTATTTGCAAGAACTCTGGAATAAAGAATTGAAATATTCCTGATTAATAAATCAGTGGCTAAAGGCCTTAAATAATATTAAGTGGTGTTTCTTAAAATCTTAATATGAGACCTATTCAAAAGGTTCTTTTGGTTTTTTTTACATTTGCTGGACATGCTAGAGTATGTTTTGAAAAGTCTTTCTATGAACTGCATAAAATTGGAAATGTTAAATTTATCCCATACATATGAATAAGTTCTCCTTATCCATATGTCTCTGATTCTCCTATTACTGCATGGGTTGGCTAATTCCAATCATAAAGGTCAGTGGTGGGTTCCAAAAATTTTTACTACCGGTTCTGTGGGTGTGGCTTGGTGGGCGTGGCATGGCTTGGTGGGCATGGCATGGTAGGCGTGGCAGGGGAAGGTTAGTGTAAAATCTCCATTTCCACCCCACTCCAGGGGAAGGATAATGTAAAATCTCCATTCCCTCCCCAATCCAAGGGAAGGTTACTGCAAAATCCCCATTTCCTCCTGATCAGCTGGGACTTGGGAGGCAGAGAATAGATGTGGGTGGGGCCAGTCAGAATTTTTACTACTGGTTCTCCAAACTACTCAAAATTTCCACTTCCAGTTCTCCAGAACTGGTCAGAACCTGCTGAAACCCACCTCTGATAAAGGTATATAACAGCAAATAGTCCCAATTTTCATATATGATGCAGAATTGTTGGGCTATATAAATGTCACCTTACTGGAATAGATACAATGTACTTTTCTGAAAAGTGTCCTGGGGGTTGATAAGTCTACACCAGCCCCACCAGTACTGACAGAGCTAGCCATACACCCCCCCCACCCCCATATAAAGCCATTCAGTAATTAAAGTAGTCAATTAATGGCTCCTGTCCATGGATCCAGATAGTCTAACCAAACTGGGTTTCAAAGAGCAATTACACAAGAAACTTCATGCTTGGGCCACCCAATTTTCAAATGTCATCTTTTGAAAGTCCAAGGACAAAGAAGCTTTCAAATGAAGAGTTGTTGATGTGGTTACCAAATATGATGTTGCAGCACTTAAATGTTAAACATTCGAAATGTTAAGTCTTTGTAAAACTGATTTAAAGAAACCTTTTGAAACTAATTAAAAATGATCTTCACATGTGGGAAAAATCTGTTTTGTTTTCAGTGCAAAGCAAGACTTTGACGGTTGATTGCTAAAGCACATGATGGCTACACCAGAGGAAATCTTTGATCTCTGAGAATGTGAAGTGCTGTAACTTTTTAATTCTTTGCTGGAAAAAGTTGTTACCAAAGATGGACAAACTCTTTTGAAGACAACTGAAACGGACATAAGGTGGACTCAAATATTACAACTTATAGTGGAATTGGATAATCGAAAAATAAAAAATAAATAGAAATAATGCACCCAAAGAACAATATAGTCTATCTTATTAAATTGAAACATAAGAAATTTACTGGAGTTACTTCATGGAAAGTATAAATGGACTTGGATAAAGATGATAAGAACAGCAAGAAAAGAAACAAAGACGCTAGAAGAAAAGAGGAGTTAGAATTTTATCTATGGAATTTAAGGATGGCTGGGAGGAAGAAGGAAAGAAGTTATAACACTGGTTTATTTGACTGTGGTTAAATAATGAGTTGCTATCTTTAGTGATGTTTAATGATTACCTGGATTTGATAGTTTCTCTTTTGGAAATGTTCAATGGTTGTAATGGATTGGTTTTGTATTACCATATGTATGTTACCATTTTTGGGTAGCTAAGTAAGGGGCTATGCCTGATAATCTTTAATAGCTTTCAATTTTATTATAATTATTTTTTTTCATAATGTTTAATTGTTAAAACAAAGAGATGATGGGAAATTAAACTAAATGGAAAGGATGATAATATACTTATGTTGTTAGGTATTTTTATTATTTTTTATTAGACCTTTGTTGATCAATTAGAACTGAAAATTTATACCGATAGATGTGTTTATAGAAAATGGGGTGAATCATGAAGTGAAAATGTATCTGGCTGTAAGTTACGAGACAGCACTAAAATGTTAATGTTGAATATACTTGCTGGGGATGAAATAGAAAGGTTTCATTTCCTTCCTTTTTTCGGGGGCACTTATGTATCTAGTATTGGGGTTCTTAGTTTTATTCAGTTAATATAACTCTAATAAAATTATTGAAAAAAATGTTAAAACAATAAAAATAAAGTTTCTGAAGTAAGGTAGTAAACTGAATAAAAATAAATCATACTTTTTAAATCAAATCCAATATATGCAATGTTTTCAACCTGTGCTTAAACTAATGCAAAATATCTTATATTTCTAGGGCAGGATGGCCATCTGCCTGGGCACCTCCATAACAAAATTCTGTTCCTATTGATGCCAAATAATTGTCCATCTTCTTTGATGGTTGTAATAGTGGTTAGATTCATAAGAAGAAAGCCATTCTTTCAGGTACCCTAGTCTGCAATAATCCGGTTGTATAGGAACTTTTCTTTTCATCTAAAATATCACCATTCTAAAGTGATTTTTGTTAAGAAAAGAAGCAAACAAATGAAATTATTGACAGTGGCTGCAGTCCAATCAAGCATTAAGTCTGCTTCAGATTACTGAAATAATTAAATAGCAAAAGTTTGTGCGTCGTGGAGACCTGATTTCAAATGACAGAAATAAATTATGAGGAAGGCCTTCATGCACCAGAAAGCAGAAAAATCAGTTAAAATAAATATTGTGACAACTGGGCAGCAGGTAACTTCCAGAATTTCAACCTTGTGGACAACAAATTTTCCTGTGATCTAAGAAGTAAAAATATATACCTAGAAGCAAAGTTCCAGCAACCAGAAGGATGATTCAGCTCCTTCCTCGTTCAATAAAAGGAACACAGCTTTGATTTGAGACTGAGCAGAGTCTTTTCGAGCAGATAATATTGTGTGTTGCTCACTGATCAAACTCAGAAGCTTCTGGCAAATAAATAGCTAAGAATTCTTCAGAACTGACAATACACAGGAGGCAGGATTCATCCTCTTTCTTCCCTAATGCTTCAAATCTTTCACATTCAGGATTTCACAAAGCTGCCTTCCTATTCCCTCCACCCCTGAAACTGGCAGAAAAGACTCAGGCAGTCCACTTGGCTCACAGAGAAACTGCTAAAAGATTGATTGCTAACATGACTCAGTTAGATTTACGTATATATTACACATTCCCAATCAGAGAATTGCCAATGGGGAACACAATGGGAGCTCCATCCCAAATTTTAAGTAGCACCTGGCCAATTTTACCCAGGCTCTGACAGGTGTGCTGTACATCTAATTATTATTGGATTGTAATCAAATGAGCCTGAAGGTTTGTCATAAATTGAAAGATGCAGAGGGATTTGAAGAACTTTCTAATTTATTTATTATTTTGTATCTTCATCCAAAAATCTGGGCAAGCTTTCCTTACAACTTTACAAATAATAAATGTAGTACAGTACCTATTTTATTCTAGTAGAGAATGCTAAATTAAAAAAGAAAGAGGTTCATCCCTTCATATTTACTATAAGAATTTCTTTAAATATAAAATGTACTACCATCATTGGTGTCAATGTAATAAAATCTTCTTTAGTAATTTAGGAGTGGCTAAATTTTTAGGCATGATTCAAATTACATCTCCACTAGCACTTCTTCTGTGACATAAATTTAAGACAAAAGAATCAGGGGGAAAAAGGTTGACTCAGCCTTCCATCCTTCCGAGGTGGGTAAAATGAGGACCCAGATTGTTGGGGGCAATATGCTATTTAGTATACTGTCTTTGGTGTAAGCCGCTCAGAGCAGTGGTGGGTTCCTCCCGGTTCGGTCCGGTCCGGCCGAGCTGGTAGTGGTGACGATATGACGTCACCGAACCGGTTCTCCCCCCCGCCCTCCCACCCACGTTATTCTTACCTTTTATTTGGTCCCACCCCCAATCTATTGCTGCCTCCTGAGTCCCAGCTGATGACTAGAGGGAAAAAAATTGTTTAAACTCTTGCCGCAGGGCTTCAAAGGGCCGTCCTACAGCTGATCAGTGTTAAAAGCAAACAAATGAGTCAGGTCGTAAGTGTGAGGACTGGTCGTAAGTGCGAGGACCTTCCAGAAATGACTCTGACCAGCTAGCCACACCCACCTAGTCACATGACCTCCAAGCCACACCCATAAGATAAGCCATGCCCACAGAACCGGTAGTAAAAAAATTTAGAACCTACCCCTGGCCCAGAGTCCTCGGAGCATGGGCGGCATAGAAATATGACTAATAAATAAATAAATAAATAAAAAGAGAAACTGTGGTTAGATTGTCCCTCCATCGGGTGGCCTATTTTTGGTGAATGTTTCCCAATTGCTAGTGACTTCCTGTGTGGAAAGCATGTCCTGTTTTTCCAGGTAGAGGGACCATTGAGTGGACAAGGTGAGAAGATATTCCTCATCTAATAGAGGTAGGGTGCTATTAAAGGGCAGCATTTTTGCCTGTTTTATCCTTGATTGTTACGTTTTTACAACTATTTGGACCACTAATGGCTAGAAGAGAAAACTCTTGGTCTGTAATCTCTCATTGTGATTGCCTTCATTATGTTACTGATGTCCTGACCAGATTCGCCTTTTGCCCTCAAACATTTGGTCCCTCACTGAGATGAATTATGAACCTTGTTGAGGAAAGACCTCAGTCTTTCTTGAGGTCAATTTTCTTGTAATTCCAGGAAAATGAGACCTCCATAGATCTCAAAATGACACATTACAGCACAATTAATAACATTAATTGAACACAGAGGAGTGAAGAGGAAAAGAGAAGTGCACAAATATTATCTAAGACATTCTCCTCCTCCTCATGGACAATCAAGCTGAATAAAATACGGTAATTGATTGTGGTTGTACTTGTCCCTTAATAAATAAGAGAGAAAGATCACATAACAGGAACTTGTTTAAGTTTAATTACTATCCTGATTTTCTTACCAGTTTTCTCATATTACTGAAGCCCAGACCAAAATAACAAGCAGACCATTATTGAGTAAATTGGCCGAGATTTGGGTCATTTCTCTCTATTTCCTAGTAGGCTGGATGTTGATGAGTGTGAGATTTAAAAAGGGAAAGTCCCACCTTCCTGGCATAAACCTTGACATCATTTGCTGTGCAAAGAATTCAATTTTGGGGCGATGTCTACAATAATCACTTACTTTCACCTCTATTCATTCCTACATGTTCCATTCACAATGCCCATCCCATTGTTACCCTGCCGTCTACTGTCTACTCTTATCAGTATGCAGTTTGTGAAAGCCAAATAAATCACAGAAAAGAACAGAGATTTTTTTTAAAAAAAAAAAATCTAAGAATTTAGCTCAGCATTCCCACTGTCGGCTCTTGTTCACGGAGGATAGTTGTAAAAGAAATCTTAGGGTCTGGGCAAGAAAAGAAAGCTTTTCCAAACTTGGCAAATGGGGAGTAGATGAGCATTTCAGCCTTCTTAAGAAAGGCATCAATCTGGCAGGTAGGGAATCCGTGAGAAAGAAATTCCAACAAGACAGAGAGATCCTAACCCTTACAGAATACAGACTCTCCAGTAAATTAAGAGTGTGGCATTTATTTGCTTATTTATTAAATGTTTATGCTGCTCATCTCACTGATACAGCAACTCTAGGCATCTTACAATATAATAAAAAGGGTTTTTTTTTTAAGCATTTTGTCCCTCCTTTGGCATTGTTTCATTAATAGCAATAGCATTTAGACATATACAGCTTTAAAGTGTTTACAGCCCTCTCTAAGCAGTTTACAGAGTCAGCCTATTGCCCCCCATCAATCTGGCTCCTCATTTTACCCACCTCGGAAGGATGGAAGGCTGAGTCAACTTTGAGCCTGGTGAGATTTGAGCTGCCAAATTGCAGGCAGCCGGCAGGCAGCAGAAGTAGCCTGCAATACTGCACTCTAACCACTGCGCCACCGCAGCTCTTAATGATTCTATTCCACCATTTATTTGATATTAGTGTAACTCTTGTTCTGCGAGAGTTGGCTGGCAGAGTTGGCTGTGGCAAGTTAGCTATGGTGAGTTTTCCTAGACCCAAAAAGGCTCTTCTCCTGGATCCAGCTGGCTGAAATTCTTTAGCAGATGGGATCCAAAGTAGATCTTTTCTGCCAGACTGAGTAGGGCAGGCTAGTTTTCTTATTTAGTTTTCAAGATTCTGTAATCAAAGTCCTTTTCCTGGGATTAAACTAGACTAAAAGACCATGTGAACCTTGCTTCTTTAAACATTCATGGTTTAAGGTATTTGCTCATAGGTAGTTGTTCTACCTAATTCCTATGTCTACAAGACATAGATAGGGCAATTACAGGTAGTCCTCAACTTACAACAGTTCATTTAATGACCGTTCAAAGTTACGGCACTGAAAAATGTGATATATGACCGTTTTTCACAGTTACGACCTTTGTAGCATCCCTACAATGAATTTTGATCATGTGATCAAAATTCAGGTGCTTGGCAACTGGTTGATAATTATGACCATTGCTGTGACCCTGGGCCATGTGATCTCCTTTTGCGACCTTCTGAAAAGCAAAGTGAATGGGGAAGTCAGATTCACTTAACATCTGGGTTACTAACTTATCAACTGAAGTTATTCACTTAACAACTGTGGCAAGAAAGGTTGTAAAATGGGACAAAAGTCACTTAACAAATGTCTCACTTAACAACATAAATTTTGGGCTCAGTTCCGGTTGTAATTCAAGGACTACCTGTATTATCTCTTCTACCCAGCTTAACTTTCTTCTTTGCTTCATCTACACCAGCAAGCAGTTGATTGAACAATGAAGTTCTGTTTACAGCAGGGATGTCAAACTCAATTTCATTGAAGACCCCATCAGGGTTGTGATTGACCTTGGGGGTGGCGAGTGGGCGTGGCTGGGGTGGGCGTGGCCAGGGTAGGTGTGGCCAGCTCGATGTCCTGCAGCTATCTGCCAGTGAAAACGGAGCCCAGGAGGGCCGGCAGAGGCACCGTGGGCCAGTCCTTCACTGTTTCCAGGGCAGCCCCAGATCTAAGCACCCCACAGGCCAAATCTGCCCTGTGAGCCTTGAGTTCAACACCCCTGGTTTACAGAATAAAAAGAAATGGGTGTCTGGAATAACTGCCTGCCAATACAAATGTTTGTTAGATCGACAAAATATTAATTTTCTAAATAGCCATCTGTACCTATTATCCTTCTAAAAAGAAGCTTATATAACCTTGCAACAGAATTTGTATGGTAGCCTTTTCATAATGTTTCTTCTTTGGTCTGGTGGGGTTGTGTTAATAAAGGTGTCGTTTTTGACACCCTGATTGGGTTTTTTTTTTAATCATGATTTATATTCTGAACAAATTTATATAGTCAGTTTATAAGAATTGTTTTCAGATATTATTTCGTATTCCAGTGAGGTTTTAATATTGCATTGGCATCTGCTGGCCAAAACTGTGTGCATCTGACTGATGACAATTCAAGTTAAATCTGCTTAAATGCTTAATTATAAGCCTAGGTCAGGTAGCTGAACAGAAATGTCAACTGTTAGCCAGGGTGATGCCAAAATAAATACATGAGCACCATGACAATACAATACACGTTTTGCCTTTTTATATGTGTGTTATGTGAACCTGACACTACAGTATGTAAGGTTCAGAGTTTCCATCACAATCTTGCAACTCTTCATCTCTTTGCCATGTTTCATCTCTCCCATTGCCCCCATGAAAGTCAGGCCAAGGGGAGGGGAGATGGGGAGGGGGCAGGAGGAAGGAGGGAAAAGGAAAGAAAGAAGGGGAGCGGAGTGGGGAAGGGAAAGGAAGGGAATGGAAGGGGAAGGGGAGAGGAAGGGAAGGGAAGGGAAAAAGGGGAGAGGGGAGAGGGGAGGAGAGGAGAGGAGAGGAGAGGAGAGGAATACCTACTCAACGTTTGTAAATTTATGAAAATCTGAGTGAAGGTGAGACGAGTTTTAGCAAAAATTGGGCAATATTCTGAGCAAATGCAACCTAGGGGAAAAAATAATTTGTTAGACGACATAACGAAGAGTACCGAAATAGTTATTGACTCATGGAAATCCAAGAATAAGACTTGGTGACTATGCGCTTAGAAAAATGCTTACTCATTGTAAGCATAAATCTATTGATCTCCCCACCCCAGCCCCAGCCCCACTCACATCTTGCTATGCTGCCTCATTGTGATTGGGGGGAAGGGAGTGGGTTGTTCCTGGAAGGGATGAGCAAAGAACACCAGGAGTATATGCCCAGAGAAAACATTCCCAGCAGGATCACCCAATGCATAAAGATCATTCCAGTTGCCCAGCTAAAGCAGGTCTGTATACTGAATAGCAGTGGTAAAAGAAAATGCTGGAGGAAGATGATCCCTTTAGTGACAACGGGAAAGACTTCAATTTATACTGACGGAGGAGGCAATCATACACCACTCCTGTATCCTTACCAAGGAAACCACTTGAATAGAAAACATAAAATGATTGATGATACAGTGCTGGATAATGAGCCCCACAGGTTGAATGGCATTCAACATGATCCCAAGGAAGAGCTGAGGTTTTTATGGAATACTAATGGCATTTCTGATGTGGCTAGATTAAAGCCATCGGGATGTCAATAGAAACATAGAAAACTAGCAGCAGAAAAAGTCCTAGTGGTCCATCAAGCATGCCCTTTGAGGGTTTTGTTGATGTTGTTGTTGTTTTGTTTGTTGTTTTCTTTTTAATTTATGTAATTTATTAGTTTTAATTAGCATTATTTTTTCATTATTTTTTGTCAGATGGTGGACATGCGCTCGTCCCAAGCATATTTAAATTCAGTTACCGAGGGCAGATCCACTAACCTCTGCTGAAAGTTGGTCCCAAGCTTCATAATAGTGAATCAAGTCAAATAAGACTCTGAAAACAAAGTTGTAGTTGCGTTTTTATATTTGGTTAAAAAAGATAGTAGATATGGCTATTTGTGACCAATGGGTTTAACTCATAGATCAGATTAGATTTCTGGAGCCTCGTTTCAAAGAATTACCGTATTTTTCAGAGTATAAGATGCACTGGAGTATAAGACGCACCTTAGGTTTTGGGGAGGAAAATAAGAAAAAAGCTGATTGGCAGGTGGATTGGCCTCCCGGAATACCCCCAATCAGCTGTTCCCAGAGGTGAATTTTAGCAACAGGTTCCTTGGTTGTGAGCTCTGTGTCTTGCTTTTTCTTTTTTTTCTTTTTTTGCTTTTTTTTTCTGCCTCTGAAACTTCTGAAACTCCATTTCAGAAAAAACTTTCTTTTCTGCCTCTGAAAGCCTCCCAAACAGCTTCAGAAAAAAAGCCTCTGAAGCTCTGTTTGGGGGCTTCTTTTCTGAAGCTTTATTTCTGATGCTTTTTTCAGCCTCAAACCTCCATTTGAGAAGCTGGACAGGGCTACATTTGGAGTATAAGACGCACCCAGATTTTCACCCTCTTTTTTGGGGGGGAAAGATGTGTCTTATACTCTGAAAAATATGATACTATTTATTTTTTAAAAAAGGAATTATTCAACTTACAATTCATTCATTTATTACATTTTTATGCCACCCATCTCCCCTATAAAGTGATTCTGGAATGAAAGCCATACATTTGTGCCTCTTAGGTCAACTACAACCAATACAAAAGGTGTCTGGTTAAAGTAGCTACAAAGGTAGAATTATTGCGAGTCTTTGGTTAATGATCATTTGTTCACCAACCATTCAAAGATACGATACTGCTGCATGAATGCTACTTACATCCATCCGTGAAGTTACGGCCACTGTAGCATACTCATGGTCACATGATCAATGTGCAGGTGCTTGATAGGCTGTGCTCCCGCCCCCATCTCTGCGTTTTTGGTTACCCTACACTCTCTGCCACCCAGGGGTGGGTTCTACTTACCTTTACTACCGGTTCGCAATGGGTTCGCATATACACAGATCGCCAATAACGACATCCGGGAGGTGGGCGGAGCCTCCCACCAGTTTTACTATTGGTTCTTGTGAACCAGTCGGAACCGGGGGCAACCCACCATTGCTGCCACCCTATCATCCTGTGCAGTGGTGGGATTCAAGTAATTTAACAACCGGTTCTCTGTCCTAATGATTTCTTCCAACAACCAGTTCACCAAACTGCTCAGAAAGTTAACAACCGGTTCTCCCAAAGTGGTGCGAACTGGCTGAATCCCACCACTGATCCTGTGTTTTGCTGCTCCTACTGCCCTGCAGTCCATACCATCCTACATTCTGAAGCCCATCAGGCTTCGACAAGGTGGCATGAAGTCTCAGGAAGAAGGCCTTACATGGCCAACGGCTGTCTCATGAAGGCACAGGCTGGATGTGACTCATCAGCAGAGGGAGGAAGATGACAGCTGTCAGTTGAGGATGACAGAAGTAGCAGAGCACTTGTGTGGAGGGTTTGTGAAGTAGAGGGCTTGTGTTCCCTCCCACTCCCAGCTGCAACCACCCAGCCTGCCTGGAAACCACAACTTTCTGACAGGTTCCCTGGTGAATTTGCTTTTTGGAAGCTGGGAAAAAGCCACAAAGAAGTCCTCACTTTAAAACCCACAATCCTCGCTTAACAATAGCAATGTTATTGACCGCATTAAGCAATGTAGCCATGGGACTTCACACTTTAAGACAGTGGTGAAATCCAAATTTTTTTACTACAGGTTCTGTGGGCGTGGCTTGGGGGGCATGGTGTGGCTTGGTGGGCATGGCAGGGGAAGGATCCTGCAAAATCTCCACTCCCACCCCACTTTGGCACTAGCCAGAGGTGGTATATGCCGGTTCTCCAGTCTGCTCAAAATTTCCGCTACTGGTTCTCCAGAACCTGTCAGAACCTGCTGGATTTCACCCCTGCTTTAAGACCATATCACCTCACAACAAAAATTCCAGTCCAATTACCAAGATTATCCTGCTTGGGAGCCTCATAGGGCTCACAATTCATTGCCAGCTTCACCATTGACTTTGCCTGTTAGAAGCCAGGAGGAAATCACGAGGAGGTCCTCTCTTAATTATCCATGAGCCTTGCTTAACAATGACAACAGGGATTGGTGGGATTGCTGTTGCTAAGCAATGCAGTCATGTGACAGTGCAGTTTATGGCCACATCACTAAGCAATGAAAAACCCAGTCCCAATTACCATCATTAACCAAGGACTACCTGTACATACAGCTGCATGAACACAGAAGCATGAACACAGGGAAGCTCAACATAGGGAAAGATGAAATGAGACATGTCAAATTTACATCTTAGCCATCAATGGATTTAGGTGCACTGGAATTGGGAAGTCCATCTCAAGATCATACCATTTACAGCTTGCCCTCAACTTACAACCGTTTCTTTAGTGACCATTCCAAGTTACAACGGCACTGAAAAATGTAACTTATGGCCAGTTTTCACACTTACAACACCAGTTTTCACACTTGCTCTTTTAGCATCTCCATGGTCAAGTGATCAAAATTCAGATGCTAGGCAACAGGTTTATATTTATGATGGTTGCCGTGTTCCGGAGGTCATATGATCACTTTTTGTGACCTATTAACAAGCAAAATCAATGGGGAAGCCAGAGTCTCTTCACAATCATGTTACTAACTTAACCCCTACAGCGATTCACTTAACAGCTGTGGCAAGGAAGGTCTTAAAATGAGGCAAAACTCACTTAACAACTGCCTCACTTAGCAACAATTGTGGCTCAATTGTGGTTGTATGTCAAAAATTACCTTTACTATTCAGGACATAAAAAAATAACAAGAAGAAACAGTGTCGTTTTTCTAGTTAAGAAGGATACAGCAAAAACAGTACTTGGCTACTCTGAAATCAATGACTGAATAATGTTGATAAATGAGACATTATGAGAACGACAATTGAGTCTATCAGGGAAAGTACAAAAGTAAGTTGCATACAAAGGAAATCATACCTCAACATAAGTGTGCATGGTAAAACAAAACGAGAATGAATAGGTGATTGATGACTATGGACAAAACGTAAAAGACAGTGAGCAGAACAAAAGTAATTTATGGAAGTGTTTTAGCTATACAGAGTGGATGAATGAGTTTCAGATTGCTCAGCAAATATATGAAGAAAATGAATGGATCAAGAGAAAGGGGGAAACAAAGAAAGTTGTGGTTAGATGGAGTGGATAAGATACTGAAAAATTTGAGGTGAGAAGTTTAAAGAACAAAAGGCAAAGTATAAAGCTGGGTCTGGACACGGCGGAACACAATAAAAAGTGTGGAGAGATACAGTAAATGGTTTACGTGCACAATAGATTTAATTGCATTCCCTTTTCTTTTATCTCCTGTCTTTAATGTCATTGGTTTATGACTCCTTATTCTCTTTCTGCACTTTGCATAAATTACCTATTCTGGAAGAGAATACAGGTGGTCCTTGACTTACAACAGTTCATTTAGTGACTGTAAAAAGTTACAATGGCACCAAAAAATATAACTTATGATCGTTTTTCACACTTATGGCCAGGGGTGGGATTCAGTCAGTTTGCACCTATTTGGGAGAACCGGTTGTTAACTTTCTAAGCAGTTCGGAGAACCAGTTGTTGAAAGAAATCTCCTCCCCCCCCCCACTTTACAGGGCTAATCCTGTAAGGAAGGCAGGAAGGAAACATTCCGGTGTTGTTTCTAGCCTAATCTTTATTGCCCTGCTTACAGAAACTGCCTCTCTGGTTAACCCTTATTACATTGTAACAGTTAAGGTGAAGCGCCCAGCGACATGAGTGACATTGAGTTGGCCACACCCACACGGTCCCATGACCACCGAGCCACCCCTAACCAGCTGGTCATTAGGGCAGAGAACCGGTTGTTAAATTATTTGAATCCCACCACTGCTTACGGCCATCCCCGTGGTCACGTGATCAAAATCCAGATGCTTGGCAACTGGTTCATATTTATGACCGGTTGCAGTGTCCCCGGGTGGTGGTGGGGGGCTGGTCACGTGATCAGCTTTTGCAATCTTCTGACAAGTAAAGTCAATAGAAGAGCCAGATTCACCTAACAACCATGTTACTAACTTAACAACTGTGTTGATTCATTTAGCAACTGTGGCAAGAACGGCCGTAAAATGGGGCAAAACTCACTTAACAACTGTCTCACTTAGGAATGGAAATTTGGATTCAATTGTGATTATAGGTTGAGGATTACTGGTACAGTAAATGAGCTATACTTTAATGTAACCTCTCTTATCTTCCCTTTGTGCTTCAGTTGCCAAAACTTTGCTGTTCATCACAGCTCCATCCTAGGAAACGTTCAATGACTGTCCAGTCCACCAATCAGCCGATGTTTGCAAGACCACAAAAGCAATTCATACTTCTGGGAAGAGGACGAAAGAATCCATGGCAACCAAGAGATTACTCAATATATACAGGGGCAGATGTAATATTTTTTATTTGATCTCTCTTTGAAGAAAACTTGCCTGGAGCGAGCAGGTATAGCAACAACCTGCAAAAATGCAGTCTGGACTGCTGGATACCAAGGTCCTCCACTGGCAAATTCCCCTGCTGCTGCCCCTCCATCCCTGTCTCATCAATTTTTGGACTCCCTATGACCAAGAAGCTATGTCTGAAAGAACCCCTTATGCATTTAATTACTTTACTGTTTTTCTCTTAATATAGCAGTAAAATGGTGCTATTTTTTAATCTCATTACAGAACACTGCTTTTTGCTTTTTGGTTTACAATTGCTACATCTAAAAAGCAATAGCACTTAGACAGTGCTTTAAAGCCCTCTCTAAGCAATTTACAGAGTCAGCATATTCATCATCATCATCATCATCATCTTTTTAACAACCCCATCATTCCTTGCAGGGTGGAGTCTGGGCAATTGAATGGAGCTAGCAGAGTGTTTAACGGCTGGATGCCCTTCCTGTCGCCAATGCAGAGTTTTGTTCAGCAGATATAGTCTCATTGTGCCCAGAGAAAGAAATACCTGCCTCTACCTAGGATTGAACTCACAGCCTCCTGAATGTGAGGCAAGAACTCCACCTCTAGGGGACCGCAACACTCCCATTGCACCACTCCCCAACAGAGTCAGCATATTGCCCCCAATAATCTGCTTCCTCATTTTACCTGCCTTGGAAGGATGGAAGGCTGAGTCAACCTTGAACCAGTCAGGATCGAACTCCTGGCAGTGAGCAGTGAGTTAGCCTGCAATTCTGCATTCTAACCATTGTGCCACCACGGCTTTTAAAGCAGCGATTGAAGGGGGGGGGGGAGAGATTGCTGCATTGGTTGATATTTTAAAGTCTTTCAGGAACCCACCACAAATATCCACTGCACCAATGATGCAATGAATCACTCCTGCAATGATCAACTTGTAAGTGAGGGTCCACAATTCAGAACAATGCTAATAAAGTGGTAAAGGGGGGGAAATAAGAACAAAACAAAAAGCTCTGTGGTCAGGCAAGAGGAGGGCATGACTATCTAGATCCAAAATGGTGCTACATTGGCCGAATACATGAATATACAGTGGCCGAATACATGAATGAAGGCAGTTCCTTGTACCTTACATGGTGGCGAATGAACAGCTGGGAATTGCTGAGTTTCTAGTGCAGTCAGCAAAATAGACAAGAATGTTTGAGCCAAGAGAAGCAGGAAAACTAAGCATGCTGGCTGGGAAATTCTGGGACTTGAGTTCTGAGACAGGCTCTAAGCTGTTAAGAAAACTGAAGAATAATTCACGTGGTCATAATCTTCTGCCAAGTAGCAGCCTGTTGCATGTTCATGAGTTCCAGTTTCTGAATAGTTTTCAAAGATACAAGTAGTATTCCTCACTTAATGATGGTAATTGGGCCCAGCAACTGGGTTGCTAAGTGAAGTGTTCTTAAAATGCAATTTCATATAACCACGCTGACTTATGTTATCAGTCCGGATTGCCTGTGTTAAGCAAATCCTGTATGATTGTTAGGCACGATGTCACGTGATTGTTGGCTTCTCCACTGCCTTTGCTTGTTTTCTCATTTAGAGTTGTTGCAACTTTGAATGGTCACTGAAGAAGCGGGCATTAAATGAGGACTACCTGTAATCTCATATAGAACGCACGGTAAAATGGAATCTAAGCAAGATGTGGTCAACCAGTACCGATGTCAGCACTTCAACCTGCATTTAGTCTAGTGCTGACATAAGAAGGAGAAGCGAAGGCATTTGGAAAGGGACGGTTGACTTTTCACCTACTTATTTTCCCTGGAGATAATGTTTCTGAGGAGATGAGATGGGAGGGAGGAATTCCTTTGAGTTGGAATAGATTAGGGGTAGAATGACTTGGAAGGTGGCCAATGAGTGCAGGGGAGTGGGGAACGGAAAGGGAGGGTTTGGGGGCTGGATGTCAGAGTTGGCTTCGTTTGGAGTCAGGTTAGGATGTTGTGCTCAATAAAAAGGAGTTTTTTCTTCAAAGATTTTGTTTGAAATGCATTTTATTTGAGACGACCACGAAACTTGACAACCAAATCTGACTGACTGAAAAAATATCACACCTGATGCATCAGGACAGAACAATGGTGGAAAAATACTACTCACTATACCTATCATTTACAAATCTAATGAATTTACAAGATCAAGGACTATTCTCAAACTGCATACCTGCTCTTTCAGGGAGTATGAAACCTTATCCAAAACGTCAACCCCTATTTAACCATAACACTTTTGTTTGCCTGGGCTTAACTTTAAATTGTGCTCCCTCATCCACTACTTATGAAATTACGTTTATGTTTTTTATTAATTTATGTAATTTATGTCCAAGGCTACCAATTGCTTCCTTAGAACTAGGTAGTGAAAACCAAGGGAATTGGGTGTCTTTACTGTGTGATCCTTCCCCATTCAAAAACTCCAAATGGCCTTCCTGATACTTTTATATAGATTTTATACTGTACAGCTGTGATGGCGATCCTATGGCACGCGTGCCAGAGGTGGCACGCAGAGCCCTCTCTGCTAGCACATGCACCATCGCCCCGGGTCAGATTTCCATGGCATTTCTTTCGTGAGCTTCTGTTTCCCTGCAAACGACAAAGCAGAAGCTCACAAAAGAAAAAGATCTTACCTCTTGCTGCACTGCTGGTGTTGGGATGCCCCGCCTCCCACCAGGCAGCTGGTCTTCGGGTCTCTGCTGCATATGCACACATGTCCACGTTCGTGCATGTCTGTGCATGCGCACATTTGCACGCACACACACCTTTCAATTTGAGCATGTGAGCGTGCAGAGTTTGGGCACTCGGTGTCTAAAAGGTTCACCATCACTGCTGTAGAGTGTCAATTAAAGAGGGAAGTCTAGGGAATAATAGGTCAACAGTTTAGGGGACAAACAGTAATCCTTCAGCATTCCAGAAAGGTCTCATGATTGATGGTATGGAAAGTTGCTAAGAAATCTATAAGAACTAATTGATTTACTGACTCTAATTCAATGAGACAGAAGAATACTAGGATTGAAATCCAGTTTAATTCTGACCCTCCTGTTTTACAACATATTCAGGTCTCACTATTCACATACTGTATCTATTGCTTTCATAAATTGAGGACTAAGCACTTTCGTTATTCCGGTTACTGTGGGTATTAGCAAAATTGTTCTTTATTTTTCCTCACTCAAAATCTGTTCTAACCTCAAAAACCTGCCCCCTTCACAAATCAACAGTAAGTAATCACTACTTCTACTGGCGGACCTCTGAATTTTATTTTGTGGCTAACAAGCAAAGGCAAAAGTCTTGGCACAATTATCTTGGATCCCTTATTTTATCAAATCCAGGAGAGCTTATTTTTAAGCAGACCTGCTGAGGATTATATTGCAATGATACAGATTAATCTGCTCACCTTTATTCCAGCCTTCTCCAATCCGGATGGCCTCCAGATACAAAATGCTAGGACTTAAAACTGTTAGAAGACTCAAACAGCATGCCTAGAGGACACCAGTTGAGGAATACCGGTTTAACTGATTTGCTGCAAGGCTCCTTTTAGTGGATAGCACTGAAATTAAAGGGATGCCGAAGAAGAAAAAATAATAAATTTGATGATGTTCTGCAGAGTATCTAATAAACCTACTGGGAAATGCAAATCTGCCCATTTCTGAGCAGACAAGGTTGCCAGCCTATTGAGGTTTTCCCTACATTATTATGGAAATTTCCACTGCCATGTCTACTATACTGTCATAGCTCTAAAAGCAGTCAGAGCAAGGAAGGCATTTTACATATTACAGTGGATCAGGAGAAATAATGATCCTATCACATTCTGGTCTTCTCATTCCCCATGCCATGTTTGAGAATGAGAGAAAGGAGGTATTGAAAGTCATCTTTATTGAAGATAATAGGAAGCAAATATTCACCAGAGAGAGAGAGAGAGAGAGAGAGAGAGAGAGAGAGAGAGAGAGAGAGGAGGGAGGGAGGGGAGGGGAGGGGAGGGAGGGAGAGAGAGAGAGAGAGCTAGAAATGGGATGGAGTGGGATGGGATGGGATGGGGAAATCATTTTTCCCATCCTTTGTCCCAGGGGTGAAATCCAGCAGGTTCTGACAGGTTCTGGAGAACCGGTAGCAGAAATTTTGAGCAGTTCGGAGAACCAGCAAATACCACCTCTGGCTGGCTCCAGAGTGAGGTGGGAATGGAGATTTTGCAATATCCTTCCCCCAGGAGTGGGGACAGAATGGGGATTATGCAGTATCCTTCCCCTGGAGTGGGGTGGGAATGGAGATTTTGCAGTATCCTTCCCCTGCCACACCCACCAAGCCATGCCCACCAAGCCACACCACACCTACCAAACCACACCCACGGAACCAATAGTAAAAAAAATTGAATTTCACCACTGCTTTGTCCTGGTGAAAATAGGATCTTCCATCATATCTATTCTCATCATTATAGGACTATACTTTCTCTGTAGAAACCAAACTTTTTTACGTAGGAGAAAGTCAACTATATTCCATGGATTTTACTTCCCTGTAGCTTTGTAGGATATTAATGATACAGAACAAACATGAACATTCCACTTCAGAAGTAAGATTCCTTGATTTTTGTGGTGCTTGCTTTTGGTTTGGTGGTAACAGGATTATAGGAGACATGAACTGAAATTTAAGTTTGTCCAGAGCTTCAAAAAAACGTTATTGAAATATGGCAAATAGAATATCAAGAGTAGTTATATCCACCTATTCTTCATTTTCCTATTTGGGAACTGAATGTGTAAATTTGCACTAAGAAAATCTGTGGGTAATTGCATCACATATGATAGCCAGTATGTTTCCTCATTTACATACTTAAGGCATCCTGCTGGATGCTCTTTCAATGCAGCAATGTATATTTTTCTGCTGCGATTACTATTTTGTTTCTTAGACAGGCTTAGCATGCTCAAAAAGAAAGATGTGACTTGAACTCAGAAAGAAATATCTCCAGGCTTGGAAAATGTACAGCCCAGTAAATGGGAAAAGAAATCAATTACCCAAAAGGTCTAAACAAAACCCCAACCCACAGTAACCGGAATAACGAAAGTGCTTAGTCCTCAATTTATGAAAGCAATAGATACAGTATGTGAATAGTGAGACCTGAATATGTTGTAAAACAGGAGGGTCAGTGGTGGGATTCAAATAATTTAACAACCGGTTCTCTGCCCTAATGACCAGCTGGGTAGGCATGACTCGCTGGTCATGGGACCGTCTGGGCGTGGCCAACTCAACATCACTCACGTCGATGGGTGCTTCACCTTAGCTGTTACAATGTAATAAGGATTAACCAGAGAGGCAGTTTCTGTAAGCAGGGCAATAAAGATTAGGCTAGAAACAACACCGGAATGTTTCCTTCCTGCCTTCCTTACAGGATTAGCCCTGTAAAGTGGGGAAAAAAACAAAATAAGATTTCTTCCAACAAACGGTTCTCCGAACTGCTTAGAAAGTTAACAACTGGTTCTCTCGAATAGGTGCGAACTGGCTGAATTCCACCACTGAGGAGTGTCAACATCTCAAGAGAGTGAGAAATTTCTTGCAGCCACTGAGGTAGCTTTGTCAAAAACAATCTTCATGTCTAAAGGACGAGTCTAATTTAGCAGCAAAATTTGAAAGCGCCAAGGCTATTTACAGAAGCTATCCAGCTCTCTGCAGACAAGATTACAGGTTTCAGCATTTACCCACATTTAGAAATCTCTTGGTCTATCGCACCCAAAGATTTTATGCTTATTGTGAGATTAGACTCTGGAGAAATTGTCAAGCCAGACTGTTGTCCCACAGCTCCTTCCTCTCACCTTTGACATGAATTCTCATGCAGGAATCAGGCAAGTGGGACTACAAGAGATCAGGTCTTCTTCCAAGTCAGAATAAGGGCTTCATAAAAATGATACATTTGAGATACGTTGAGGAATGAAAAGCCTTAATAGTTAGCTGTCATAGCTGACATAGTCTTTGTCAACATACATAGTTATCACAAATAAGATGCATGGAAATAAGGGATATTAGCACACTGGGATATTAGCACATGAGCAAAACATAATGGTGTTGTCTCCAGTGTAAACTTCCCACATTTGACAATTGCCTTGCTCTCTTAAATTTCAGAAAAGTCCCCAATATTAGGTTCTTTGGGGCCATGGTGGGACTGTTAGAATATCAAATGCTGTTTCTCTTCCAGAGCTACATTCACAATGATATTAAGGGAGAAATTCTTGAGTACTTTCCTCAAATCTAGAGTTGACTCTGGATTTAACCACAATGCAATTACAGCTAAATCCATCTTATTCTAGAGCTTAGTTTAGTTTGGTTTAGTTTATTTATACTTATATGCCGCCCTTCTCCCAAAGGACTCAGGGCGGCTCACAAAGATAAAACAATAAAACAGTAAAATTACGACTAAAATTTCAACCAAACCTGGGACAACCTATGGAGCTGTCTATGACCCCTACAACAGCCAATAGAATACATGTTCTTGCATAGGAACAGGACGTTCAAGTGCAAGAGAAGGTATAAAAGCCCCTCACTCTCAGCTCCATGTGGTCAGCTATCTAGAATCACATGTGCTTGGGGGTTGTGCTTCATCATTAAACCATCTTTCCAATCAGCCTCCATGTTTCCAGTGTCTTTCTCCCAGATTGGAACTGAACGAGATGGATATTTCTTCCAACAATAGACTGCAACATCTGCAAGATCTTGCTGTTTCCATCAGAAGGATGAAAGTGACACTGGCATTGCTCCACAGGCATCAGCCCTTTGGTATCTGCATGCGGTGCAGTGACACTGCAGGTACACAAGGAGCAGGGCTATCGTCAGTCTGACACCCCTTCCCAATTGCCTGTGTAGAAACTGCTGGCAACAGACTAGAGACACTAGAAAGAGAATTATTCCCCAACTCTTCCCCTTACTGCAGGTCTTTGCTGCTGCTCTCAGCATAGCTTGGAAGCAGTCAAGATTGTTGCTGGGGATGACAGACCCAGCAAGGAACCCTTGAGGATATTCAAGAGAAAAATTGTAATTCTTCCCCTGTCTGGGTTTTAAATTAAGTTGAAGAAAACTCTGAAGCAGGAGAGGGGAACGATGGGCCTTTTATGACTTGTGGACTTCAACTCCCAGAATTCCTGAGCCAGCCAGTTCTTTGGGGCTGTTCTTAGCAGACACTCAAAGTAATTTGAGATTTGCCAACATCTCACTTGTTGACAGGATCAGACCTGCTTAGAATTTGGATGGGAGGCAATTGGGAATCTCAAAGCTTAATCTCAAAGGTAATCTGGCAAATAAAGCATCTCAGAAGAAGGCAAAAAAGGAAACCACTTCCATACTGTTGCCAAGAAAGATGTTTGGATGGGTCCAGGAGCTGAGCTTGTCTCGAGGCCTAGGGAGACAATCTTTACCTAGAATTGGCAGAAGATCTTGGCGAAATGTTATCTCACATCTAGGTACATCTTTCCATTTTTGCAAGATCTTTGCAAGGTTTTGCCAAAAGGATTCTGGCTTCTTTTTTTTAAATGGCTAATTAGTGTCAGATTTCCCTAGGTTGACATCCTTCAGGTGTGCCAGATCAAAACATGTGATTTGGAATATGTTAAGAAGGAGAAGATGGGTTTTTAAAATGATAGTCTGCACATTACTAATTTATTTTGCTTCTACAGTGAAACTCTTTCTTGAAAAACGTGTACAGGTAGTCCTCAATTTATAACTGGGGCTCCCACAACTGGGACTGGAAGTTCTGTTGTTAAGCAAGGTGGTCTTTAAGTATGTCATGTCCAGTTTTACAACCTTTTTTTTTTTTTTGCTGTGGTTGTTGTAAATCACATTTATTAAATGAATCGCATAATTGTTAAGAAAATCCATCTTATTGATTTGGCTCATTGGAAGCCAGCTGGGAAGGTCTCAAATGGCAATCATGTGACACCCCCCCCCCCCAGGGTGCTGAAACCATCATAAATACATGCTGGTTGCCAAAGGCCTGAATTTTAATCATGTGACCTGCATGGATGTTGCAATGGTTGTAACTGTAAGGACTGGTTGTAAGTCACTTTTTTTCAATGCTGTTTTAACTTTGACTGATGTTCTAATCCAGGGGTGTCAAACTCAAGACCCGGGGGCTGGATCCGGCTCACAGGGTGGTTAGATCTGGCCCATAGGGCCACCCTGGAAACAGCGAAGGACCAGCCTGCGGTGCCTCTGCCAGCAAAAGCTCTGGTGAGCTCTGGTGGCTCAGCAAACTAGTTAACATCCACTTACATCTGCTGCCTGCAATTACTGCAAGTTCAAATCTCATCGGGCTCATTGTTTACTCAGCCTTCCATCCTTTCTAAGGTAGGTAAAATGAGGACCCAGATTATGGGGGCAATAAGATGACTTTGTATAAATATACAAAAGTATGAAGGCTATTCCTTAACGCATTGTAAGCCACCCTGAGTCTCCAGAGAAGGGCGGCATATAAATCAATATATATATATATATATTTTAAATGGAGCTTGGGAGGACTCCGTTTTCGCTGGCAAAAGGTTGCAGGAGGCTGTCGCAGCTGAAAATGGAGCCTGGGAGCCTGTTTTCGCTGGCAGAGCGCTCAGGCCACCACAGGTGCCCCCGATATGGTGATGTCGAGCTAGCAAAACCCACCTTGGCCACACCCACCCCAGCCCCCTGAGGTCAAACACAACCCTGACACAGCCCTCAATGAAATCGAGTTTGACACCCCTGGTCTAAACAAATGTTCATAAATCGAGGATTACCTGTAATGCATTCATGGGTGAGAAAGCCAGTGATAAACAGCTAGCAGAACCCAGCTCTCTTTCCTGTTTCAAATTGACCTTCTATGCAGCATCATATTTGGCAGTCGAAAAAGTCAAAATGGCAGGCATAGTTGGGTGCCCCATATTTTTCACACAGGTAAAAATGGGCAATGCTATGATTGTGTGTCTCATGTTCACTGTTTTGACATCATTATCACCCTGTATGGGATGCCCTTGACAAGGCTGCTGGTCTCAGGAAGGTGTTTATTTATTATTTAGTGCATGGCATATCATATGTGGGCTAGCAATATAAGCTAACATTTCAACTAGGTTAGTAGAATCCAATAAAATATAAATGTTAAAAAGGTCTATGTTCAACTATCAATGTCTGTTGTGGCCTGTACGCGGCCTGTGCAGCTAGTAGCTGATTCAGACAGCGAGGAGGCTGGTGTGGTGCTGTGCCAGCAGCCTGTGCAGCTAGCACTCGAGTCGGACAATGAGGAGGCTGGAGAAGATGTGGTGCCAGAAGCGGGGATTCAGCCAGGGACTTCAGAACCTCCAGAAGCTCCCTTAAGTGAAGAGGATGAAGAGGAGGAGCTTCTTCTCGATGCACAGTTTTTGGATTCAAAATTCTGCTATGAGAATTCAGTCCACACAGTTATTTTCCTCCCGGAAAGACCCAGAGGAAAACATCAAGGAAAACCTTTGTCCTGTCATAACTTTAATATACCTCTCTAGCTTTGCATTACGTTTTTACATTCCTACTAACTACTTCATTAAATTCTGCATAAACTCCACTTAGCTGAGTAATTGAAACAGCGAGTCAGATTCCTCTTGCTCTCTTTTTAAACAAAGGTAGAAATCAAAATTAGTCGTTTTAAAAATTAATTTTAAAAGAAAGCCTTAATCTGTCTTGCGATGGCAACAATTTTATTCCCATTCCCTCTAATGGTTATGTTCACATTTCACTTATTAAAATTAATCTACTTCAATTATATTAAAATCAGCAGAACTGTGCTCGGCTATATTGATAGATAATAGCAATAAAGGGTAAGAAAGATTTCAAAGCACCAGAGCTGCTGGAAATAGCAACAACACTGCAGTAATTGCTCCCTCCTAGAGAGGAAAAACAAAGATAGCCAAACTGCACCGCAGAATTGGAAAGCAAAAGCATTTATAATAAGATGATCCTGTAGGTATAAATCCTCCAGGGAAGCAGCACTGACCCTACATCTCAAAATGTGTTTTTAAACATGTAAAGAAATAACAAATAATCCATGGTAGAGTAGAAAAGTGGGGCATAAACAAACAAACAAATCAGCAAATAAATAAGAGAAGCTGAATGTCCCACTTAAATGAAAACTGCATTTTTTTTAAAAAAAGTCACTCATTGGTTACCTTACTTAACTCCCAACCCCACCCAAGTTGACCTCTTCCCGAAGATGTGACTACCGAAATCATGTACAGGTAGTCCTCGTCTTACAACAGTTCTAAACGACCATTCAGATTTACAAACAGCAGTGAAAAAAGTGACTTATGGCCATTTCTAACACGATTGCAAGAGGTGATTCCATGATCCCAGGACACTGCAACAGTCATAAATATGAATCGGTTGCCAAGTGCCCAAATTTTGATCAGCATCCCCACAGTTGTGTGATCAAAATTTGGGTACTTGGCAACCAATTCATATTTATGACATTTGCAGTGTCCTGGAATCATGAAGTCACCTCTTGCAATCTTCTGACAAGCCAGGTCAATGGGGAAGCCAGATTCCTTTAACAACCTGCAGTGATTCACTTAACAACTGTGACAGGAAAGGTCATAAAATGGGACAAAATTTATTTAAACAAACATCTTGCTTAGCAACAGTAATGTTAGGCTCATTGTGGTTGCAAGTCAAGGATTATCTGTATTTCCCCTAACCTACTTTTTCAGAAATATCCCTTGTCATACATTGCCAATGAGGTTTTATTGGCCCCATTTTCTAAGCATCCTGCCTTGAAGGGATGGCTAGAAAAAGTGAGTGGTGCAGTGGTTAGAATGCAGTATTGCAGGCTAATTCTGCTCACTTTCAGGAGTTCGATCCTGACGGGGCTCAAAGTTGACCCATCCTTCCATCCTTCCGAGGTCAGTAAAATGAGGACCCAGATTGTTGGGGGCAATAGGCTGACTCTGTAAACCATTCAGAGAGGTTAGTAAAGCATTATGAAGCGGTATATACGTCTAAGTGCTGTTGCTGTTTCTACTGCATCGCTATTGCTAAAAGTTAAAGGAAGCCTCACTTCATCAGAGGAAAGACCACATATCATCTTATTAATGTCTCCCTCCTAGAAATATAGATTCTTAATCTCATAACACCTTCACATGGGACATCCACTGAGGCAAGGGAGAAAGAAAATATTCCAATTCAGACAGGGAAGAGGACTGAATAGAAATCATTTTCTTCTGACTCATAGCACTAAATTTAGAGTGTTTACCTTTGTGGAAAATGTATTAACAAGGACATCAAAGCAAGATAAATAAATAAAATCACACAATTAAAAGTGTGTGTGGGAGGGAAGCTAGTACTTCTCAGTTGTTGGGGCTCCATACTCCCTTGCCATCCACTGTGTTAGCTGGGGTTGATACCAGTGGTGGGATTCAATTTTTTTTACTACCGGTTCTGTGGACGTGGCTTGGTGGGCATAGCAGGGGAAGGATACTGTAAAATCTCCATTCCCTCCCTATTCCAGGGGAAGGTTACTTCAAAATCCCCACTTCCTCCCAATCAATTGGGACTCGGGAGGAAGAGAATAGATGCGGGCCTGGCCAGTCATAAGTAGTATTTACCGATTCTCCGAACTACTCAAAATTTCCGCTACCAGTTCTCCAGAACTGGTCAGAACCTGCTGAATACTACCTCTAGTTGATACTAATCAAAGTGTAAAATATCTAGAAGGCCTCAGGTTGCTGACTGCCCAAGAATTATATAGGTGGACTGTTCTATTAATTATTCTATCTTGCGTTTGTTAATTTTCTTTTGTTTTTACCTTTTATTGTTGTTGTTTTTTTGTCTTTGCCCTCAATAAATAAATATCTAGGGAATTTGATACCTTAAGTAAGATTTAGTCATAGCCAGCAATTTAGACGGACTGTGAAGCAGGGGTGTCCAACCTGGGCAACTTTAAGTCTGTCTGAGGAATTCTGGAAGTTGAAGTTCAGAAGTCTTAAGGTTGCCAAGGTTGGAAACTCCTGCTGTAAAAGAAGACAAGAGAAGTTCATAGATGCTAGGGGCTTTGTGCCACAGTAGCTCATGAAGATATATAATAATTGCTTGGAAATAAATAACAGGTCATTAATTTTCTGTTGTTGTTCTGATTGTTTCCAGAAAATACTTTTTGTCAGCTCTGTCCCACTGGGCTGCCATTTGGGGGGGGGGGAACCAGCCACAGGAAAAGCCACCCAGAGCCTGATGCCAATGTAGTTAATGCATTCCAGCCACAGATGAGACCAGAATCATCCCTGAAACCCCAATACCATCTCGCTAGGCTGTGAAATGCCACAGACCCATGACGAAACAGAATGCAGCCATTTCTTCTGCCGATTCATTGTTGGGAGGAGACCAGCTGATGTTCGGTGCAATATGCAAATGACATTGCTGACAAGGCCACAGGAAATTGGAGATGGCAAACCACCATTGCTGGCTGACACGAGGAAGCTGCAAGCAGGGGGTGGCTGGAGGGCGGGGCCATGGGGTGGAGCTGAGAAGGGAAGCGGGAACCTTTAAAAGGTGGTGGGGAGCACAGAGCAAACAGAGCTGACAATGTTTTCATCTTCAAGGGTGTTTGTCGGAGTGTGCCGGATCGCTATATAAAGAGTCATCACAGCAAGTCTGTTTGAATTGTTTTCTTTATTGGAGCAAGCCTGAAGGCCTCTCCTAGGACATTATTTTCTAAATTTTATTGAGCAGGACTCTCCTTCCAAAATTCTCATTTGAAGTATGATCATTTCAGGCTTTGAGCTGTTAAGATGCTGTATGTAGTCCACTGTTGAGAAAAAGATAAAATAGGACATATGTGCAGACTGAATCAGTAAAATTTTGCAACAGTAGGTTAATAAGAGTATCAGGCTTGAAAGAAGGCCCAGTGCACAGAATGTTATATTTGCAGTCAAGTCAAGGTGATAAGGGAACTTGTTGGGTTCCCTTCTCACAGCATATTATTTCCATAGATGGATTATTTTATGAATAATTAAAAGTTTTTATAAAGAATTTTTAAAACTACAGAAACTTATAAGAAAAAGGGATTATAAAAGGGCAAAAGAAACAGTGGCAAATAACAATGTGCAAGAAGAAGATGGATTTTTAAATACTCCTTGCTTAACTACAATAATTGGATCTAGAATGTCTGTTGGTAAGCAATGTAGTCAGAAATATCTATATGTCGCATAACCACACTGCTTAGCAACAGCAGTTCTGGTGGTCATGGATCACTAAGTGAGGACCGCACATGACAGTGATTTCTGACTTCCTGCTGGCTTCCCCATTGAGTGTTTGTGGGAAACCATCATGGAAGGTCACAAATCACAATTATGTGACCACAGGGCACTGAGTCAGATATGCAAGCCACCTATTGAGTGCCCAGGTTGTATCAAGTGACTGTTGAGGTGCTGCAACCAGTGGAACTTTAAGGTCCAGTCATAAGTACCACTTGTTAAGCACTGTTATAATTTCAATCAGTCACTGAATGAGTGGTGGTTAACTGAGGACCATCTATAAATTCATATTTTTAGGGAGGTCATAGATTTCCAAGTAAGTGTGGAAATTAATTTCCAGGGAATTTCCATTTTTGGTCCATTCCTTGCTCTGCAACAGTTACGTCATTGTTGTTCTAACTATCCTTATGTAAAGTACTTCAGTGCATTAACTGCCAAAAGAAGAAAACAAAACCCACAAAAAAGTCTTCTAAAGGCATTTGCCCTTGCAATATCTGTAGGCCAATGATGAACTGATGGCATCATTCTTAATTTTGTCAATTGAGACTTACATACCTTGATTTATTTATCTGGCTGCTTCTCTTTTTCTCCCTCTAAGATTGGGATTTCTGTATTTCACCTTCTCACAAAGTGCCTCGGGGCAGCAAACCAAAGCAGTAGGACTAAACAATGAAACAATATAAACAACAAAGCAGCAGATAAAAAGAACACACACTCAATAACAAGAATGAGTGGAAGATTTCAAAGTAAAGGAGGCCAACCTGTGGTCTTCTGACTTCAAAAGCTCCTCACAAGTAGTTAGTTCCTATCTCAAATACGGAAATTCAAACTATAGAGTAGGCCAGTGAGCAAAGGATCAAAAACTGAAGAAGGGAGTGGTGGAAAGAAAGGAAGGAAGGAAGGAGGAAAGAGAAAGAAAGAAAGAAAGAAAGAAAGAAAGAAAGAAAGAAAGAAAGAAAGAAAGAAAGAAAGAAAGAAGGAAAGAGGGAGGGAGGGAGGGAGGGAGGGAGGGAGAAAGAGAAAGAAAGAGAGAGAGAGAGAAAGAAAGAAAGAGAAAGAAAGAAAGGAGGGAAGGAGGGAGGGAAGAAAGGAAGGAAGGAAGGAGGGAGGGAGAAAGAGAAAGAAAGAAAGGGGGAGAGAGAGAGAGAAAGAGAAAGGAGGGAGAGAAAGAAAAACAAAGAAAGAGGGAGGGAGAGAGGGAGAGAGAAAGAAAGAGAGAGCGAGAGAGAAAGAAAGAAGGAGGGAGAGAAAGAGAGAGAAAGAAAGACAGAGAGAGAGAGAGAGAAAGAAAAAGAAAGAAAGAGAGAGAAAGGGAGGCAGGGAGGGAGGGAGAGAGAAAGGGAAAGAAAGAGAGAAAGAGAGAGAGAGAGAGAAAGAGAGAGAGAGAAAGAAAGAAAGAAAGAAAGAAAGAAAGAAAGAAAGAAAGAAAGAAAGAAAGAAAGAAAGAAAGAAAGAAAGAAAAGAGTGAAGAGGGATGGTCCTCATCACTTTTGGCTCTGGGCATGTATCCATCTCTATCTTTGGTTTTGCCCACTAGTAGCCTGCAGGCCATCACATGTCATCCTCAAAGAAACACAGCTCTGCCCTTACATCAAAGTCCTAAAGTAAACCCATTAGAAGAACGGAAGAAAAGTCAAACAGCATTAATGAGTCAAAAGAGTAAAACTTCTGCTGTTGCCTAAGAAATGTCAAGATGAGATAGGTATGACTTTGGAAGTTGTTTCAAACCTCTTTGAATGCTGTTCTACGGGAAAGATCCTCTCTTTATTATTAGACATGCATCCACTATTGCCCACTCAGTGGATCATTGCTGGAAGGACACTGCATTTATCATCTGATTTCATCTCCCTGGGGTTGGACACAAAGACTCACACATAATCTTTCACCTGGCCTCACAGCTGTCCTCTTGAACAGGAGATAGATATTCTACGTTATCGGGATGTCATATCTTGGGAAAAATACAACTGCTAATGTTCCCATGCTCTTAAGAGCAGAAGAACAAGGCACACCTTTTTGTGGGTTTGTTGTACCCGTGTCCCAACTAATAAAGTAATAATTAGGGGAAATGTACCCTAGTCACTGTGCATGTGCAAAATTCATTTCTATTACCAACAAGAGAATTTAGGTAAAACCCAAGATTAGAAAACTGTAAGTCTTACTTGAAGTTGCATGCACAGTCTAGAATTTAAACATTGATAAGCCTTGTCCCAAAGGTGTTTTTTCAAGAGGCAACTGGATGACTGAGAATCTCCATAGACATTGATAAGTCTTCTTCAGACATCAGTTTTGAACATTTGGAGGATTAATGGGATTCATATTTTTGTCTGGCAGTATAGCAATAACAATAGCACTTATATACCGCTTCATAGTGCTTCACAGCCCTAAGCGGTTTACAGAGTCAGCATATTGCCCCTGGGTACTCATTTTATCAATCTTGGAAGGATGGAAAGCTGAGTCAACCTTGAGCCTGGTGAGATTCGATCTGCCAAACTGCTGGCAGCCATGATCAGCAGAAGTAGCCTGCAGTACTGCACTCTAACCACTGTGCCACAGCAGTTCATAATTATATGCATATAATTCTCTTCTCTTCTCTTCTCTTCTCTTCTCTTCTCTTCTCTTCTCTTCTCTTCTCTTCTCCATTCTATTACAATGAATACTGTACAGAACAGGACAAGTAGAGGACATACTTATCTGCATGGCAGGAAAACCTGCTGTGAGAGCATTCCTTTTTGTAGCAACAGCTGATAAGGCAAGGATACAACATCAGGTCAGCAGTAAAGCTAACATCAGGAAGAAAGAGCTATTCTACCCAAAGGAACAGCTACTCATTTATATCCTCCACTGAATCGCAGGTGGAGAACTGTGTTAGTGGCAAAAAAAAAAAAAAAAATCAGGACTCTGGAAGCACCCTTCCTGACTTACAAGTTTCGTTAAAAGGCATAAACTTTCATGAGCAGTAGCTCATGAAATTTAGGAATTAAATTTCCTCAATTTGAGAGTGGGAGAAAATGGATTACCTCACCGAAGCCAAGAAGCAATTCCCCAATACCACATTCTATTAACTTCTGTCTTCAGATTCCACCACAAAATATAGAGAGGACTATATAATCTGATGAAAGAATGCCCTGAAAATACTCAAGCCTGTATCTACATAAAACTACCTCAACTACCTCAGAAGCCCTAATCAGGCATCTACAACTTACTTCAGAAAATACACAATTCAGGCAACATGGGCTATCCCATTGTCTTAAGCATAGGAACTATCACAACTGGAATGTAGGTTTGATGGACTCTATGCTCAGCTCTTATGGCCCTAAACTCCCAACTAAGTAAGAAATACCACACACCTCCAAAGTGAAGTCCAATTTAACCATCATGAATATTGAGGTACTATATAACAACATTCCCAACAACAAATATACTTCAGCCCATAAACAATCTAATCACTGAAGTGAAAACAGCACATTTGCCACCAGAATGTGTAACTTTGTACTCACCCAGAACTTCTTCACCTTTGGTAATAACGTGTACCTGCAAATCAATGGCACAACTATAAGCACAACCATGTCTCCTCAATATGTCAATATATATCTTCATGGCTGACTTAGAACAGTATAGAACAATTAAAACTCGGACCACACGTTTTCTGAATAGTTTTTATCCCAGAGCTATAATTGCACTCAACAATGAACTAAAGGGCCACCATCAGTGAGCTGTTGGACAGCATTACTTGGTCTGTTGTGTGGATGTTTGGGTGGTTCAGGGGAATTTGTGGTGTTGGGGGTGTTGGGGATTGTTATGTGTGTTGGGCCTGGTCTTTGGGTGTTATGTGAATTTCGTTGTATGGGCATACTGTGTATATATGTATAATGACAATAAAGTATATTTATATTTATTTTCTTAATTCTCACCCCTTGAAGGCTTTATCTGAGATTCATTGATGACATTTTTATCATCTGCACCATGGAAATGAATCTCATTAAGTTCTGTCATGATTTCAGCATGATGGAACATGCTACCTACAGAACAAATCCATTTCCTTGACTGTGTAGAAACGACAAAGTAGGCACATAAATACCATGCTATAGTATCTCAACAAACTCATTTCTCTGCCCCCCCAAACTATCCCCAATTTCAACGTTACATCAATCCTACATCAATCTAACCATGTCATGTATTTCATGACGTGAGTTTACAAAAGTTTGCTTATGTGTTTGTTTGTTTATTTGTTTACTTATTAAACAAATTTATATAGTTACCAACTCACCTATAGATGACTCCATTGGCTTACACTTAACATTTCTGCCTTTAAATATTGTTTTTAAGTTGGAAAATATACCCTGCTGCAATTTACTGAGGAGATTGCACTGAGTTTTCATTCTGCGTCAAATACCTTCCTACTTATAAGCAAATCAGAGGGTTAAATTTACTTCCCATTAAAACTCTTTTGGATCAAGAGTGTTACATTGGTAGGGAACCAAGATAATTAAAGAACAGCTTCAGTGTCTACTACAAAGAAAGCAAAACAGAAGAAATCTGCATGTACTTCACAGAAAGCCCAAATACCCCAGTGAAATGGGCTACTTCAGAAGTATGAAAGCTTCCTCTGAAGCATAACAGATTTTTCCCAAATTCATTTAAAATAAAGCTGAATGATCTGTCTTGAAGCTACAGACAGCTTTGGAGGATCATTGGATCTGGGAGTTGATGGATGTGGAGAAAGTTGTCACAATTTTAGGCACACTTTGACAGTAATTGGTTCCCATCCTGTTAAGAGAAGCTGGAATTCTTTGAAGGTCTTCCCTCGTAGCTGCTCCAATGCACATCCGTTCAGGATCCTCCCTTCCTGCCCTAGCATAACATAATACACATACCCTGTTTCCCTGAAAATAAGACATCCCCTGATAATAAGCCCAATTGGGCTTTTGAGAGCATGCACGAATATAAGCCTCCTCCGAAAATAAGCCCTCCCCGAAAGTATTTAAACACAGAGCTGGAAATCAGGTAAGACGGCAAGAGGAGCCCCATCTTGCTCTATGTGCCAAGCTCTTATTTCGGGGTTCAAAAAAATATAAGACAGAGTCTTATTTTCAGGGAAACATGGTACTTCAACCTGATGTGTGTGCACTCGGCCACAGAAACACCTATAAGGATCAAAATAATGAAAATTACAATGTGCTATCAGAATGCAAAGACCATCCCTTTTGTATGAGTATGTGACACCATAAGGCATGTCTAAAGGTGCAAAGTTTCAACACAGTGCTAGTTTCATCATTTTTCCTCCCTTTACTCTCCCCCGTCCGTCCCCCACACATACTATAGATAGCTCTGCTTGGCCAGTGTATCTGTGTGCATGTTAGATCTCAGGATTCCCTTGAGCTAAAATGGCAGTATAAAGATTTTCTTTTAATAAAAGCATCATATGTTTATATAAATGCGTATCATTTACTTATACATCTCTTTATGGGCACAAGATAAATATGAAACTCTTCAAAATGTCTCTTGAATAGTGATCAAATATTTTGATGCAAGCAAGAAAAAGAAATTTTAGATCTGAGATTAGTTTTTTTTTTAAATTTGCTGCTATTGCTTGCAGAATCCTTTTTATTTCTACAAACACAGCCACACCCAGAGCCTGCAATGTAATTTTCTCATTGAGCTTGCTTGAGGAAATATATAGTACCACTGTGCAGTTAGTGGTATATTACACTAACATATACACCAAAAGCAAAGCAATATTCTAAATCCAAGTGGCTCATAAATATGCAAGTTATCTTTCAAAAGAACCCTGGTGTGCAAAAGATGAAACAGAGGTGTGCAGGTATGAAACAGGCCTCCTGGAAATTGCAAGCTATGGCAAATGATAAATTATGTCAGTCATAAAGTCCATAGTTATCTCAGCATTGCCTTTCTCCCCTGCCTCTTTCTTCTTCATGACAGCTTTAGGAGAAATCCATTTAGAATTATGGGATTATATTATGAATGAATGTGGGTCTTGGCCGCTATTCTCATTTAGCCCCCTCCATCTGAATTGTGGGCCATTTCGGCAGAACAGCTTGGTCAAAGGATAAAAGGGGTCAAAATGAGTTTCCTTGCCAGTGACATTGTGTACACTTCTACACTGCATGTGAAATTTAATAGCTAGTGTCTCCCTTTCTTGTATTGGAGTCTTAGTCCCCTTCCTTATCTTCAGCCATCAGTCAAAATAAGGTCACAACTGAAGGTGCTTGTTCTTTGCTTTGTCTCATGATTATTGGTATTTAGGCAAGGTGTCATACAAAGATGGGCGCCATAGAAACTAATGGTTATTTGTTGTTTGTTTGTTTGTTTCTTGGTGCTTTAAACATGACCTCATGAAATCTCATGAAATCACCAAATCTTGCACAATTTCAGCATCATGTTTTAAAAAGGGAAACTTGTAAAATCAAATTATTTCAGGCAACTTTTTTAAAAAATTGAGGAGGAAGCATTTAGGTTATGTGTGAACCTGTGAAGGTGTCTGGTGCTTGATGACATAGCTGACCCATGATGGAGAGTATCAACAATATAAGTAGTCCTTGACTTACCACCACAATTGAGCCCAAAATTTCTGTTGCTAAGCAAGACATTTGTTAAGTGATTTTTGCTCCGTTTTAAGATCTTTCTTTGCACAATTGTTAAGTAAATCATTGCAGTTGTTAAGTTAGTTACACGGTTGTTAAGTGAATCTGACTTCCGCATTGACTTTGCTTGTCAGAAGGTTGGAAAAGGGGATTGCATGATCCCGGGACACTGCAACCGTCATAAATATGAGTCGGGGCCAAGTGTCCAAATTTTGATCATGTGACCACGGGGAAGCTGCAATGGTTGTAACTGTGAAAAACAGTCATAAATCATTCTTTTCAGTGCTGTGGTAACAGTCACTAAATGAACTCTTGTAAGTCAAGGATTACCTGTAGTGTTTCATGGTGTAAAGAAGCTTCATGTCAAAACTTCAAAAGTAACAGTGATAATAGATGATGATGATGTTAACCATTCAGTGGATTCTCTGGGCCAGGTCTCTCCACATCTTCCGATCTTGCATATTGCTATTTTGATGGTGTCCAGCCACATGTTCTTTGATGGCCTGGTTTCCTTTTACCACTAACTTTTCCAAACGTAATTGCTTTCTCCAGTAAATGTGATAAGAGAGCGACTGAAAAATGCAAGGTTTTGGAAATCACGCAATATGCCAAGACTTGATTTTCACATAAGACTACAAGGAGGTTTTCTCATAAATTCCCTAGAATAATGGAGATCTGAAAAGTGAAGCACGGGAAGAGAAAGTTAACATCCTGTAAATGGTGATAAGGGGGTGCCAGGCAGATGGGGGAAATAAAACAAGTTATGGAATATGAGATATCTGGAGGTCAAAGGGCAATGGAGCTCCAGAAACAAAGATCACCAGAATTAATAATGTATGAATTATTAAAGATCCCAGTTTGTTAAATGCCGCTGTGTTATTTTTAATATGAGTTTGTTCTTCAAGACTTTGAATATCTGGGTCGGCTTTTCATGAAGCAGCTAAAATGGCAGAAAACGTAACAGCAAAGGAGGTATGAGCTCCTCAAAAGAGGAGACTTTTGAAGATAAATGGCAAATAATAAGGCTTTGTTTAACCATTATAACCCCCTCCCATGCATGGACAACATCTGGTACGCCTTTGGCTTGTTGTCTCATTTCATTTTTATGATAAAAATTACACTGGATGTCAAGTTTGAGCTGTCCTAGTAATTCAAGCTTTAAATGAAGTTTGCCAGAGGGTTGACCAAATAGCAGCTAATGGCAGCTTAATTGCAGTTGTAATTAGGCATCTGTATTCTTTTCACATACAGTGAAACTCATCCAAAGATTTGTTGTTCAACTTGTACTACAGGACACAGATAATCAATGAAATTAGCCTTCATGCCCATCTCCATAAATGCTGTTCTAGCTAAGCTAGACTCTCAAACAGCCCAACTCACACAATCAAATGCATTGCATTTTGAATGTTGGATGAGCAGATAGTTTCTATATTTGCTAAAGGGTATGCAGAAATGGTTCATTTCTCTTCAGCTGACATTTAGCTCGGTGGTGCCCAGCAGCATGGTCGGTAAATGCTGATGAAACAATTGCATCATCGTTGTAACAACAAGTCCTTCTTTCAAATGTTTGCGTGTATGAATTGGAAAACAGCCAAGACAATGAAGTCTTTTTTTTTTATTGCAAAAGTTTTACAATTACATTTTCACCCCTTTCCTCCCCCCCCCTCTACCCACCCCGAACTTCCCATCCTCCCTAACCCTCCCTAACCCTCCCCTCCCCCCGGACTTCCACACAATATACATATATCAGGTAAAAAAAAACCCTTAATATAAAACTTATATAAAACTTGAATCCCTCCCTCCTCCTTGTAAGTTTTTCATCTTCATTACACTGAAATATTTCTATCTTAAAATATCATTTTCAATTAAAAGCTATTTGGTACTTCCTAGTTTGATATTTACTCTGAACATAATCTATCCACTTTTTCCATTCCCATTCATAAGTCTCTTGTGAACAGTCTTTTAAAAATGCTGAGATCTTCACCATCTCTGCAAAACTGGCCATCTTCAAAGTCCATTCCTCAATCGTGGGCAAAACTTCATTCTTCCAATATTTACCTATCAATAATCTCGCGGCTGTTATCATGTACAATATCAACTTTGTTTCACCCGTAGTAAAACCCTTAACTATACCCAATAAAAACAATTGTGGAGAAAATTGATTTTTTTTCTTCAAAACATTCTGCATGACCCACCAAATTTTTATCCAAAAAGCCTTAACTTTCCTACACGTCCACCAAACATGATAATATGTAGCATCTAAACAATCACATCTGCAACATTTTGGCTGAACATTAGGGTACATACACGACAGTTTTTTGGGGTCTAAATGCCATCTATAAAACATTTTATAGAAATTTTCCCTCAGATTCTGCGACTGTGTAAATTTAACATTCTGAACCCAAATTTTTTCCTATGTTTCCAACATCACTGGCTCCTCAAAATTTTGTGCCCACTTAATCATACAATCTTTAACCAGTTCAGTTTCTGAATCCCTTTCCAACAAAACATTATAAAGCCTTTTAATATGCATTGGACCTTTCTCTTTTATATGTCTAACCAATTCTTCCTCATGCAACATAATACCAGTTTTTTGATCCTCTCTCCATCTCAATTGTAATTGATTATATTGTAACCAAATTAAGTTAATCCCTTCGTCCAACAGTGTCTGTAGTGTCTTCAACTGCCATCTGCCCGCATCTGTAAAAAGAACCTCTTTGTATAAAAACCCCCCGAGTGACATTATATTTGTATTCCACATAATATGACCAAGATCCAGCCATAGCGGTATTTTATAATCCCATTTGAATCGGTGCTTCTTCCAAACTCTCATCAAAGAGTCTCTAAGTATATGGCTTTTAAATACTTTATCCACTTTGTTGTCATAAAATAAGTAAGCATGCCATCCAAATTCAAGATCAAAACTTTCAATATTCAATATTCCAGTCTTTTTCCTTCCAAACCAATCACTTGCTGAAGTCAAAGCTGCTGCTTTGTAATATAACTGTAGGTTTGGAAGTTTAAGACCTCCCCTTTCTGGAACATCTTGCATAATTTTCAATTTCACTCTCGGTTTTTTCTCGTTCCAGACAAACTTGTTCACTCCAGTTTGCCAGACTTTCAGTTGCTTATCACTTTTGAGCACCGGAATCATTTGAAACAAAAAAAGAAATCTTGGCAAAATGTTCATCTTAACTGCTGCTATTCTTCCAAGTAAAGACAGCTGCAGTTTTTTCCAAGTCTCCATATCTTTCTGCACCTCTCGCCACAAAACCTCATAATTATTTTGAAACAATTTCATATTTGATTCTGCAACCTGAACTCCTAGATATTTTACCTTTGGTACAATCTCAAAACCTGCCCTCCTTTCAAGCTCATGTTTACGATCTTGTGTCCTATTTTTAACTATCATCTTAGTTTTTTTCTGAATGAATCTAAAACCTGAAACTTTACCATAGTCTTGTATAATGTCCTTCATCTGGATTATTGATTCCATTGGCTGTGTTAGGATAACAACCAGATCATCTGCAAATGCTTTTATTCTGTAATCCTCTTGCCTTATCGTTATACCTTTCAAGATATTAGAGTCCCGTATTGTATTTAACAAGACTTCTAATGTTAAAATAAATAACAATGGGGATAACGGACATCCCTGTCTTGTTCCTTTTTCAATTTTAAACTCTGTTGTCAAACTTCCATTAATAATAATCTGTGCCTTTTGCTCTTGGTAAATTGCTGAGACCGCCTGTATAAATTGGTCTCCAAAGTCCATCTTTTTTAAAGTCTTTAATAGAAAATTCCAATCCACTCTGTCAAAGGCCTTTTCCGCATCCAGAAAGACCAGCACTGCAGGTACCTGTTTATTCCTCTCAAGATATTCCAATAAATCTATTACTTGCCTTACATTATCCTTCATGCATCTACCCTCGATAAATCCCACTTGGTCATCATGGATCACCTTTTGAATTACTGGCATCAGCCTGTTGGCTAGTACTTTTGCATAAATTTTATAATCAGTATTAAGAAGAGATATTGGTCTATAATTCTCCGGTTTTTTAGGACCTGCTTGTTCTTTTGGTATCAAAGAAATATATGCTGTTGTCCATGATGGGGGTATTTTACCCCCTTGTTGAATATTACAAAACAAATCTCTAAGTTGTTCCACCATTTCTGTTTGCAAAGTTTTATAATACACTGCTGTCAAGCCATCAGTTCCAGGAGCTTTAGCTGTTTTTAATTGTTTAATTGCTGCCATTATCTCCTCCTCTGTTATAGGATAATTCATTCTTTCCTTTTGTTGATCTGTAATTTTTGTGACTCCTGATCCTTAACCTCAACCATCCGAACCGGGTCCAAGATTGGAGAAGATTCCAACAGGGGCTCATCCAAGAAACCTCCTTCCGCACCCTGCATTTCCTCTAGCTCCACCTGTTTTGACTGTTCTTGCGGTTCTTGTTGAAGTTGCTTCTTGTCACTCTCCTTAATCTCCAGAACTGTAGATGTACGTGGAGATGGTGTTCTTTCTTTAAAAATAGTAGTGTAAAAATGTTCCGCCTTCTCCACAGTATTCAAACGGTGTCTTTCTCCCTTATATTTCAAAATTATGCCAGTTGGGGCGTCCCATCGAAATGGTATCTCTTGTTTTTGCAGTTCTTTTACAAGAAAGCCAAAATCTTTTCTGGCTTTCAGCATTTTAGGTGGTAGTTCCTTGTAAATTCCAATTTGTGCACCCCCCACTTGCACAGAAGTAAGAAAAGATTTTTGCAGGATATCATTTCTTATTGCTCTATCCGTGAAGTATATGACCACATCTCTAGGCAGTTGTCTTTGTCTGGCCACCCAAGAATTCACTCTGTAAATTTTGTCTATTTTGTAAAAAACCACATCAGGATTAATTTTTAAAATCCTTGCCAGAGCATCAGCACAAATCTGTCTCAAATCCTGTCTATCATCCTCTCTGATTCCTCGTAGCCTTATGGCAAATTCCATTGCCCTGAATTGCATCATAACAATTTCGTTTTCAACTCTCTGCATTTTATCATCAACATCAGAAATTTTATAATCATTGTCTTTCATCTTAACATTGACTTCTGATTTAAATTCTTCCACTTTAGAGTCAACTTTAATAATAAATTCTCCAAGGCCAGATGCCACCTCTGATATTTTTTTAGTCACCTTGCCATAATCCTGTTTCACCATATCTTTAATTTCGTTAATTTCCTGCATGATTTCCTGTTGAGATTTTTGAAGTTTATCATCTATTTCCTGTTGGGATTTTTGAAATTTATCATCCAAAGCTTTAGAAATAAATTCTTTTAAATGTTCAATATCAAAGTCTTTTTTTTGAGTCTGTATCTGTTGAGCAGGGGGAAGCTGCGTTTCATGTTTATGTGTGGGGGATCCCCCCCCTGTTGCCTTTCCTTCCTGCTTCTTTGAAGCCATCCTGCCACGTAAGCTAGTTTTTCTGAAAAGGGGGATCCTTTTTCCTTTTCCACCTCCACAGAGACTTCTAAAAAAGTCCCCCAGGTTTAATCAAATAGAGACTGAAATAAAGCAAAGTCAAATTTTTAAAAAAAGGAATTTTTCTTTAAATAGAGCAACTTTGTAGCAGCTTTGTAATTTTGTAGCAAAGCAGGATGACTTCACAAATCCACTTTCACTAGCTCATTAACTCAAATGCTGGGCGCCATGTTTTTTCAAATCACTTTCACTCACTCGCTTTTTCTGTTGAATTAAAAAGTCAACAAAGCACTAATACTTGCAATTTTCAAGTTTCTGGATTCAAGTTGGTATTTCTGCTGCTTGTTAAGGTTGGTTCCTTTCACTTTAATTTTTTTTATTATTATTAAAATATAAACACAGATATAAAGACAATACAATACAAAGACAAACAAAAAACCCACCACCTACAAACCCACCTAACATTTTACATTTACGCTTTTGTCATCAACAGAATATATGTCATTGAGCTTATATAGTTTAATAAAGAGTAAATATTAAATGTCTAATTCCAATGTTATAACTTTTCACTACAAATTTACATTTCTCATGGGTTCATCTCCTTGTGAAAGTCTTTACCCTAATTTCTGTCCTCTACATTTTTGCTGATTTTCCTTTCCAGCCATTGATACCATTGGTGCCATACAAGATAGTATTCGCTTTCTTCCTTTTCCTGGAGTTCCAGCGTCAATCTGTCCATTTCAGCACACTCTGTTATCTTTGCAACGATTTTGTCTTTGGATGGGAGTTGGTCTGATTTCCAGTTTTGCGCGAACAGTAGTCTTGCTGCTGTCAAGATATGTATGATAAGATATTTCATTTCCTTAAGATGTTGTGCCGTTATCATGCCAAATAGAAAAAATTCTGGACTGTTTTCTATTTGAATGTTCGTTATTTCTTCGATAATATTTTTTATATCTTGCCAATAGTGTTGGGCTTTCCTACATTTCCACCAAATGTGATAATATGTCCCCTTTTTTTATTTACATTTCCAACACAACGCCGAAGTGTTTGGGTGTATTTTGGCAAGTCGGGCTGGTGGTAAGTGCCATCTATAAAACATCTTAATGAGGTTCTCCTTGTAAGATGTGGCTCTTGTCATTTTTATGTTCTGCTTCCATAATTTCTCCCAGTCTGCCAATTGAATATTATGTCCTATGTCCCTGGCCCACATTGTCATATTATGTTTAACTGTTTCTTCTATTAATTTGTCTCTCAAAAGGTAGTTATATGTTTTAGTAATCATTTTCTGGTCTGCTCCTAATAAAATTCTGTCCAGTTCGTTCAGATCTTTTGCAATTCCATATTTGATTTTATCCGCATTGTATCTTGAGTGTATTTGAGTGTAGTGCACCAATCAATATTTATATCGCCATTTTGGAGTTGATGTCTTGGGGTGAGTTCTCCTTCATGATTCAGTAAATCTTGGTATCTCATCATCTTTCCGATTTCAAGGGTATTTGGAAATATCAATGCCTCCATCGGGGACCACCATTTTGGTATTTTAGTATAATAAGTTTTCTTAATTCCCTGCCAAATCTTGAAGAGTGAGGCCCGAATTATGTGTCTTTGGAAGTACATGTGTTGTTTGTCTGGTCCATCCCATAGGAACGCGTGCCATCCTCGTATGAGATCAAAGCCTTCTAGATATAACATTCTTTTGTCATCTAATCTCATCCATTCTTTAATCCAGGTCAATCCGGCTGCTTTATAATATAGCTCCCAGTCTGGTACTGCAAGGCCTCCTCTGTCTCGTGTGTCTTGTAGCGCTTTAATCTTAATTCTGGCCTTCTTTCCCTGCCATATATAGGTCATTGTAATTTTGTTGAGATTTTTGAAGAAGTCCCTTCCTGGATGTAATGGTACTACCTGGTATAGATATAGTACCCTCGGTAATATATTCATTTTAATTGAACTGATTCTGCCCATCAATGACAATTGTAGCCTGTTCCAGATTTCCAGGTCTTTTTTAATTTCTTTTAGTAATTTCGTGTAATTGTCTTCTTTGATCGTGGTTGCTTTCGCCGTCAGCCAAATACCTAAATATTTTATCTTCTTTACTAATTGGATTCCTAATTCTTCTTCTAATTCCGATCTCTGAGTCTGGGTCATATTTTTCGTCATTAGTTTTGTTTTTTGTTTGTTTATTTTGAGGCCCGCGACTTCCCCGTATTGTTCTATCATCGACATCAGTCTGGGTCCAGATCGTCTTGGGTTTTCCAAGTTGAAAATTACGTCGTCTGCAAAGGCGAGCAATTTGTACTCCTCTCCCCGGATCTTGAGTCCTTTGATTTCTTCCTCATTCCTTATTTCGTTTAATAATACCTCCAATGCTATTATAAATATTAGCGGTGACATGGGACATCCTTGTCGTACTCCTTTCTGAATATCAAAAATTTGTGTCATGTCACCGTTTATTGAGATTTTCGCTGTTTGTTGGGAGTAAATTTTTTTAATCAGGTTATGAAATTTCTCTCCACAGTTCATTAGTTCAAGTTGTTTTGTGAAAAAAGACCAATTCAAATTGTCAAAGGCCTTCTGGGCATCAAGGGAGATTATGGCCATTTCTCTGTCTATCTTCTGATCATAGTATTCCAGAATATCTATAATCATTCTCAAATTATTCTTTATTTGTCTTTTAGGTATGAAACCATTTTGGTCTGGATGTATATAGTTATGTATTATTGCTTTGAGTCTCTGAGCTAGTATTGACATGAATAGCTTATAGTCCACGTTGAGTAATGAAATTGGTCTGTAATTTTTAATTTGCGTCGGATCTGAGTCTTCTTTGTGTATTAATGTAATAATAGTTTCTGTCCAAGATTTTGGAATTTCTGCTATCAGTAGTGCTTCGTTAAAAACTTGTAACAGTATTTGGTCTATCGATTGTTGACAAAGTTTATAGAATTCAGTAGGAATTCCATCCAGTCCTGGAGTCTTATTGTTCTTTTGTTTTTTGCGGGCTTCCATTAGTTCCAGCATTGTTATGGGCCGGTTTAACATCTCTCTGTGATCTTCTGTGAAGTGCATAAGATTGGTTTTTTGGAGGTATTTTTTTATTTGGTCTTCCGGGACCTCTTCCTGGCAATAAAGTTTTTGAAAAAAAAATTTGGCTATGTTTTTCTTCTCCAGATGTGTGTGGTAAAGAGTTCCTGATTCGTCTTGGAGTTGGTGTATAATTCTTTTTTCTGTTTGCTTTTTTAGCTTATATGCTAACCAGCGTCCAGTTTTGTTAGCATGTTCAAAATTATTTTGTTTTACCATTCTTATTTTCTGTGCCAATTCAGTTTTTGTGGTTAGATTCAGTTTATGTTTGGCCAAATTTAGCTTTTGTAGCACACTCGTGTTGTTGGGCTGTTGTTGTAATTTAAGTTCCTCTGTCTTAATTTCTTCCAATAATTCATTTCTGATTCTTTGTTTCTCCTTTTTCTTTCTTGCCATATATGCAATAGTTAGGCCTCTAATATAGGCTTTCGTGGTATCCCATAGGTTTTGTAATGATGTTGTGTCTTTTGTATTTATTTGTAGAAATATCTTGATTTCCTTTTCTATCATTTGCTGATATTCTTTTTCCTTTATTATACTTGTGTTCATTTTCCATCTCTTCTGTTTTCGGAAACCTTTCCAGACTATTTTGATAGGATTGTGATCGGCCCATATACTAGACATAATTTCTACTTCGTGTGTTTCTTTACTTAGTTGAGGTGTCATCCAAGCCATATCCAGCCTGGACCACGATTGATGTGGGCCCGAGAAATATGTATATTGTTTTGTTTTGGTATTTATTTCTCGCCAGGTGTCGTGTAGGCTCATTTCTTGTACTAAATCTTTGAATGTTTGTGGCAATGTCTTCCTTTTAATTTTATTCTTCCTAGTGCTGTGGTAATCTTCTCGTAAGTTTACTATCGCGTTAAAGTCGCCGACAATGCATACATTTTCGTAGTCCAACTCCTTTAGTTTGTCATTTAATTTTTTGTAAAAATCTAATTGGTTTCCATTTGGAGCGTAAATAGCTACTAACAATATTGTTTTTATTTCCAATTTTAGTTCTACCATTAAGACTCGGCCTTCTTTATCAGTGTAAATCAGTTTAGATCTTATATGATCTCTAATATATGTTACCACTCCCCTTTTTTTGCAATCTCCTAAAGATGTATATATTACTCCTAATTTTTTATTTTCAAGTAGTTTTTTCTGTTGTTTTCTTATGTGTACTTCTTGTAATGTAATTATGTCTGCCTCTAATTTTTGCAACCTTGTAAACATTTGATGTCTTTTGCTTGGTTCCTTTCACTTTAAATGTTTGCTGCTGCCGGCTTGTTCTCCTGAAGGCAGAATCGTCTCACGCCGCCCGGAGTCTCCGCAGGTTGGGAGGGAGCCGCGCCTGTTTCCTCCCCAGAAACAATTCCCTGGGGGGTTACAGGGGCTCAACCTGTACCCTGCTGTCTCTTCTCCTTCAATCCTCAGGATTTCGGAGTTTTCGAGCCGCTCCTCGTTCGCGGGGCGGCTCTACAGGCGGCGGGGCTGGCGGTCTTTAAGAAAACACCGCCGTCGCCGAAGCTCGCAAACCGGAAGTCCAAGACAATGAAGTCTTGTTCCTGAGTTGGGTTGTTCCAGCACCTGAAAGGTTATTAAATTTCTTCAATACACTTTATTAAGCTTTTATTACATTAAAAACATAACAAATTATTTCACTCAACAACAGCTATTTGTGGTGTTTTTCTTGTGACGATAATTCGTGCATTATTTACAAAAATTAAACTGTGCATATTTACATTCTTATTTTATCTATTACTTATACTTAATAACTATCTATCTTTAATCTATCTCCGTTCTATCCAGTTATACCATTGTTCCCACACATTGTAAAATATCGATGCCTCTTTATCTTTTAGACTCAGCATTAATTTGCCCATTTCTGCGCAATTCATGATCTTTTGTATGACTAGTTTCTCTATGGGTGTGCATGGCTGTTTCCAACATTGAGCGTAGGCAATCCTGGCAGTGTTTAATATGGGTAGTACTAGATATTTTGTGCCCTTCACTTTTTTTTTTTTTTTTTTTGAAGATCCCCAATAGGAAGAGTTCTGGTTCTAAGTCTAATTGTTCGTTAGTAATTTCCTGTAGCCAATCTTTAATTTTTAGCCAATATTTTCGAGCCTCAGGACAGGACCACCACATATGGTAATATGTGGAACAACCCATTATTGAATGCCTATAGCTCAAATATGCTATATATTTTCATAACATATAGCACATTTTCTCAGAGTTCTCTGCAGACATGATTTTAATACCGAGACCCAGCACATGCTCCACAGCAGCCATTTTCTTAAGGGTGGATGGAATGGAGGAAATACTGACCACAGCCAAGTGGTCATGTAGGCAGACTCAGAAGCAGAAGTATAAAAGGGGAATGGCAAAAACATTAGTCCAAAATAGAAAGGTAAAAAAAACAGCCTACAATAATGGGGGAGGGAGGGAATCACATCAACCAGTAAATATGGGGAAAAAAATCAGGCTTTATAAATCAAAATCTCAAACTACATATGCCCCCCCCCTTGATGATGCAAATATATAATTTGTGTCATCAAGAGCCGCAGTGATGCAGTGGTTTGAATGCAGCACTGCAAGCTACTTCTGCTGCCTACCGGCTGCCTGAAATTTGGCAGTTCGAATCTCACCAGGTTCAAGGTTGACTCAGCCTTCCACCCTTCTGAGGTCGGTAAAATGAGGACCCAGATTGTCGGGGGCACTATGCTGACTCTGTAAACTGCTTAGAGAGAGCTGGAAAGCACTGTGAAAGCATTATCTAAGTGCTATTGCTATTGCTATTGCTATTGCTATTGCTATTGCTATGTGTAGAACACAACTTGTCTCCCTTACCCCCAGCCTCCATGGTTCCCCCCATTATATACATACATACATACATACATACATACATAGCATCATTGTTTCTTTCAGTACTATCAGAGGTTAAAAAATTGGATATCTGAATTATTTTTGAGCAAGCTGAAAACAAATCCTTATAGGATTCTGCTTGTTAAGTTTTACCACTGTGAATATTGTTCATATCTTCCTACTTTTTTTTTTTTTGGTGTCCAATGGTTACCACTTCAGTCCTATGAGTACTCAGCTTACACAAGATTCTTTGATGATGAATTTTGTTAAACATTTTCTTGAAAATCCATGTATACAACGTCAACAATATTCATGTGTTTCTTGACTCTTTCAAAGAACTCAACTTACATTTATTATTCACTCCCTCTAAAATAAATATGTACAATGTTTGCAAATCTAGTTCTTGAAATGGCAATAAATAATGTTTATATTTGTACGATAGTGAACTTGCTTGAAGGTGAATGGGTTTAGGCTAAACTAGCTAAATCATCAGTCTTTCAAAATGTGCATACGAGAAGTTTCAATATTGGTGCCTTTTTGAGGAAAAAAAAATTAAGAAAGGGTGAAAGTTCTGATTCAATATCTAAAAACAGTCACAGATTCCTGCCATACCATTATCAGCCTTGCTAGGTAGTCCAGATGAGAAGCATACCCTAGAAATATTAAGGTAAAGGTTCCCCTCACACATAGGTGCTAGTTGTTCCCGACTCTAGAGGACGGTGCTGATCTCCGTTTCAAAGCCGAAGAGCCAGCGCTATCCGAAGACATCTCTGTGGTCATGTGGCTGGCATGACTAAATGCCAAAAGCACATGGAACGCTGTTACCTTCCCACCAAAGGTGGTCCCTATTTTTCTACATGCATTTTTTATGTGCTTTCGAACTGCTAGGTTGCAGAAGCTGGGATAAGTAACGGGAGCTCACCCTGTTATGCGGCACTAGGGATTCGAACCACTGAATTGCTGACCTTTCGATCAACAAGCTTGGCATCTTAGCCACTGAGCCACCACATCAATTAACTCTATTTATTTATTTAACTCTACCTTTATTGTAAGGTTACACTAATAGAGTCTTACAAATCTGAAAACACCACTCCTGCCCCTCACTTTTATTCTTCTGTAAACTAGGGAGGGTCCCATCTGAGGTGCTTTTGCCACCCCCCTCTCTTTCGGACTCAAATTCTGCTTTATCAGACTGTTGTCTAGGCTGTAGTTCTTCTTCTTCTCTGCCAAAGTCATTCCCATGTACCATTACAACAAGTGAACCCTACAACCAAACATGACCAAATAGATGTCTTTGGAATGGGACTATAACCCACCCCCCCAATTCCATTCTGCTTCCCTTCCCACTTCCCTTCCTCTTCCTTCAATACTCATACATTCATCATTGGGCTGTTTCAGAAGTTTAAACTCCATTGTGACTACTGATGGGATCAGAGGAACAATCCCAGTTCCATTAAAATTTCGGGTTTCTCTGCTGAATTCTCTAAGTGTCAGGGTTCCAAGTAACGCCCCTAATGAAAGAAAACTCCAAGGTTTGAGTTTCTTCAAAGTTCCATTTTATTAGAGATGTTATATTGGCACATCTGGGAAAATCTGAATCTGAAAGTTTCCAGGTTTTCCCCACCCAAAAGAAAGTTCAAGTCCCTGCCCAGCACCCACATGTCCATCACATGATCCAATCAGGCAATGTCCAAAACTGGAGATGCCTCCCAGTCACCTCATCACAGCTGCAGGGCAAGGTGGCCTTGACTCTCTGAGAAAAGAATGTTATTTTGACTATATATCACCCATACTCTATGCAATCCCCCCTCCCATTTTCCCACACTAGAAAATGTGGCAGGTCTGAAGGCCCAAATGTAAAAGATGACTTCCCCGGTCTGACACTAAGCAAATCTCCGTTTAGTCTCTGGAAATCTTTGCAAATAATTTGTCACAGAGCACTGGGAAAATCTATGTTCACATCACCAGGGAATAATGTCTGATCTTAATCTATGCATCAACCCTATACCTGTTCTCATTCTATTCCATCAACCACTTTTATTTTTTTCTAGATAGATTTCTAGATTTTCCCCACCCTATGCCTTTCCATCATTCCTCCAATCTAATTGTCAAGTTATTCTTTATCACTGATCAGGTTTGTGAGGGGAGGAGTGTCAAAGGGGTCAGACTGATGAAAGCCATATCCTGTCATTGCAGAGCAAGCCCTGCTTCTGCTATTTCGATAAAAAGCAGCAGCCTATAGAACAGTGGTGAAATCCAAATTTTTTTACTACCGGTTCTGTGGGCGTAATTGGGTGGGCATGGTATGGCTTGGTGGACATAGCTTAGTGGGCATGGCAGGGGAAGGATACTGCAAAATCTCTATTCCTACCCCACTCCTGGGGGAAGGATATTGCAAAATCTCAATTCCCACCCCACTCTGGGGCCAGCCAGAGGTGGTATTTCTTGGTTCTCCAAACTACTCAAAATTTCCGCTACCAGTTCTCTGAACTACTCAAATTTCTGTTACCAATTTTCCAGAACCTGTCAGAACCTGCTGGATTTCACCCCTGCTATAGAGGCCCATGTTTTCCATTCTCTCAATCTGTCAATGCATTGCCCTGAGACTGTTGGCAGGAAAAGCATTCTGTGGATGATTTTCCATTTTCTTTAACATTTATTGAAAGGGGGGCTTGTTACAAAACTTCAGCAGTGACAGCCCCTAGCTGAATTTGCCTGAGTTCAGAAGCTAAGATGGGGTGGGTGGGTCAAGATTTGCTAGTACTTGGATGAGAAACTTCCAAGGAATCCCAGGGCTATTAATTAGACCCGAAAATAATAGTAATAGTAATAGTTATTGTTGTTATTGTTATTTCTTTTATTCATTAAACATGAAACTCAGTCAACTGAACAAATACGATTGACTAGTGCTAACGGTAGATACAGGTTGCTGCCAGAGTCCTACGTATCAACCAAGTATCTTCTTAATATATATGATGTTCCGAATAGCGCAGTTTTTTGCAGTTCCGCTGGTGTTATTGCAGGAAGCTGCAATTTCTTGATGTGTTTTGTAAAATTCTTAGACATAGTACCAAGTGCCTCAATGACAATGGGTAACACTCAGTGGTGGGATTCAAGTAATTTAACAACCGGTTCTCTGCCCTAATGATTTCTTCCAACTACCAATTTGCCAAACTGCTCAGAAAGTTAACAACCGGTTCTCCCAAAGTGGTGTGAACTGGCTGAATCCCACCACTGGTAACACTGTTACATGTTTCATCCATAGCTGTGTAGTTTTGATGGCCAGGTCGCGATATTTCGTGATTTTTTCCAGTTGTTGTTGTTGTCATTATTGTTATTGTTATTGTTACTATTATTTATTTGGTTGATACCTAGGATGCTGGTAGCAACCATCAGCGCCAGTCAATGATATTTGATATTTAATATTTTTAAATGTTCAGTTGACTGAGTTTCATGTTTAATGAATAAAAGAGATCATCATCATCATCATCATCAAAGCCAGAATAGAAAAATCTGCTGATGACCCCAAATGCAGACTCTGCAAAGAAGTGGATGAAACCATTGATCAGTTGCAAGACAATAGCTCAGACTGACTACAAATAACACCATAACACAGTCGCTCAGATGGTCCACTGGAACTTGTGTCACAACTACCATCTGCCTGTAGCAAAGAACTGGTGGGATCATAAGCCTGAAAAAGTGGTCGAAAATGAGCATGCAAAACTACTGTGGGACTTCCGAATACAGACTGACGAAGTTTTGGAACACAATACCCTGGATATCACGATTGTGGAGAAGAAAAAAGTGTGGATCGTCGACATTGCCATACCTGGTGGCAGCAGAATCGATGAGAAACAACTTGAAAAAGTCATCAAATATCAAGACTTGAGAATAGAACTGCAGAGACTCTGGCATAAACCAGTGCAGGTGGTCCCAGTGGTACTCAGCACACTGGGTGCTGTGCCTAAAGACCTAGGCAAGCACTTAAAAACAATTGGCACTGACAAGATCACCATTGGTCAGCTGCAGAAGGCCACCTTATTGGGATCTGCTCACATAATCCGCCGATACAAACCGCAGTCCGAAACGCTTGGGAAGTGTTCGACTAGTGATTTGTGATACGAAATCCAGCATGGTTATCTCGTTTGCTGTGTATACTGTTATTTCTGTGTATATTATTATTATTATTATTATTATTATTATTATTATTATTATTATTATTATTATTATTATGAGCAACAAAGATGATTAGGGGACTGGAGGCTAAAACATATGAAGAATGATTGCAGGAACTGGGTATGTCTAGTTTAATGAAGAGAAGGACTAGAGGAGACATGATAGCAGTGTTCCAATATCTCAGGGGTTGCCACAAAGGTGAGGGAGTCAAACTATTCTTCAAAGCACCTGAGGGTAGAACAAGAAGCAATGGGTGGAAACTAATCAAGGAGAGAAGCAATTTAGAACTAAGGAGAAATTTCCTGACAGTTAGAACAATTAATAAGTGGAACAACTTGCCTGCAGAAGTTGTGAATGCCCCAACACTGGAAATTTTTAAGAAGATGTTGGATAACCATTTGTCTGAAGTGGTGTAGGGTTTCCTGCCTGGGCAGGGGGTTGGACTAGAAGACCTCCACAGTCCCTTCCAACTCTGTTATTCTATTCTATTCTAATGCGAGAAGAATGCAGTAGCAAAACAAGTAAGTTGCATGGCTATATCTATGAGGTATATGAGGTCAGGCTTACTCTTAGGCTTTATTTTGACCCGATAGGTGTTGAGCTTCTCCTATCTACTGATACCTTTGTGTTATAAGGGCCAGGCTGTTTCAATTTCTTCACATGGATAAACCAACATATTGAGATTAGCATTCTACCTATAAAGAGCGAGAATCAGAACAATCATTCATTCAATCATTTCCCAAGTTAGAATAACCCTCATACTATTCTCATGGAGCCCGAACTTCTCAAAATAATACAGACTTGAGTTTCACCTCCAGGAGCCGAAAAACCCTCTCTTCAGTGGTATGTAATGATATTTCACTAAAATGTGCCTTTTCAATCAATTTCATTCTTGAGATCCAATACCCAAGAAAGTACTATTAATGAGATTGTTAATATTTTAGAGAAGAAAGCAACATTTAATGGATGTAGGCCTGTACGTGTCCTCTCCAAAACAAAATGTAAAATGATCTTTCTGCAAACACACATACTTCTGTCTCTTGAGAAGCTGTTGCAAACTTAGCCTGGGCTGAGCTTCTAACCACGTTTTGCTTGAGGCAGGGACACTAGGCTGCCACTCAGATCCAAACAAGGATGCTGAGGCAGACCATACAGGTAAAATCAATACAGCCTCCAGAGCTATCACTGCTAGAAAGCTGTCAGGTCCAGCATATGAAAGCAGCTTCTCCAATATGGTGCTCATGTAAACCATAGTGATAGCAATTGTTTCAACAACTGTAGCTGGAATTCCCATAGCAAGGAATTCTGGGCGGTGGCATTCAGGAGAAGGGTCTTTCCTGCCATATCTCCCACCCTCTGGAATATTTGTGCCCCTCAAGATCCTTTTGAAAGAGCCTCAAAACCTGGTTCTGCCAATTTTTCTTGGGTCCTGATGGGGCTATTCCACACTGGAGATGTTTAGTGGACTAGGAAGAAGATCCCACCTCCATGCCATTGTATTCTGGTTCCTAACATCTCATTACTGATCATTTTATACATTTCATATTTGTGCTTTGGCTTTTATAATGTTGTAGGCTGCCTAGAGTCACATGACAGTGATATGGGCAGCATATACATTTAAATAATAATAATAATAATAATAATAATAATAATAATAATAATAATAATAATAATAATAATAATAGCTGGAATGGCACCAGACTGTGAACCTCTGTACTGAAGAATTTCAAAACCCCTAAAAGGCTAACAGCATTGCTAAACATCAACCTCCTTCATCATGAAAGCTTAGGCTCAAAATGGCTGCTCTTTCCTGCGTCTCTATTGCAACTCTATTTGCAATCTCTAACCAACATGCTATCCAAATGGAAATGAGAAGCACTGTAAGCAAAGCAGAAACTCAGTCAAAAGTTTCCTTATTCTAAAAGCAGTGGGTGAAAAATTCCTCTCTGGCTCTGAAGAATCCACAGGCAGAAGAAGCTTTGCTTTTGACAACAGTAGAGATGACTCTTAACCACATAGGGACCTCTTACCGGTTACTATGACAACAGTATGCTGGATCGCCATTCAACAAGATTGACTGCAGAGTGGCAATTTTTTAATTCTTGTGAATGAGATAGAAGGGCATTTGAAGATTTGTTTTAATAATTAAAAAGAAAGAGCATGAAATTTCCAACATTCCTTTCCATTGGCACGAAAGAGATTAAACTTGACGTTCCTTGCAGGAATAAATCGGAAGCGTAAGAACCTCTAAGGGATGAAACAGCCCAGTGTGCTCTTTCAGAAGGGCCTGAATGAGAATATAAACTCCCGATGGAAACCAAAGATTGCTGGTGGCAGCTCATAACACTGTTATCTACATAGTGCCATTGCTAGAGTCAGACTCTATAGCAGTTGACAGACAGCTGAGTGTGACGGGCTCTCTAAAATGCAAGAAAATAAAGGGAGGGGAAGGTAAAAAGGAGAAAGATAAGGAGGGATAAACACACCACAAGAAAGTCTTGCTAATCCTGTATTTGTTTCTAATAGCAGGACAGTTCATCTTCCACAGGTTACCGGTTCAATGGGACTTTCTGAAATAGCAGGATTAGAGGTAGAAGCAGAATAGAATAGAATAGAATAGAATTCTTTATTGGCCAAGTGTGATTGGACACACAAGGAATTTGTCTTGGTGCATATGCTCTCAGTGTACATAAAAAGAAAAGATACATTAGTTAAGAATCATAGGGTACATAGGGAACAAATAACCAATCAAATCATATTAGGAAACAGTCAATATAAATCATAAGGATACCAACAATAAGGTTACAGTTATACAGTCATAACTTACTCCCTCTGAAAAGGCTCGCAATTTTGGTGTCCTCCTTGATTCACGGCTGTACTTGGTGGACCATCTATCGGCCATGACGAGGGGGGCCTTTGCACAGGTTTGCCTAGTGCACTAGTTGTGGCCTTTCCTAGACAGGGATGCCCTCCGTACAGTCACTCAAGCTCTCATTGTCTCTTGGTTGGATTACTGCAATGCCCTCTACATGGGGCTGCCCTTGTGGTGCACCTGGAGGCTCCAGCTAGTCGAGATTGTGGCCGTGCATGTTGTTACAGGAGCTTCCTGTTACTCTCATGCAACACCTCTCCTGCATGAGCTGCACTGGCTGCCTTCTGGATCCACTTCAAGGTGCTGGTATTGACCTATAAAGCCCTACATGGCATGGGCCCAGGGTACTTGCAGGACCACCTCCTACCGGCCACCCACCGCCCTGTGCGTTCACATAGAGCTGCCCTCCTCTGGGTGCCATCAGCCAGACACTGTCAGCTGGTGGCTCCCAGGATGAGGGCGTTCTCTGTGGCCGCACCGACCCTTTGGAATGGGTTACTCACGGAGCTCCGGATGGCTCCCGAGCTCCACACTTTCTACACTGGCCTGAAGACATGGCTGTTCCAGCAAACTCCCTGATCATTCTACAAGGTTTTAAATCTGGAGATTTTAATTTTGGATTGGTTTTAGATTTTATTGTCATTGTTTTTTTATTTATGTGAGCTGCCCCAAGTCCTTCGGGAGAAGGGCGGCATATAAATTTTAAAAATAAATAAATAAATAAATGGGAGGAGTTGGGTGATAGGAACGATGAGAAGATTAGAGGCAGAAGCAGGGATAACAATGGTGGCAGAAGAAGAAGAAATAAAAGGTTGGGGTGCCAACTCATCCAGAATTCCAACTGCTCTTCCAAGTTGTCTAACAGATGACTCCACTCCATTCCTCTTGTATTCCCCTTTCCCACATTCTTACTTCATGAAAATCTTCTGGATCCTTCTCTCTTCCCTCAACTATTGTAATAGTATCTGGGGATGTCCATGGAAAACAGGAGGGAGAGCCACAGATGGGACAACCAACATCTAAAAGCTCTTTTGGCTCGCCAATCATGGATCATTTCAGATGAGACCCTCCCAGTCTTTCGAGAGAGTCAAAGCAAAGGAGGAAAGAAATAATTTAAAAAAGCACCTTTGGGACAACCATGACCTGGATGACTGAGAATCTCCATAGACATTGAGGGAAGAAATACTTTCAGTCTTGCAAGATTCTGTTAATGTAACTCTATAATAAAGATAAGAGTTAGTACTCCTGGTTGCGCTTCTTGTCTTGACTACCTTGCAAGCTAACAACAATCAATTAGCATTCTGTGGCTGCTGAGATTCTCCGCCATTCTTTGCAGAGGTTTCCTTGATTTGTTTTGCTCTGAAGTCTTTTGGCATTTCAGGGGTATTTTCCAGCTGGTTGATACATATTAATATGCAATAGCTTACTCAAAGAAAAAAAAATACCATTTGTATGTAGTAATAACAATGAGCGGCATCGTGGTCTAGAGGTGGAGCTCTCACCTCACCTAGATGGTGGTAGATATTTCTCTCTCTGGGTGCAAAGGGAAAATATCTACTGTGAGCTTCACATAGGCATCAGGAAGGGCATCCGGCCAGTTAAAGCTCAGCTCCATTCAGTTGCCTTGACTCCACCCTGATGCAAGGCATTACAGGATCATTAAAAGAAAAAAAAATGTAGTAACCACAATAGCAGCAATTGTATGGCATAGCCATTAAGGAGTAGGACTGCAGAAAACAAGTTGAAGTCCACATTTACCCACTGAATGATTGGGGCCCAGACTTTTCCTGATAAGAGTTGTATTATTTCAAGTATAAGATGTGGCACTATATGACCATTTTTGCTATGAATAGAAATCAAGTGGATTCTATAATGGCAGTTTTTATCCCTAAGCAGCTTGAATGGGGAGATTCAATTTCTTCCATTATTGTAATATTTTTTTCTTATTTCCTGTAGGGTGAAAATGATTTTTTTGACAATCCCTATTAAAGCTGACAATGAGCCCTTCATTGTCCCCTTTGGAAACGATTCCAGTTGGAATTCTTACATCTTTTTTAAGCAGATATTTGGAGAGCTTGTGACCATGTGAACCTCACAGGATTTCATTTGGTGTACTGTTTCTTTTTTTCTTTTCAAGTTTAGTTTTTAAACAATTACTTTAAAAAAAGTTTGATTGTAGTATAGTACGTTATCCAGTCCATATTTTCTTTTTTTAGTATTATCTTTACAATTTTTGTAAATTAAACCCTGATTCAAATAAACCTTAAAGGAGGATTTTTTCCCTCTAAAAAGTCAATCTTCTAACAATTTTTAAAAAATGAGATTTGAAAAAAATTCACATAATTATGGTAAGAAACATATGGTTTAAATAATTTTGGCCCATGGTATATAAGCGACGAGGCGCTCCCATGTGACACCTCTCCTGCGCAAGCTGCACTGGCTCCCGGTGGTCTTCCGGGTGCGCTTCAAGGTGTTGGTGACCACCTTTAAAGCGCTCCATGGCTTAGGGCCGGGGTACTTACGAGACCGCCTTCTGCCACCAATAGCCTCCCACCAGCCAGTACGCTCGCACAGAGTGGGCCTCCTCAGGGTGCTGTCCGCCAGACAATGTCGGCTGGCGACCCCCAGGGAGAGAGCCTTCTCTGTGACGGCACCCACCCTCTGGAACAACCTCCCCCCAGAGTTACGTATAATAACAGACCTCCGGATTTTTCGTCGGGCCCTGAAAACCTATTTATTTCAACTAACTGGGCTGGCTTGAGTTAAATTTTAAATTGATTTTAAATTGGGTTGTTTTAATTTACGGCCAAAATATTTAATTATTTTAATACTGTTTTTTAAATTTTGTATGCTCTGTTTTTTACTTTGGCTGTTCACCGCCCTGAGTCCTATTTGGAGAAGGGCGGTATAGAAATGGAAACAAACAAATAAAAATAAATAAATAAAACAGGTTTGTGAGTTGTTGTGTGAACACAGCTAATTGTAGCTTAATGTCCATGGAGATTCTCAGTCACCCAAGTCATGGTTGTCCCAAAGGTGCTTTTTTTCAAGAGACAATTGGACTTTCTGTTTTTTCTTTGAAGACGTTTCGCTTCTCATCCAAGAAGCTTCTTCAGTTCTTTTTCAATCTTCAAAGAAAAACCAGAAACTCCAGTTGCCTCTTGAAAAAGTACCTTTGGGACTAATTGTGGCTTATTTAGAAAAGCACGGTTAGCCAAATAGCAGGTGAGCATGATGTTGTATCCACCAAGTGTTCTTCTATGATTGGTTTCTAAATGTTCCTGTCAGTTACTGTCACCAACTGACACTTATCAGCAACAGACACGAGATCCTTGGCTACCCATTCAATTGTTAATCTAAGATTGTATGCATTTTTTAAGGTCTAGCCAAAGGTTTCATTTGTGAGATAGGGGAACACATTTTCAAGCTGTGGTAATATATTTCCTATTGAAACATGCCATCTTTCTTTTGATAATGTTTGGAATAGCTTAGTTTTGCTTGAGCAAGCTTGCGCTGTAAGCGTAAGGCTGCTACCACTTTTTATAATGAGGCTTAAATTTGTTAAACAAAATACATTGCTGGCCAGAACTGTTTTCTATGAAACAGATCAGTTCCTGGAAAAGAAAACTCTGTCCAGCTCTAAATAATTTTAAAGTGCCTTTCTAAGAATCCATGGTTTGTTGAATATTGTACATATTTGATCGGGATGGCATGACTACAAGCAGTGGTGAAATCCAAATTCTTTTACTACCAGTTCTGTGGGCATGGCTAGGTGGGCGTGGTGTGGCTTGGTGAGTGTGGCTTGGTGGGCATGGCAGGGGAAAGATACTGCAAAATTTCCATTCCCACCCCACTCCAGGGGAAGGATACTGCAAAATCCCCATTCCCTTCCCACTCTGAGGCCAGCCAGAGATGGTATTTGCCAGTTCTCCGAACTATTCAAACTTTCTGCTACCGGTTCCCCGAACTGCTCAAAATTTCTGCTACCGGTTCTCCAGAACCTGTCAGAACCTGCTGGATTTCACCCCTGGCTGACAACAGGGGGTTACAACAGTTACCCCCTGTTACAACTTACAACAGTTCATTTATTGACTGTTTGAAGTTACATTGGCACTGAAAAAAGTGATTTATGACTACTTTTCACACTTACAACCATTGCAGCATCCTCACGGTCACCTGATCAAAATTCAGACTCACATTTATGACAGTTGCAGAATCTTGGGATCACGTGATCCCTTTTTTGTGACCTTCTAACACACAAAGTCCACGGGGAAGCCAGATTCACTTAACAACCATGCTACTAACTTAATTACTGCAGTGATTCATGTAACAACTGTGGCAAGAGAGCCTTGGTAGTACAAGGGTTTGAGGCACCCTGTTATTAAGCTGCTTAAGACCAGCTGCCTGCAATTACTGCAGGGTTCGAATCTCGCCAAGGCTCAAGGTTGACTCAGCCTTCCATCCTTTCTAAGGTAGGTGAAATGAGGACCCAGTTTGTGGGGGCAATAAGCTGACTTTGTATAAAATATACAAAAGAATGAAGGCTATTGCTGAGCACATTGTAAGCCGCCCTGAGTCTTCGGAAAAGGGCGGCATATAAATCAAATTAAAAAAAAAAAAAAAAAAAAAGAGAGGTCATAAAATGGGGCAAAGCTCCACAGCTGTCTCACTTAGCAACAGAAATGTTGGGCTCGGTTGTGGTCGTAAATCAAGGACTCCCTGTATTGCTTGTCTGGTCAGCAGAGATAAATAGCAGCCACAGTTGTTCAAATTTTCTTGCCTTTACAGGATGTGTGTGATCTTTACCCCTCATGCTTATTGGTAAGAAGGACAAAGAGTCTTGACTGATATAAGAACAGATGAACTCTTGACAGGCTCATTAGCATATTGAGCTAAGTACTCCCTGGCTGTGCCTCATTTTTTTCCCCTCATTATCTGGTAGACACTGAACAAGAATGGAATATTTTCTAAGTGGGACTCCTATAAACATTGCTGAACAACAGTGCCCAGAAATGTCAATGAACATAACCTATGGTAAGAGATATTGGAAGTCATAATTCATGCTACAGCTGGAGGATCACAGATACTCTACTGCAGATCTATTGAAGTGTGCAGTGGTGAAATCCTCTGCAGTTTGCCACTGGTTTGCTGCCCGTGCATGTGTGGTGCACGCCAAACACACATTGCGCACATCCATGCGCAGTGCGCATCAAACGGACACTTCACGTGGAAAAAGGAGACTTAACAAGGTAAGTAAGAACAGTGAGGGGGGGACAGCTGTGCCACGCGATTTAGATTCACTAGAAAGCAGGTTTTAAATATAAATAAATAAATGAATATAAATCATGCAGCACAGCTGATTGTTAGAAATACCGGTTTAGACAAACTGGTAGCTTTTATTACTATCAGTTCTCCCAAACCAGTGCAAACCAGTAGCATTTCACCCCTGGAAGTGTGATCAGAAGATCTCATTTAGACTTGCTGCACCACGTATTTTACACGCTCAAAAACTCAAAGTGTGATAACCTTCATTTCCCCCTATTTCTTTCCTCCCCCGCCCTTGTGTGTTCCTGGATCATCATCACAATTACCAACATCCTTTTTCCTTCTTCGGCTTCTCCTCCCTGCTTTCACAAACTATAAAAAACCTTGGTCTGACAATCTTATTATTTATCATTTCTCTTCCAGCTTTAATTTGCCCTATTATCCGTACAATGTTATAAATCAGATGAACCGCATTTCAGTGATTTGTTCAAAAGAGAACTGCAACCAATCATCCTCTTGAAACTTCTTTCCAGCATCACTATAAAAATGTGAATCTGAACCAGCCTGAATGACAAGCTGCTGCAGGGCATTAAATATCTGGCCACCATACTGGTGTCTAATGCAAGTGGAGCCACTGATAACATTTTGTCTACATGGGCAGAATCTCAAATTCACCCCTCTTCTAATATACGGGCACTCAAAGCAAACTGGGAAGATGTTAAAATGATGACAGGTATGAATGATGTCTTGATTAAAATCAGTGTTTTTCAATCTTGACAACTTTGAGCTGTGTGGTCTTAAACTCCCAGAATTCCCCAGCCAGCATGCTAGTTGGGGAATTCTAGAAGTTGAGGTCCACACAGTTTAAAGTTGCCATGTTTGGAAAACACTCATTTAAATCCTGACATCTGACCTGAGTGTGAAAGTTGTGGGTCTGATGTCATGATGTTGTAATGCACACTTCACCACTTGCTCTTTGCAAATCCTGTGCCTTGACAGTTGCTCTGCAGAAGAGTTGGATCTGCAACTCAAAATTATGGTTAGCACAATCAACGTCATAATAGCTGGGAATTTTAGGTGTTATGGTCCTTGGTCATGTGGAAGGCATCAGTCTTAAAGATGTTCTCAGCTCAAGTCTGTATGGACTAAATGGATCTATTAGATCCTATTTGTCATAGTAATTGGGGGGGGGGATACTGATTTATTTTCCCAGACCTAGAATTTCTCTTCTTAGAGAGAATCCTTAGAAGGACTGTTCGTGTTTTCTAAAGAGTAAAAGTGGCCAATTAAATGAAGATATGTCCTCAATCGCTATTGCTGATATTCCTCTCAGAAAAACTTTCAACTGGTAAGAAGCAGAAGTTTTATATCCATGTCACATCCTTTATCATCCTGTACATCCTGTTATATCTTTTATTATTCTGTACATACAGTAGTATATATATATTACATGTTAAGCCTGAATAATCCATGTGGTTAAGGTGCTGGCCTAGAAACCAAGAGACTGTGAATTCTAGTCCTCCCTTAAGCATGAAAGCTGGCTGGGTGACTTTTGGGCCAGTCACTCTCTCTCACTCTAACTCATCTCACAGGATTGTCCATGTGGGGAAAAGAGGAGGAAGGAATATAGGGTATGTTTGCCACCTTGAATTTCTTATAAAGTAATAAAGGCAGGGATAAAAATCTAATAAATGAAACAAATAAATAGTTCTTACTGATAAATGTAAGGCCATTCCCAACCACTGCCTGAAAAATAGAGTAGCCCCTGAGATTTTAAGGAAGTTCTCCTTCTTTGTTCCTTTTAAACATGATCAACTAGATGCATAGCAATTATTTCTTCCAGCTCCCGGCAGATTTTTTTTTTTTTTTTGCATATTAATTTAACAGTATGTCAGTTGGACAGACTGTCAGGTTGTCAGAGCTAGAGAGCTGAAAATGAAATTCCTTTCAAAATGTTTTAGCAATGTGTGTCACTTTTTTGAAACTTACATTATGCTGTCCAAGTTCTCCCTCCCCCACCACCTGTTGCTTCAAATATTGATTTATTTAGTCAACCTTGCTTGTGACTTATTCCCACAGGTGTTCCTTCAGCCATAAAACAGTAAAACACTCCATCCACTTCTAAGACTATGGCTTCATAAAGTCTACCCCTCCTCCCTTGCCTTTTTCAGTGTTGAATTATTGAGCTCAGCTAGATGTGCATGGAAAATGTCAGTCCCCATTTTTGATTTGTTTAAACATAGTTTTAATTAAATAGGATAGCATGAAAAATGTCAGGACCACTCTCTGATGAAGCTCTAGGCCCAGCTGTGATTAAACTGACAATTATTTGCTTATTTTAAAGGCTGTCATCTCAGATGTTCATGGCCTCTGTGGCAACCATGGACCTGTACCAGATAATATCTATTTTGAATGCCATCGGTGTTCCATTCCTTTTTATGAATTCATGTCCCAAATAGTTTATCCTATGTTGGGAAACTGCCAGCTAGATGGGAAGGAAGGGTCAAGCAAGGGCTTAGCTTAGAGTCCTTACACAGCTGCAAAAGACATAAGCTTGATCTCTCCAGGATTCATGTAGTCCAATCTGGTCATTCTCAGGGTAATGCAAGCAGTCTGGAAGGATTCTTATAACTTAGGTAGAAAATAATAAAGTTGTTTGCTTACAATTTTTTGAGTAGGTCTGGTTGCTTGCACATGACATCATGTAATCATTAATCATTCTGATCCATTTAAATTTACTTGTGTACTTATTGCTATGCTATCCACATGACTATTCTTTCCTTCCTTCCTTCCTTCCTTCCTTCCTTCCTTCCTTCCTTCCTTCCTTCCTTCCTTCCTTCCTTCCTTCCTTCCTTTCTTTTCATCCTTCTAAATGAGAAGCTCCTGTTTCATCAGAGACCAGCCTTCCTTGTGGCTTTTATGTGACTATAGCGATTTCTGGATCCATTTAGAAAAATTCAGTGTTCTTCCAAGTCACTAGAGAACTGTCTTCCAAACTGGTGGTCCCATTATATACCACCAAATTGATATATACTGTAGGTACATGCTGTTTTCTTAATATTAAAAGTGTCTTCATATAGAAAGAGGATTGCCACTGTCTTTTTCCATGCTTGATTTTACAGTTCATTCTTCAAAGTGGCATTGCTTCCCTCATATCAGCAGCACCCCACCTGCCCTGCATTACATCTTCACTGGATAGCTTCACCACTTCCCTTCTAACCCTGCTTGAAAGGATGTCCCTATTGGGACTTCATGTGCCCCCCACCCACCCACCCCACAGTATTGCTCTCAAGTTTATTGAAGATACTGAGCTTTTCTACCACATCAATGTGATCAGCCCCTTAGAGGACACAGGAAGTACATGAGACAATATTATTACCGTATTTTTCAGAGTATAAGACGCACCGGAGTATAAGATGCACCTTAGTTTTTGGGGAGGAAAATAAGAAAAAAGCTGATTGGCAGGTGGATCAGCCTCCTGGAATAACCCCAATCAGCTGTTCCCAGAGGTGAATTTTAGCAACAGGTTCCTTGGTTGTGAGCTCTGTGCCTTGCTTTTTTTTTTTTTTTTGCTTTTTTTTCTGCCTCTGAAACTTCTGAAACTCCATTTCAGAAAAAACTTTTTCCTGCCTCTAAAAGCCTCCGAAACAGAGCTTCAGAAAGAAAAGCCTCTGAAGCTCTGTTTGAGGGCTTCTTTTCTGAAGCTCTGTTTGGGGGCTTCTTTTCTGAAGCTTCGTTTCTGATGTTTTTTTCAGCCTCTGAAACCTCCGTTTGAGAAGCTGGGTGGGGCTGCATTCGGAGTATAAAACGCACCCAGATTTTCACCCTCTTTTTGGATGAATACGGTAGTTTGTTTTCCTTCTTTTCACAAGCATACAGACACTTACATAAATTACATGCAATAACTGTATGGACAGCCACTGATCTATTGAACTCAGATTGGAAACTATTGCATTAGACTACATTAAGTTTCAAACCATAATATAATATGAGTACACTTAGATGTCATGCCAAATAGGGGATTCCAGATGTTTGATCTGCAACAAAGAAAGCAATAGCGATAGCATTTAAGACTTATATACCACTTTACAGTGCTTTACAGCCCTCTCTAAGCAGTTTACAGAATCAGCATATTGCCCCCAACAATCTGGGTCCTCATTTTGCCGAACTTTGAAGGATGGAAGGATGAGTCAACCTCGAGCCAGTCAGGATCGAACTAGCAGAGTTAGCCTGCAATACTGCATTCCAACTACTATGCAACATCTCGACCAGTTTTATGATACTGCTCAGTTCTATATAGTGATTGTGATTTTATTGGTACAACACTAATAAAATGTTGGTGATTAATGTCATAAATGCTTAAAATGAAAGGTATCTGGAAACAGCTCCTCTCCAAGGGGAGCCTCGTCACAACATACTGATCTGTTTCTCTTTTCAAAGTCTCTTCTCAAGCTTTATGCATGAAATGATTCCAAAGTACCAAGCCATATATCGTTCTTGCAAAAAGCATTCCAGTGATGACTCTTAAATTACTAGACAATTTTAGACTGTATTAAATATATTCCAAATGAGCCCATTCATGATTAATGCTATTACCATGACTGCCAGAGGCATTAATAGTGATTAGGCAGAGATTGCTTTGTTATGTTTTTAACTGGCAAAAACAAGCTATTTTAATAAAATCAAACCATCGTTTTGAGGCTCTGGCGTTAGTTTATTAGTCATCAAATTGCACTGCCATGTGATCAGAGTCTATAAACCATGATGATGTGACACATTCATTCCAGCTAACAGGACATGATTGTATCACAGCCACATCATCAGTTTTAAAAGAGGAAAGCTAAGAGAATTACAAGAACCCACACATTTAATCTTAATTCAGATTTCAGTCAGAAAAAGGCAGCTAGGGATTCTGTCCTTTAATGTATGCTGTTGAAAAACAAATCTGATTTAAAGCTTGAGGAAGTCTCCTATATTAGATCCTTATATAAAAGGAGATAACAAATGGGACTGTCCCTCTACTCTATCTACCATTTATCTCCTCCAGATTTGGCAAACATTGGGGTGGGGGTGGGGGTAGGTTTATCAGAAGAGGATAAATGCACTAGGGCATCAGATGGTGGAACATTTTCCACAAAATTGTGGAGCAAAGTAGAACCACTTTGAGAAGCTGTCAGCAATTGTAATGATAGCTACTTAATGCTCATATGTGGATCAAGGCAAGCTATGCCAGTGGTCTTTCCTCAACAACTACAATATAATGGCCAACAGATCATGGAAGCGCAAGAGAGTTAACAGAGGAAACAGGACTGGTAGAGTAAGGACTATTAGATCCAGAGAAGCATAAGAAAGGGACTCAGTGTAATTCAACGTTAATTTCAGGGGTGAAATCCAGCAGGTTCTGGAGAACTCTTAGTGGAAATTTTGAGTAGTTCAGAGAACCGGCAAATACCACCTTCTGGCTGGCTCCAGAGTGGGGTGGGAATGGAGATTTTGCAATATCCTTCCCCCTGGAGTGGGATGGGAATGGAGATTTTGCAGTATCCTTCCCCTGCCACGCCCACCAAGCCCCACCCACCAAGCCACACTATGCCCAGCAAGTCATGCCCACAGAACCAGTAGTAAAAAAATTTGAATTCTACCACTGGTTAATTCCACTAATTATAAGTAGTGTGAGAGTACTACTTTAGTAAATTTAATTATTCTATTATATTTAACTAGCAATTAATATCTTTCTAGAAATTTAAGTAACTATTGCTTTGTGAATGTGCCTACCATGAACAGCATGACAGGAACTTGAGAATATGATAGCCTAAAGCTAGGTATAGGAACAGATTTACCAAGGCAAAGGAGAGTAAGCCTCAAATAGAAGGGTGCAATTTAAGGAAAATTGGAATATTTTAAGTGATCAATGAAGAAAATTATTATATCCAATGGAATCATGATGCTAATTGTTTATGATTTAATGTAACCTCAGTGCAATTTGAATCAAATTAAATCCAATTTAGATGTTGTCCCCAACAGCAACTGCAGCTGATGATAGTGAGGAAATGACAACTTGGTCAAATGCCCAATTCCAGAATTGTTGTCATTAATGCTATTTTGGAACCTGTCTTGTCTTCCCCTCAGGTTAGCAGCTGATGAGATGAAATAGTTCTCCATGAAAAGCCAGTTTTATTCAAAATTCCTATAGTAAGAGAACCCTTACTTCTGGGAATCTGACTAATTTGTTCTTAAGAAATTCTTCTGAGAAGTGAAGCCTGAATCTTTACTTTGCTAGAGCATTTGTTCTTAATCTTAACCCTAACTCTAGAGCTATCAGATGACCATTTGAGGAGACCAAAGAGGTTTATTTCTATTTCTCTTTATGGCTATTGATTTATGACTGGTTGCTTAGGAACTTTCCAAAGTTATGATAGACCTACCTGGAGTGGGGGGGAGGATACTTCCAACATGGATTTGAAGTTTGGATGGTCATCTCCCCTCCCCCACGTCACATGATTAAGCTTTAGGCACTAAGCAACCAGCCCGCAATTGCTGCCATTAATGACTTCCTACAGTCACATGACCACATTTTATAACAGTTTTGACAAAACCTGACCTGGCATTTACTTCTGGTTGTTCCTAAACCGCTACACCATAGCAAACCATTGTTTGCTTTACAATCACTGCATTTGCTTAACAATCACTGCAAAAAAGGATAATAAAATGGAATTGGTCACATGACCGACCCATTTTATGACCATTATGACTTACAACGGTTATGGACAGGCTTTATTATGGCTGTAAGTCAAGGACTTCCTGTAGTTATCCAGATGTTTATATGTACATTTAGTCTGGTTAACTCAGTAAGGTTTGTGACTCAGAACCTGGTTAGTAGATAAGAGTTACAAAAGCTGTCATTACCTCTAGAATTTTCCCTTCTGGGCCCTAACCCTAAACTGATTGTTTTTTTAGGATTTAACTAATTTTGCTGGTATTTTCATATTATAAAAGTCTAAAATATCCCCATTTTCTTTGTCCCAGAAGATATGAGGTATTTAAAATGTCGTAACATTTTGGAATTATGAAAAAAAGAAATATAAATATGATGAGTAAGATTAATTATTATATGTATGTGAAGAATTAATTATTACATGTACAGTATGTGGTATGTTAGATATAGATGTATATCTAACACTACCTAATGAACTTACTTTCAGAAACAACGTAAGAACACATCTTTAAGCCAATATTACATATAACTAGTTCTTAGTAACAATGCTCTTCAAATACTTGGCAGAAAAAAGTATAGGGAATCAATGAGGACACGTGCAGACAACATGAATTAAGAGGGAGTACTAATCATAAATTTATAGTGATTGGTTCACACAATTTAGTATTCCCTGGTTTCTTGAACAAGCTATGAAGACCTAGTTCACACAAACTTTTGCAAGCACACCAATAGTCTTCTGAGACAGTCTCTGTTTCAGATTTTGCTCCTGCAGTTAACCCTGTGATTTCTTTCCAATAAGATTCTTGTATCATTCCCCATCCACTCACAACATTGCCCAAGGTTCCTCAATAACTATTGAATGATTGAATTAATCCATTTTCTGTATTCACACATCTATATGTAAAAATTGAAATGGCCATCAAAATGAAAGGCCTAGAACGGCCTTGAGCTTTTTCATGGAATTCTCCAAGGATTTTGTCTCAATAATGAATGTCAGAAGAGGCAGTTAACCTTCAGTTAAGTAGCTTATTTGTCACACAGGAAATTAATTGACTGAGGAAAGTTGGTTTAGTTACAGACAAGACTTGATCTGTTTGGGGCTAAAACTAACCTCCTCAGGCTTAATTGGGTGTGTCTATTAGTGATTCTTTAGGGCTGGTTCTCTTTATATAACTTTTATTGAATGTTTTAATAGCAACAGTAAGAACTAATGCAAACTAAAATGGAACAGAGAAAATAAAAAAGAGAAATAAAAGAAAAAGCTAAACGTGCAGTAAGAAGAAAGTAGTAAAAAAGAAAGATATAAAGAAAGATATAAAATTAAAAAGAAGTGACTTCTGGGGTTTTTTTTCACAGCACTTGTAAGTACAATTATATTTTAACCTCTCTCTCTAAAGTTACATCATAATTCTATAATCTACCCTATCTAATCATCAAAGCTATAAATCACAAGTTCATGTTTTTTTCATTTTTATGCAAAAAGTCCAGAAGGGGTTTCCAGTCACTAATAAATGTAGCTATGGTGTTTTCTTTAATAAAAGAAGTTGATTTATCCATCTGAGCAAGTTCTGTCAATTTCACTAAGCATTTCTCAATGCGGATAATGCTGAATCATTCCATCTTTGTGCAAATAGTAATCTTGCTGTAGTAATCATATATTGAAGTAGTTTTTCCTTGACTTTTTTTTTTCCGACCTGTTCCTTGACTTGTTTTCTGATTATCAATGAAATTCCCTGAGGTTGGGTTCCAGCACAAGTCTGAAAGCTCAGAAGAGTAAACCTCTGGTCTCCATGTCCCCATGTCCGACCTAGATTGGATCTTGTTTATCCATCAGACCTAATAGGAAAAGTTCTGGCTTCAATTGAATATTAGTCTTTATGTATTTAATCCAAAACTGTTTAGCCTTTTTTTAAACATGTACACCAAGCATAATAAAGGGTCCATTCACGTTGTTCACATTTTCAACATACATTTGAATGCCTGAATACATTCCAGATAGTTTCAAAATTATCAAAAATGCATAGCCACCTATTTTCCCACTGATCCATGTATGTATTATAACCAGAATTCATAGCCCACTTTATCATATATTCTTTAACCAATTCTTCCTCTGTTTCAAATTTCAACAAAGGTTTATACATTCTAGCAATTACATATTTGCCTTTGGCGCAGAATTACGATATATTTCAATGATTTCTTATTGTGTACTCCACTCTTCTGAAGAGCTCCAGAAAGAGAGGTCAGATCCCAAAGATAGTTAAAGATAGTTAAAAGGGAAACACAAATAATAAACCAGAAAATTGACTTGAATAAGTGGATCTTAACTCAGAAAAGTTAATTTTGATAATTTTCTTACTTTGGATATACAAAAGACATATGTTATACCTATGAAGGAATTCTTTTGAAAAACGAAAGTGAGAAGAAATCAACTTTTGTAGCATTACCTAAAAGAAATAATAAAAAGTGAAACTAAGATTTTATAATGTAGACATATTTGATCATAGTTAAATTGTATATGAGCCATTCTTTTCTAGCAGCTTTTGATTGATTTTCTTGACTAGAACTGAATAATGAGGTTTTAAAGATCTGTTTGTTGATACGTTTTGACAAGAAGAACCTTTTTTATTTTTCAAGAAAGCGTTAAGTTATGATATTATTGGGAGACGACAAGAACATGATAAGAAATTAATTTGTGGGACATCATTTGAAAGGATTAAAAATTAATATTTTCAGTTTGTTGCTTCTAATAACTCTTAATGATTTTTTTTTCTTAAATTTGAATGATGAGGTTTTAAAGATTTGTTTATAGACTAAAACATGAAAAAAAGAGTTCTGGAGAAAATGACAAGGTATTGTGTAAAGTACAGGAAAGAATTATGAAATTGTGAGGAGATGACCCCATTCCAATTTCCCAAGAGATACCAATTTTCATACAGAATGTCCAATAATTTATCCAAATGTCTTTATAAAATACTGTTTTATCTTCATTTGGGGAAAACATTTCTAATGTCAAATCTTAGCCTACTGTAAATTAACTTCCACCCCAATATATCCCCCATAATCATCAGTCAATATAAGTTTTAGATACGGTTGAGGATTTATATACAAAACAATTTCATTTCTTGTTTAAAAGTAAAAAACACCCTCTCCAATTTAAGCTATATAAATGGAATCTTCTTCTGTTTAACTTCGTCAGAAAAAAAATATTCTTGTATCTAAGATAGTGTTTTGATAGGAAATTCCTTTACAAACGCAATATATTTAATCACTGGCTAAAAAAAACCTTCACTTTCTTTACCACCTTTGGATATAATTAATATACAACCCAAAAGAGATACTCAGAATAGCAGAAAAAAACAAAAACATCAGTGAGTTGTCTTGTTTTTGGAATTAAGAAGAGATTTTTTAAAATCTCAAAATATTCTATTTTAAAAGCAAAATACCTAATCTAATAAAAGATTATTATTCAAGAAAGTTTTAAATAGATAAGTGGAACAATAACTTTAAAAAAAAATAAAAAAAATCTAAACTGAAATTGCCTTTTAAAACAGCAAAAATTAATTTAAAAAATAGATTGGATTTTGGGGATATAGTGATTATTTATTATTAAGGAATTGGTAGACTTTATAAAATAAGAAAATCAAAGTAATATGAATCAGACTGTTTGCCTATAACTATGGAGAACTACTTGGAACTAAAGTGTTAAAGACAAAAAAAAGGCTGCACAATAGTTTTGGGAATTGGTATTATCATTTCACAAGCCATTCAGCTCAGGATTTCCACAAGAAACTCAGTACTTGTGGTTTCCTCACAAGTAGTAGCTATCCAGATTGAAAATAGTTATCCCCCAATCTTTCTTTCTTCTGGGGAGATTTTCATTTACCACAACCTGTTTCCTTGCTACTGATTTCACTGAAGTACTATCCTCATAGAGATGCTTATAGGGACATCTAACCCCTCACAGGTCCTCACTCAGAAGCCTAGTTTGTTCAACATATACATCTCCTTCTCCTCATGATCCAGAAAAGTGTGTGGTGCAACAGGCAATATACACATCTCTGTATAAAGGTTTAAAATTAAACAACGAAGTGGAAAGATGCACAACTGGAAAGAAATACTACTAACGACAAAAATAAATGTATCATTTAGAACTGCTGTTCATGCCATAGTTCAGATTGCTCAGTAATCCATATATTTAAATCAGCGGCATCACTTGGTGGTAAGGGCTGTGTGCCTTATAACTATGTTCCCAACTGTCACAAATCAGATCATCAGTCATTTGGATGATGAATCATACTGGTACAAGTGGAAATTTTATTTTCTCCCCTTCTCTATGGTAATCACATGTAAAAAAAAAAACCCTTTCAATTCTCCTTGGATGGAAGCAGAAATGAAATGGAATTTGTTCATAAAATTATTTTGCTCTGAAAAGTCAGCTGAGAAGGATATGACTTGATTCTAAGAAAAAGTTACTGTCACATATATTTCATAAACTCAAGGGAAGTGCTGCAGAATTAAATTCTAAGTGATGAAATACTTTTATGCTGCTTATCTTCTCTTCCAAGATAATCCTCCTAATTATAAAATTATATTGAAGGGCAAAGAAAAAGTATATTTTAAAACAGGAACTATTTTCACAACAGCTATTACTTATTTGTAAAGGAATCTTATGGTTTTAATGGAATACATATTTATGACTCTATACAACATGAGTCAGAGGTCCTCCCTCTCTGATTAAGATACACAAAGTAGTATAATTAAATAGTAGAACATTATAAAGTATTATAATTAAACTTGATTTTGAAGATTAAATTAATTAATTTAGCAACTCTAGGAATTAATAAATCAATCCAAAGCATTTTATAAACAGATTTCCTGATGAGGGGATGGAGGAAATGGGATAGCATAGAGTGGCAAATAAAAATTCACAGTTTGTTTATATTTATTAAACTTGTGCTCCATCACACTTAAAAAGATTCTCTGTGCTTATGCAAACTTTATGGCATTCTTAGTTTTCCAATCTCCCTTTTCAGTTTCTCTCTATGCTCAAAGGGCCATTAGCTAAGAGTTCTGAGAAATAGTTACCCAGCTAGATTTTCCTCTCTTATAAGCCATTTAGGGGGCCTCTGTAGAATTACAGTGCTATTAGAAATATAGAAATAGCATCTTAAGGACATGCACCTATTCTCCAATTCTATAAAACCATTGATGCTCTTTATATATTTGAAACAATAATGTCCAGCTATATGGACAAGAGCCAACAATTATAGAACATCGATCTAAACCTAACCCTGGTTTGGAGAGTCTGAAAAAGATAAGCATTTTTTAATTGTAGTTTTAAAATATGTGTTTTAATCCTGGTTCAGTGATGGGAACATGGCAAAGTAAAAAGTACAGGTTGAGAAATCAAGATGTGATATAATAAGAAAAAAATATGATGTAATGATAATAATGAACTGAAGAACATGCATAGGAATAATTCATTCCTCTCTTTGAATTCACTGTTTTGTCAGAAAAAAACGATATCAGAATCACTGTGTGATCTGACCCATACATTAACAACTTAACTACAGCTAATTGCATTTGTCCAACCGAACAATTCAATAATACATTCAGATTCTAGCTTCATTACTATATAACAATTTCAGGATAACTATTATCTCTATTTTCATACAAACACCAGCCCAGATTAGAGACTTCTAACCACTCAGGAATCCTTTTCTCCAACCTCAAAGAATTTAAAAAAAAAAAAAAACCTTGACTAAAACAAGATTATATGGCGCAAATCAAAGACATGGTGATATTCAAGTACCATCAAGGTGGAATAATGACATTACAATGGTTAAGCTATAAAGCTCCTGCCACATCAGATCATTTGCTGTTGAAAGGACAATGGTTCATCAGTCAGCCTAGCAATATGACAGCACTGGGATTATTTAGCTCTGTCAATTAGCAGCTCTTTGCTCTTTACCAATTTGGTCCTTTTCCTAGAAATAATATCCTCATCATGAAATAAGTTTTCGGAGTACAAATTATATTTTTACCTTTATAATACGAAGTAAAACCTTAGCCGTAAATGAAGTGGCTGTTATGGTAGCTGCAAAACTAAAATATGATGAGATTGGCAAGACTGTTTCCACAACATATGAAACTATATTATAGTTTAGGAATTAGTAAAACTGAACACACTGAATTAGTAACACTGAACATCCTGGGTTAGGAACACACTGAAACATAGAAAGTGACTATGAGGGCTAGGTTCACACTAAGTCATAAAGGAGACTAACATATTTTAGTCACATATTTTTGTCATATGACTCAGCAATTTTTTTCCTTGGCTGTGGACAGGGCTCTGGATGGCTAGAATTGAAGCTGAAGTGCAAATTTGTGGTTTTACCAAAAAAAAAAAAAAAAAAAGAAAGAAAGAATCGAAAGGTCTGCCTCCAAGAGATTATATGAGATTGAGCGGTTGGAGATTCAAGCCAGGGGCGAGTTCCAAAACCCATCACTACCGGTTCATTTGTGCACGTGTACACGCTCATGTGCGCATGTGGCACTTCTGTGCATGCGCAGAAGTGTCCAGGCGGCTGGGCGGAGCCCGATCCGGTGCGAACCAGTAGCAACCCACTACAGATTCAAGCATACTTTATGTGTGTTGCAGCATCCCTGAAAGTGGGGATTTGACCTGGGCAATAATGAGTAAATTTTGTTATAACTGTAATTAGGTATAGCTAATTAGAATTAGTGCTGTCATACTTATGACAGAATAAATATTTCATTTACAGGAAATATATTTAGGGATAGGCAAAGCCTAGAACCTAGGCAACTAACCCTCCCAAAGAGGAAAATTAAAAAAAATCATATGCTGTATGCGTAGAGGCATTTGGATTGGGGGCCATCAAAATGATGATTATAACTGCGTGGTTGAAGGCCTCCCTCCGATTAAACATGCTGAGCTTGTTAGTTGGAAAGCTGACAGCCGAGTTTCAAGACCCAAGCGCCATGTGACTGGTGAGCTCCTATTCTTGCCCCAGCTCCTGCCAACCTAGCCATTCAAAAGCATGCAAATCAGGGGTGAAATGCTCCCAGTTCGGACTGGATCGGCCGATCCGGTAGCGATGGCGGCGGGTAGTTCAAAGAACTATTTGGATCTGCTCCAATCTGGCTTCAGACCTGGGTACAGCACGGAAACGGCATTGGTCGCGTTGGTGGATGATCTCTGGAGGGCCCGGGATAGCGGTTATTCCTCTATCCTGGTCCTATTAGACCTCTCAGCGGCTTTTGATACCATCGACCATGGTATCATGTTGCGCCGGCTGGAGGGACTGGGAGTGGGGGGCACCATTTTGCGGTGGTTCTCCTCCTATCTCTCCGACCGGTCGCAATCTGTGTTGACAGGGGGGCAGCGGTCGACCCCAAGGCGTCTTGTTTGTGGGGTGCCACAAGGGTCGGTCCTCTCGCCCCTCCTGTTCAACATTTATGTGAAGCCGCTGGGTGAGATCCGTGGTTTTGGGGTGGAGTTCCATAAGTACGCTGATGATACTCAGCTGTACATTTCCACCCCAGACCATCCCAACGATGCTTTGGAAGTGATGTCCCAGTGCCTGGAGGCCGTGCGGGTCTGGATGGGGAGAAACAGGCTTCGACTCAACCCTTCCAAGACCGAGTGGCTGTGGCTGCCGGCGTCCCGGTATAGCCAGCTGATGCCATCACTGGTTATTGGGGGCGAATCATTGGCCCCCACAGAGAGGGCCCGCAATTTGGGTGTCCTCCTGGACGCACGGCTGTCTTTAGAAGGGCACATGACGGCCGTGGCCAGGGGGGCTTTTTATCAGGTTCGCCTGATACGCCAGTTGCGCCCCTTTCTGGACTGGGACTCCCTATGCACAGTTACTCAAGCACTCGTCACCTCTCGTCTGGACTATTGTAACGCTCTCTACATGGGGCTCCCCTTGGGGTACATCCGGAGGCTCCAACTGGTGCAGAATGTGGCCGCGCGGGGGATTATGGGAGCGACGGGGCGCTCCCATGTGACTCCTCTCCTGCGCGAGCTGCATTGGCTTTCAGTGGACTTCCGGGTGCGCTTCAAGGTGTTGGTGATCACCTTTAAAGCGCTCCATGGCTTGGGGCCGGGGTACTTATGGGACCACCTTCTGCCACCAATAGCCTCCCACCGGCCGGTTCGCTCCCACAGAGAGGGCCTCCTCAGGGTGCCGTCGGCCAGACAATGCTGGCTGGCGACCCCCAGGAGGAGAGCCTTCTCTGTGGTGGCACCTACCCTCTGGAACAATCTACCCCCAGAGATACGAGTGATCTCCAACCTCAGGACTTTTCGTCGGGCCCTAAAAACTTACTTTTTTCAGTTAGCCGGTCTGTCTTGATTTTAGGGTTGGTTTTTAAAATTTTGATACTGATTTTAAATTGACAAATTTTAAATTATGGGCCAAATTTATTAATTATTTTAAATCTGTTTTTAATTGTAATGTTATGTATAAATGTTTTTATTTTGGCTGTTCACCGCCCTGAGTCCGAAAGGAGAAGGGCGGTATAGAAGTTTGAATAATAAATAAATAAATAAATAAATAAACAGGTAGCAAAAATCCCTCCCCCCCGCCCATGTCCCCCTAATCACCCAGTCCCCACTTGCCCACTTGGCAGCTTGCTGCTTGTTTCAGACTCACTCACTTTTCCTGCCTTGCTTTGGCTGCTGCAATCAATTGCATCAGCTAGCAATTGAATCTGCCTGCCTGCAAACAATCCAATAGGTGAGCAACTCAATCTGCCTGCCTTGTGCATTCAATTGGGTAAGTAACTGGGGGGGTTTTTTTTGGGGGGGAGCTTTAAAAAAATAGTTAATTGGGGTTTTTTTAAGGAGTTTTAATTTTTTTTTAGACATAGCAATTTAAAGTTAAGGAAGTTTTAAATTTAGCTGCTTTTATCTAAAAGTATAAATAAAATAAAATAAAATAAAATAAAATAAAATAAAATAAAATAAAATAAAATAAAATAAAATAAAATAAAATAAAATAAAATAAAATAAAATAAAATAATAAAATAAAATATTTGTGCAGCTTTCTGAGATTTGGTGTGTTTCTGTAGTGTTTCACTCTAACTACACAAACACACAAAATCTCACAAAGCTGTATGTGGCATTCTGTGTGGGAAAAAGTGTGAAACTTGGTTTTTGAGCTTTTTGTGCCTCTGTGAGGTTCCTGCTTGTTGCAGGGGCCATTTTGGGTCAAGTACAGCTGCTTTTACATTGCGTGTGAGTCAGTTGTGTTGTATTGTGTTGTGTTGTGTTGTGTGTGTATAAAGTGTAAAACTTGGTTTTTGAGCTTTTTGTGCCTCTGTGAGGTTCCTGCTTGTTGCAGGGACCATTTTGGGTCAAGTGCAGCTGCTTTATATTGTGTGTGAGTCAGTTGTGTTGTGTTGTGCTGTGTGTGTGTAAAGTGTGAAAGTTGGTTTTTGAGCTTTTTGTGCCTCTGTGAGATTCCTGCTTGTTGCAGGGGCCAATTTGAATCAAGTGCAGCTACTTTTACATTGTGTGTGAGTCTGTTGTGTTGTGTTGTGTTGTGTTGTGTTGTGTTGTGTTGTGTTGTGTTGTGTGTGTGTAAGGTGTAAAAGTTGGTTTTTGGTACCTCTTATTGCTTTGTGTACTTTGTTTATTATTTTACCTGACCTTTACCTTATACACCTGACCATCAAACCATGCCCACCGGGTCACCTGACCACCAAGCCATGCCCACCAATTAAGCCATGCCCACAGAACCGGTAGGGAAAAATTTTAGATTTCATCCCTGATGCAAATGCGAGTAGGTAAATAGGTACCACTTCAGTGGGAAGTTAACAGTGTTCCATGTGTCTCGGCGTATAGTCATGCTGGCCACATGGCCACAGACATGTCTTCAGACAGCACTGGCTCTCTTGGCTAAGAAACAGAGATGGGCACCACCCCCTAGAGTCAGACACAACCGGACTGTGGAATCTTTCCATAGCATGTGTATAGAGAGGAGCATGTCTTTGAATGCATGATTATGGTCATCTTCTTTATTCTCTTAAGTCCCCCTGTGGATGCTACTGCCTGGAAGCAAGGCAGAAGGAAGTGATGTGACATCAACGCTCATTTAGACAAAGGGCGAGCAGATTAATAACATTAATTCTCAATCTTCACCAGATTGTCCCTTATAATCAGTACGTCATGAGGTGCTGTATGGTCATTAAAGTTACATCTCCTAAGAATGCTTCATATTGCTTGTTGGGGGAACAGGGACAAATGATGGACTGACTCTGCTCCCTATTCTCCCTTAGGTTCTGACCAAATATTTTTCAGTCATTGGTGAGACCAAAAAAAAGAGGACTTCCAAAAATCTTAAAGCCCAAGCAGCTTATATAGGGAACTGTCCCTCTCAAATAAACTGATTCTATATCTTCAGAGAGGTGAAAAGACAAAACCAAAATGCCCAGGAAATGAGTGAATGGCCAAAGCTCTACACAATAACAGAGTTGGAAGGGACCTTGGAGGTCTTCTAGTCCAACCCCCTGCTTAAGCAGGAGACCCCATACCATTCTGGACACATGACTCCAATCTCTTCTTGTAGAAACTTCCAGTGATGTTTCTAGCCCAGCAGATATCATTCATAATCAAACTACAGTATTCGGAAGTCATTGAAATTTTAAAATGCTTCCCCCCCAACAGTTCCTTTACAATATGTCAGAGCAGCCAAAACAAGATGTGACATATGTAGGGCAAAGGACATTGTGTAGCCCAAATTGAAATTTCCAGGAAAAACTGGTGCAGAAGCTCGAAATACTTATTCTAACTGTTGCTCAAAATGTGATGGTCTGAATCCAAGAATCTCTCCAAATTTCTGGTCTCAATCTTGGAGTACAACCCATCCAGGACACTTCATTTCATCTGTGGCATGCTCCAATTTTTTACTTTCAACTACTCCATTACTGATGACAGGTACGAATTCAGATGTTATGTTGTTTCTTAGAATGAGGGTGGAAGGAGAGATCGTTTAGTATCATCAGCCTATGAGTGACACCAAATCTGCCAAATCTCACCCCTACGTTAGTTTCATGCAGTCCTCAGATCTACCAGGTCAGGAATAAACTTTCAGATACAGAACAGTTCAGTGATGGGATTCAAATAATTTAACAACCGGTTCTCTGGCCTAATGATTTCTTCTAACAACCAGTTCACCAAACTGCTCAGAAAGTTAACAACCGGTTCTGCCAAAGTGGTGCGAACTGGCTGGATTCCACCACTGGAACAGTTCCAAACAGGTAGTTAGATTGTGGAACAAATTCTTATAAGTCTGTGCACTGTTTAAAAGGAAATTGAGGTGATAGTATTAGAGATGACAGAGATTGTGATCTGGAGCATTAAAATTGCAATCTTATCCTTACATATACTTCAGAGTAAGCTTCAATGACATTGACCACCAGAGGGTACCATGTGATCAATTTCATTCTTATTGGGATTCTTACTCTAGGACAGGGGTATCAAACTGGCGGCCTGCAGGCCATGCTCAGTCCAACTCCATGAAGGGGAAAAACGTCACGATACGTCACATGATAGCAACGTGACACTGCAAGTTTGACACCCCTGCTCTGGGGGTTCAAGCCCTCTACGAGGAATTTAACTCATAGTCCTTCATCCTTTAGATGACTATACACAGTGCATTAGCTTTAAGAACTATGTGACTGAGCTTTCAAGAGGTCTCACGAACCTGACATATGTTATCTAAGAAGCAAAGAACAAAAGAAGCAGAAAAATTAAATGCAAAAATAGGATGAAGACTCATGAAAACGTAGGTAAAATGTGTAGATGTGAGAAAACAACAACAAAGAAATAAATTCATACAGAAGTCTTAAGAATGGGGAAGATGCCCTGTTGTGCTTCTTTTGCCCTGGTGTTTGCATTTTATAGACATTGTTCAAGTTCCAAACTTTGTTTTAGTCTCTTGAAACTGTGCATTTTGGCACATGTAGGCATTTTGGATCCAAAACTGATATGTCTGTCTAAAACATCTGATAGACAAATTTCTTATCCATCTCTACCATCTAAATAATAATTTAATGAGTAAAATAAAATAATAAAGATAAAATAAGATAAAAGATAAGATGATTAAAATAAAATAAAATAAAATAATAAAATAAAATAAAATAAAATAAAATAAAATAAAATAAAATAAAATAAAATAAAATAAAATAAAATAATAAAATAAAATAAAATAAAATAAAATAAAATAATAAAATAAAATAAAATAAAATAAAATAAAATAAAATAAAATAAAATAAAATAAAATAAAATGTTTTCAAAAGATGTCAGTACATGTAGGTTGCTGTGAATATGAAGGGTTACTCTGAAGGACTGAAGGTTAGCTCCAGGGGTTACTCTGTGTTAGTTCCTGAAGCCACTCTCATGTAGCCTTTTCCTGTCCTTAAGTCCCCAGAAAGTAGCTGGACATACATTTTACAATAACAGTAGTATGTGAAAGGGCAAGATAGAAATCACGATAGCCCAGTTTATATGTTTTGATGTTGCTTCAACATGCAAAGTATGGTATTTTTTAAATTTATTTATTTTCTGGAAAGCACAGATGATTGAGAAATGCACACTCTTCCTCCTGCAGAGGTGGGTTTCAGCAGGTTCTGACCAGTTCTGGAGAACCGGTAGCGGAAATTTTGAGTAGTTCAGAGAACCGGTAAATACCACCCCTGACTGGCCCCACCCCCATCTAGTCTCTGCCTCCAGAGTCCCAGCTGATCAGGAGGGAATGGAGATTTTACAGTATCCTTCCCCTGCCATGCCCACCAAGCCATGCCCACAGAACCAGTAGTAAAAAATGTTGAATCCCACCACTGTCCTCCTGAGAATCCTCCCCACAACATTCCACCATATCAAGTGAAGTGTGCAATTGTTCACATTTGGAATTAAGAAGATTGGGATTCATTTCACGCCCGCCCACACCAAAATTGCTGAAATTTTGAAATTAATAGAAGTAGTTCATTTGTGAATAAATAAGCAATCATTAGGTAACAGTCTATGAGGAATGGAATATCCTTTTCTTATCTGGAATATAAAATATATCTGTCAATTAAACCCCATGTAATTTGCAACTTCAGAAATGTAGTCTCAGATAAAGTACAGTGCTCAGGATAGGGTTAGTTCTAGGCTTTGACAGGTTTGAGGAAGGGAGAATCCTATGGAACAATCCTTGACTTAACACAGTTCATTTAGTGACCATTCAAAGTTACAACGGCACTGAAAAATGTGACTTATGACACTTATGACGTTGCAGCATCCCCATGGTCACATGAGCAAAATTCAGATGCTTGGCAACGGATTCATATTTATGACGGTTGCAATGTCCCAGGATCATGCGATCCTCTTTTGCAACTTTCTGAAAAGCAAAGTCAAGGGGGAATCTGGATTCACTTAACAACTATGTTGCTAACTAACGAATCACAAATGAAATGATTCACTTAACAACTCTGGCAAGAAAAGTCATAAAATGGGGCAAACTCATTTAACAAATGTTTCACTGAGCAACATAAAGTTTGGGCTCAAATGTGGTCGTAACTCGAGGACTACTTGTACCTACAAGATTACTTGAGAACCCGTAATCCTACAAAATTGGCTTGAAACAGATTGTTTTTAGTAGAAAAGATCTCCTTGTCTCCTCTTGATTTGTGACAGGTAGCCTTGAAAAGTGAATAGAACAAATTATTGACGTGGTTTTAAGTCTTCAAAATAAAGCATATACTTTTGTTGCCTATTAACGAAATGTTCATTGTAGCTTAAATTAAAGACCAAGTGTATGATTACATAAAAAGAAAAGAAAACAAAAACAATTCAAAACATGGCCATACGATGAAAGATAGAATAAGAACGATACTCCACAGCAGTTCATTGGAAAAAGAGCTTGCTTGTCTACCTGTGAATGATTGAGTTGAACCTTTGAACCAAAGGCCTTTGGAAGACTCTACCATATCCATCTATCATGGATGCAGTGATCAGATTTTGGTTTAATTCTGTCTGTTTCATTTTGCTCTGGCTGTGATTAGGATTGCTCGGTTAGGTCAGTGGAAGGGCAGGGATCATGTTAAGCAGTCCTTTGACCCCTTTCCAAAACCATTCCTGGTACTAGAAAAAGAGATTGAATCAGACCAAGGACCTCACTAATGTACTGCCTTTACTGAGAAGCAACATTTCTCCAGGGATTTTTCAAACCCCCACCCCCACCCCCGCCTTGAGAGACAGTGAAGGTATTTAATGCAGGGCAATTAGTATTTATTTCACTCTGGGTTAAAACATATTCAGCCATGTGGCAAGTTGGAGGACAAACATTTAAGCCGTAATGGAGCATGCTTTGGATTCAATGGATCTTAGGGATGTCCTTGCTGTGTGACATGTGAGTGTGTGTATGTAAGTGTATGTGTGTGTGTGTGTGTGAGAGAGAGAGAGAGAGAGAGAGAGATTTGAAGTCCCTAAAATTTCTACCGGTAGGTGATCATATTTCTTATGTTTCATTTCAAAAACTTCAATTAAAAGAAGTAATTCCCCATCCACAAACAAACAGATCCATGTATTGAGAATGCCATGTGTGTTTGTGTGTGTGCTTGTGTGTATTTGGGGTTACCCATCTCATACAGGTGGCAGCTAACAAGGGTTAAAAACACACACAAAAACCAACCACACATAACCCAGGCACCCCAAAAAGAAACAAAAAACTCCATTCACAGAAACAAAGCAGGTTGACAATAACAGAGCTCATCTATCCACCTCATTCAAGTGACTGGGAATGGGACATCTTTCCATATATTTTAAAGTATAATGTGCCCAATCTCTTTTATTGGACATATTGGCTGGAGCTAATAAAATAGGAGGTCCAAAACCTTTGGAAATCACTAATAAATAAATCTACTAGCAATGTATCCATAGGATCAGCAATTCCCTTGGCTACCATACAGTAAGACTGAGACTGAGACTAAGGCATTGTAGTTTATGTGGCTGAATTTAGAACTTGCCATATCTTTTTTTTTCCTCCAACAAGCTAAAGGATAACTGAAATTGTAATACAATTGTAAGATTACTGCGATCTGTACCGAAATAATGGAAAGGGGGGGACGATAACTTGCCCAACGTGCAAAATTGAACAGGCGAGTAAGGTGCCCAGGTGAACTCTACTGCCTCTTAAATCAAAAAACTGTCACCTACAAAACAGCTATTAGGCCACCTAAGATGTGTGGAATTGAAACCCTATCTGAAACAAGGCAGGGGAGAGAAACAGCTTCTGAGATGAAACAGCTGAAACATCTTGAAGAAAAGCAATTTCTACTGAGCCAGTAATGTCCTAAGCATGGTTAGAACCACCGACGGTGGAAAACATGTGAAAAATGAGCATATTTACTATTGTAGCATGTAATATAATATCTCCCAAATCATGGGATGTAAATTAGCAGGTTTATTAAAGGGAATGAGGTGAAAAAGAAAGGGAGAGGTCCTCTGAGTTATGAGGATGTTATTTTTAATTTTTCTAGGAAATATTTTTAGCATTTTCAAATAACCCCCCAGAGAAATGCAAGATGGTGTTCCAAGAACTATGTTGAGTCATAATATGTCAGCAGTACTTCAGATTGGATACCTGGTTGACTTCAGTCTGCAGGGAAGTGGTCTCATCACATGTACAATTATGAGTCAAGAAATCTGGCCAATCAGACTCAGAATTGTGGTCATTATTTTTAAAAACCCCAGTGTAAAATTTAACGCATGATGAGATTTATAGGCTGGTCAGTGTGGCAGAAGGAACCTTTTAGAAAAAGTAAATTTTTGAATAGAAATTGACTGAAGGGCAATTTAGCAAGTATGGATAATCCTCACAAGGATCTTCACATTGTCTACACCATGTCTGAGGACACCCACCCTTCCTTCCTTCCTTCCTTCCTTCCTTCCTTCCTTCCTTCCTTCCTTCCTTCCTTCCTTCCTTCCTTCCCTCCCTCCCTCCCTCCCTCCCTCCCTCCCTCCCTCCCTCCCTCCCTCATGGTCTCTTCCCTCAAAATATTATTAGCGGAGAGAAAGGGGATTATATTGGAGCCAGTGAAATCTATTCTTCTAGAGTTAAGTGTAGGTTTTGCCAGGAAAGACATTTTTCTGTGGAGATTACTGTTAAAAGCTGGATCTAGCCCAATAACTCAAAGACAGACTTCGATTCTTTTCTGTAACTTTATTATAGATTTAATGGTACTGGAGGTCACTGACCTTGTACCTTTCTCTTTCAGGTATACATCTGGAATACCCTGTGGACCACATGGTCGGAGCCTTTATACCCAGGAGGAGGGGCAAAGAGGTAAGGAGTAGTTACAGGGGTTATGGGATATATGGTCAGTTAACCCTTGCAGGTCCGGGTGATCAGGGAGATGTAGTAGTTAGACATTTACCATGACAAAACCCCCTCTAAATGTCTAACTGGGTACCTGGGGAAGTGTTTGTATACATACAGAGAATATACAGGCACAGGCACAAATTACATGTAAACACGCATTTTAGACATGAGGTACGCATGCTGTTTATGTGGTAGGGGTTTAGTGAGAATATCTGCTGTTTGCTCCTCTGTGTCACAGTGTACTGCCTTAATGAAACCTATTTCTGAAAACTGCCTGACGTGTTTGTATTTAATGTCAATGTGCCTAGACCGCTGTCCTATAGCATCGGCCTTTGAGATCTCTATTGCTGCCTTGTTGTCTTCGTGGATGACTATTGGATATGAGGGTTCAGCCCAGATGTTGCAGAGCAGGTCATCGAACCATACTAAGTTGTTTGCGGCCTTGGATAGGCAAACAAATTCTGCTTCCGTAGTTGATGTGGCCACCAGTTTTTGCTTTCCAGTGTACCAATGGATGGGGCAATTGTTGAGTAGTAGCACGTAGCCAGAGGTGCTTTTTCTGCACTCTATGTCCCCAGCCCAGTCAGCATCAGCATAGCAGGTTAGCTTTGGTTTCTTGGATGTTTCTGGCTCTAGGCAGAGTAGGGCATCCGCACTGAATTTTAAGTATCTAAGTAGTCTTTTGATGGCGTTCCAGTGTGTTACCATGGGTTTGCTTACATGTCTGGACAGTAGATTGACGGCCAAGGCGATGTCGGGCCTGGTCCAGTTGGATATATACAGCAGTGACCCTATTGTTGATCTATACAACTTATTGTCTGTGAAAGGTTCAGATTCCTTGTACATGGTCTTCAGGAACTCTGGTTGCATGGGGGTCTCGCTGGGTTTTGCTTCAGACATGTTGCATTTGGACAGCAGTTCGATGATCTTTTCTCTCTGGGAGAGGCGGAAACCCTTGTTGGTTTTTATCACTTGGACCCCTAGGTATTTATCGATCTTTCCAAGTGACTTTAGGGAGAAGTGGCTACCCAGCTCAGTGGTGAACTTGTCACATCTGTCCTTGTGCTTGCTGATGTACAAGATGTTGTCCATGTAAACGAGCACACCTTCGAATGTGTTGTTTTCTCTCTTCGTGAAGAAGCATTTGTCGGCTGAGGTGGCCTCGAAGCCCATGGATCTGAGAGCTTTGGCTAGGCAGTCATACCACCTTTTGCCCGACTGCTTGAGCCCGTACAGGCTTTTGTTCAGCAGCCAGGTTTGGTTCCCGCCCTCGTTGTACCCAGGCGGTGCTTTGACGTATATCTCTTTGTCCAACTCAGCGTGCAGGTACGCTGTTTGTACGTCGAATTGGAAAACCTCCAAGCCCAGGATGGTGGCCACCACCAGGGCGCTTTTGACGCTCTCTGCCCTGATGGTTGGTGAGTAGGTGTCTGTATAGTCTTCGGGGTATCTTTGGGCGAAACCCTGCGCGACTAGTCTTGCCTTGTACAGGACCTTGTTGTCTTCTAATGTCTTAACTCTGAACACCCATTTGGTTCCTATTGGTTTTTTGTCCTCTGGAATTTGGGTAGGTGAGTATACTTGGAGGTTCCTTAGGCTCTCCATCTCCTTCTCCATGGCAGACATCCATTTTTCTTTCTCTTTCTAGGGGAGCCCGAGGATGTCCTCATATGAGCTGGGCGTGAAATGGGTGTTGTGGATGGCCATAACGTAGTCCTCCAGCTTCCTTGGCAGCTTGTTTCTGGTTTCTCTGATTGGCCTGCTGGGGGTTGGCTCGGTTTCCTGCATGTTGTCTGCCTCTTTGTCTGTCAGGTCATCTATCTTCAGGGAAGGGTGCCCTTCTTTCCACTCTTTGATGCTCACCTTGCGATTGTTGGCTTTATGCCCTCCGACCTCTCTGACCTCCTTTTCCCCTTGGCCATGTTCGAATGTGACCCTATTGGTGGGAATGTCGTTGGAGTGTACCCTCGACCAGTTTGCATTTTCGTGGAAACTGGCTGACCTGGAAACCACAAAACGGTTGTTGTTGTCGACAAATCTGTAGCCCTTTGTGCCCGGTTCGTAACCCACGAATCTCAGTCTTTTTGATAATTTCTCCCCTTTCTTTCTTAATTGTCTGGGGATGTAGGGCGCCGAATATGTGTAAGTGTGCGATGTTGGGCTTTCTGTTGTATAGCATCTCGTATGGTGTCTTATTGATAGAGCTTGACCACAGTCTATTCAGGGTGTAATTAGCGTAGTGTAGTGCCTCTGACCAGAAATGCTGCCCCATCCCAGCATCCTCCAGGGCGCACCTCATCATGGTTTGCAACACTCCATTCTTTCTCTCTGAGACTCCATTTTGGAAGGGGGAGAAAGGTGAAGAGGTGTAATGCGCTATGCCCTCTTCTCTCAGCCACCTTGTGAATTCCTTGGCCATGAATTCTGAGCCCCTGTCTGTCATTATCTGCCTTATTCTCATGTTATGTTGCATATCTACTCTTCTGTGGAATTCCTTAAACCTTTGGAATACTTCGTTTTTGTGTCTGAGGGAGTAGACATACCCGTATCTGGTGTAGTCATCCACAATCGTGAGGAAGAATCACTTCCTATGCCCTACCAAGTCCATATGCACCAATTGGAATGGGGACTCTGTGGTTCGTTTGGATCCCCTGGGGATGGCCTTAACCTTGATCTTAGAACGCTTACAGACCGAACACTCCAAGTAGTTTTCGCAGTTCTTTACTTTGAGACCCTCGGTACATTCTGTCATTTTCTTTACAATGGGGAAACTTATGTGTCCCAGCCTCCTGTGGAGGAGGTGGGCGCAGTTATCATGCAATGGCTTACCGATAGATACAGACTTGTTGGCCTTCTCATGGCCACTTCCTACCTCTTGCTGCACCCCCTCTATTTCTGGATACTCATCTACTTTGTGGTTTGTGTTGGTATCAATGCCTTCTTCCTCCCTTGCATTGGGTGTGAAGTAGGGAAGTCCCTCGTGTATGGTTACCTTTCCTATCTCTTTCCCTTGCTTGATCAAGTGTGCCTTTCCGTCTTTGAATTTTATCTCTATGTTGTGTCCCGTGTCAGCTTTGTGATGGCTAGCATGTTGTGAGGTATCTCTGGCACGTACAGTACCCCTTTTAAATCCCCTATCTGTGTGATGTGTATGTTTCCTTTCCCTACTACTTTGACCTTGCTTTGGTTTTCCACCTTTATTTCTGAGTCTACTTCTGTGAGTGAGTCTAGCAGCTCTGGGTTACAAGTAGTGTGACTTGTGGCCCCTGAGTCCAGGAGCCATGTGTTTCTCTCTGCCTTATGTTTGTCATTTGGGTCATCGTGCCTGATCCCGTACATGGAGCCAGAGTTACTGTCCCTGGAGTGGTCTCTGCGCTCGTGGTGTTTCCTGGGGTTGGGTGACCACCCTCACCCCCTTTCCTTTGGGTACCTGCGTTCAGGTGACCTCCCCCCTCTACTGTCGTGCTGTCCCCTGTCCCTATGGTTCCTGGGGCAATCCCTCTTTAAGTGGTTCCTTGACCCACAAGAATAACATTCTGAGGTATCCCTGGCCCTATCTTGGAAATCCACCCTCTTCGTGGGTCTAGGATCCCTTTTGGATAGTTGGCGTTCCCTCCTCAGAGTGTCCTCTGCAACGAGCTGACTGGTCAGTGCGCCTAGTGTTAGGTATTGCAAGCTGAGGCTATTTAGTTGGGTTATGAAGCTGTCCCAACTGCTATCAAGAGAGTTTATGATTATGCTTATCATGCTCTCTTCAGTGATGATTTCCCCCCTCTGCATGAGCTCTGCCCTTGTAGCATTCATCTTTAAAATGTGCTCACTCATAGGGACCCCTGCCTTGTGCTTGGTGGAGTGGAACTCCCTAGATATTCTAGTGGTAGTGGCTCTACTCTGGCTATAAAACAGGTTACATAGTTTTTGCATAACATTATAAACAGTCAGATTGTCCTCAATAGATGGATACATAGCAGATGGAATGGAGGTTAACATGATACAAAATGCCCTGTGATGAATACAGTCAATTTCCAGTGACCAGGGCTTTTGGGGAGGTCTGTTAGCTAGGAACAGTGCATTCTCTCTCATGAGAGCAACTCTTAATTGTTGACTCCATTCTATAACATTACCCCCATCTAACTGTAATTTTGGCAAATTGGCATAATTTGCCCCAGAAATGTTAGTAAAGTTACTTACTGGGGGGAGCTGTCCATGGTCCAAACTGTGATTGAACTCACAATAAGGCTTTGGGATGTCTGTGGCCATTCTGTACTTGCTTGGATCTATGTAGCTTGCTTCTCTTGTTACAGGCAGGTACTGAGCATGCGTGAAACTCATTCCACACTGGAGTCCATCGGGTGAGGTTCCTGTTGCTGGAGCTCCCAGGCCTTGGCCTAGGCCTGTCGGTGGGAGGCTGGACCCACCCCCGGTGGGTCCGAAGATTCCTCCTGAAGGTAGACACCACTGCTGGATGGCCGGATCCCCGGCGAAGAAGGGCAGAAGGTAAGGAGGCAACGCGGTCATAAGTCGAGGACTTCCGTGGGTTGGCGGTGCAGCAGCAGCGGAGGTCGTAGGTTGAGGATTCCCTGCACCCAGTGGCTCGGCGGTAATGGCAGCGGCGGCAGATTCTCCCTCGTGGTCGCTGGTCCCTGGTTGCGTGGATCGGCCTGGTGGATGTCGTGGTGTTGGTGAGTAGCCGGTTCTTCTCTTCTCCCTCGGGCCTCGCGTAGTTGGTGTAGTGGGTGGCGAGTTCGAGTCCTGCGGTTGATTCTTCCTGCGGGTGGGCGGTCTTTTGTGCCGGTTGTTGGTGTGCGCAGTGTCTTTAGTTGGCTGTGACTCAGTTGCCTGGTCGTTGTTGGTTGTCCTGGCCTTCTTGTGTTTTCCAGGATTTTTCTTTGATTTTTTGAGTGCTGCAGGAGGCTCAAAAGCGGAGCCCAGGGCAGCGGTGATGGTCTCGATTGCCTTTTGCAACTCGAGATCGGTAGGTGTTTTTTTCTTAGTGATTGTAGTTTCTTCATGGTCGCTTTCAGAGTTTGGCTCTTCGTTGTTGCTTTCTGAGTCCCCTTCATCTGTTTCGGGGTTCGGGCATTTTCGCGCCAAGGGATTCAAATCCTGGCTTCCCATTGGCTGGTGCTCGTCCCAAGATGGCCGCCGGGAAGGGGGCGGGAAAATGGATTCTGCCAGCTCAGGATCATCGGGTTGGGGTGGCTTACCCTTTTTTGCTGGCTTTTCTCTCTCAGTGATCTTTGGGGCCTCAATCACTGCTTCTTGCTGCTCGAAGAGGCTTTGAAGGTCCGCGATGAGGTTTTCTTTGTCGCTGCTTGCCTCCATCAGTTTCAGGATGGAGAGTTTGAATTTATTCATTTTCTGTGCTGTTTCTTCTTCCAGGGCGGTGATCTCCTTGGATGGCCCCTCTTCATCTGATTGTGAGTCCAGGCTGGAGTCCTGCTCGCTTCCAGCTTCTGTCTCCTCCATGGCTGTGGCTTTGGTTGCAAGTTTCTCAGCCATCTTCTTGGTAAGAGCTCTGGTCTATACTCTGTCTGCTTCTTCAGGGTAGGTGTTGGGTTCAGTCATTATCTGGAGTTATGGGCAACCATCCTCTGCTACCATTTTGTTAAAAGCTGGATCTAGCCCAATAACTCAAAGACAGACTTTGATTCTTTTCTGTAACTTTATTATAGATTTAATGGTACTGGAGGTCACTGACCTTGTACCTTTCTCTTTCAGGTATACATCTGGAATACCCTGTGGACCACATGGTCGGAGCCTTTATACCCAGGAGGAGGGGCAAAGAGATAAGGAGTGGTTCCAGGGGTTATGGGATATGTGGTCAGTTAACCCTTGCAGGTCCGGGTGATCAGGGAGATGTAGTAGTTAGACATTTACCATGACAATTACTGAGGGAGGGAAAGATTCAGCCCTTCCTTCCCACATGTCACAATCCTGATTTTGAACTTTCATCCTGACCAGATGGTAGCTGTTTCTATTTTTAAAAATAGATACCTGAATGGGTTTTATATAACTCACGTGACGTAAATAGTTCTGCTTTATTCTGCATTACCGACACCCTGCTTCAAATTCATGGTCCAGTTCAGTACCATGACAGGAATATTATTCTTCATCCCAGGTCATTGATGTGAAATAGTTTCAGATTACTGGGTGGTACCTTCAGCTAAATGTTATGAACATTTTTCTAACATGGAGAGCAGTTTGGCCATAGAACCAATTACTCAGGGAAGTGGTTATTCTGTTTTTCTGGATATCTTCAAACACAGCCTGAATGCATTAGCAATTATTTAATTTAAAATCCTGCACTGAGTTATGCCACATAGGCATAACTGACTTTTTCTGGCATCATGATTTAATGAACTCTGACCCCAAAGTCTAGGGATTAATCAGTTGCATAATAGTAACAGCAAATGATCTATTTAAGGTTTTTTTTCCCCCTATCTAATGTCTGGGTTTTGATTTGGTAAAAATCCCTTGTCAAAATAAATATTGCAATTCTTCACAATTTACCCTGGTCAGATCTGTGCCAGTTGCCAAGCAATTGTTGTGATTAATTAAGGTTATGTAGAAAATAAACATGGGGTCAGTCAAAAAGGACTCAAATGCCTATACACCAATGCACAAAATATGAGGAATAAACAGGGTAAACTAGAAAGTACATGAGGGCAGATATGATATTGTTGCCATTATGGAAACTTACGGAAATATACAGCTAGAGGGATTTAAATTGTTTAAAAGAAACAGACCTAATAAAAGAGAAGGTGGAGTTGTGTTTTATATATATGAAATAACTATATTTCTACAGAAATACAGCAGAACAATGATAAAAACCATCTTGAATGCATTTGGGTCAGGAAAAAAGGATTACAATGCCATAGGTGTACATTATAGACCACCCAATCAAACAGAGGAAATAGATGAACTTTTTGCTAATCAGTTAACAAGTGTATATAGAAAATACACCACAGTCCAGCTGGTCCAGAATGCAGCCGCGCGGGTGGTTATGGACTCAACCCGTTGTGCCCACGTGACACCCCTCCTGCGCGAGCTGCACTGACTCCCAGTGGTCTTCCAGGTGCGATTCAAGGTGTTGGTTACCACCTTAAAAGCGCTCCATGGCATAGGACCTGGGTACCTTCGAGACCGACTTCTGCCCCAAACAGCTTCCCACCGGCCAGTTCGCTCCCACAGAGAGGGTCTCCTCAGGGTGCCATCTGCCAAGTTATGTCGGCTGGCGACATCCAGGGGGAGGGCCTTCTCTGTGGGAGCCCCTGCCCTGTGGAATGAACTGCCCCTGGAAATGCGCAAGATCTCCAACCTCCATGTATTTTGCTGTGCCCTCAAGACCCTGCTGTTCCGCCAAGCCGGGCTATCAATTTAATGATTTTTAAATTGGGTTTTAAATTTTTGGGGTTTTAAATTTCAGCCGAATTATGTACTAATTTTAATTATTTTTAACTGATGTTTGTCTTTGTGTTTTTTAATAGGCTGTACACCGCCCTGAGTCCTTCGGGAGAAGGGCGGTATAGAAGTAAAATAAAATATTTATTTATTTATTCATTCATTCATTCATTCATTCATTCATTCATTCATTCATTCATTCATTTATTTATTTATTTATTTATTTATTTATTTATTTATTTATAATGGGGGATTTTAATTACCCTGACTGGGAGACAAATTCAGCACCTAGTGGAAGATCAAACAGATTCCTGACAAACCTAGCAGACAATTTTGTCTCCCAAAAGTTAGAGAATGAAACTAGAGGGTCACCCATACTGGCCTTAATTTGCTAACAGAGATTAAATGATAGAAGGCATTGAAATTACAGGGACATTAAGGGGGTGGGACCATGCAATATTGGAATTCAACATTATGCAAGCACAAGCAATAGAAAAAAACCAAACTAGAGTCTTGGAGTTCAAGAGAGTTGATTTCAATAAATTTAGAGAGAGTTTGAGAAGGATTCCATGGATGAGACTTCTCAAAGGAAAAACCATCCAAGAGGTTTAGGGAAACTTTGAAGAGTGAGATTATGAAAACCCAGTCTAGCATAATTCCAATGAAGAAGAAAAATAAGACATCTCAAAAGAAACCAGCATGGCTGCACAAAGAATTCTCTGATAAATTGAAAGATAAAAAGGTCAAGTATAAAGAGTGGGAAAAGGGACACATAACTAAGGCAGAATATCGGCAAATAGCCCAAATATGCAAAGATAAAGTCAGGAAAGCTAAGGCTCAAAATGAACTAAAGCTTGCAACAAAAATAAAAAATAACCCCCAAAAAACCCAACCTTTTTCAACATATAAAAAAACAAGGAAAAAGTCAAGGAAACAATATTAATGAGAGAAAATGGCAAGAAGGTGACAAGCAGCAGGGAGAAAGCACAATTGCTAACTCATTTTTTGCATCTGTCTTTACACAAAAGGAAAAAACACTCCTATCAAAAACAGCCTATCAAAAAAAATTTAAAATGCAGATTAGGAATACAAGTCAAAATAAGCAAGGAAATAGTAAGATAACACTAGATGAGTTTGAAAAATGGAAAAAATGGATCCAGGAAACTACAGTCCTATCAGTGTGACATCAATACCTAGAAAAAATTCTGAAAAAGATAAAACAATGAATTCATAACCAGAAACCAGTATGTGTTTGTCAAAAACAGATCATGCCGGACAAATCTTATTGCATTCTTTGACAAAGTGACAAAATTACAGACCAGCAAAATGCTGTGAATATAATTTATTTGGACTTCAGTAAGAAATTTGACAAAATGGACCACAATCTACTATTTGATAGGATAGAAAAATGTGGATTAGACAACATCACCCCCAGATGGATTCACAACTGGCTGACCAATCACATTCAACATATAGTCCTTAATGGAAGTGCATCAATGTGGAGGGAAGTATGTAGTGGGCTCTGTTTTGGGTCCAGTATTTAGACAATGGGATAGAAGGGGAACTCATCAAATTTGCACATGACACCATGGTGGCAGAAATAGCCAACGCTCAAGAAGATATGGTCAAGATACAAAAGGATCTTGACAGAGTTGAACACTTGGCCTTATCTAAGAAAATGAAATTCAATGGTGAGAAAAGTAAACTCCTACATTTAGGTAAGAAAAATCAAATGACGGGTATGGAATAGGTGGTTTCTGGCTCAATAGTAGTAACTGTGAGAGGGACCTTGGAGGCCCATGGACAACCACTTAAATATGAACCAGCAGTTTGCTGCAGCTGCCAAAAATACCCAACACAGTCCTAGGTTGCATTAACAGGATAGACTCAAGATGACATAAAGTGGTTAATACCACTTTATAATGCCTTGGTAAGGCCACACTTGGAATATTGCATCAAGTTTTGGTCATTACCACATTAAAAAGATGGTGAAACTCTAGAAAGAGTGCAGAGAAGAACAACAAATATCATTAGGGAATGCAGGCTAAAATATACAAAGAATGGTCACGGGAATTGGGTATATCTAGTTTACTGAAAAGATGGACTAGAGGTGACATGATAATAGTGTTCCAATATCTAAGGGGCTGCTTCAAAGAAGAGAGGGTCAACCTATTCTCCAAAATATCTGAAGGCAGGACAAGAAGCAACGGATGAAAACTAATGAAAGAAAAATCAAACCTAGAACTAAGGAGAAATTTCCTGACAGTTAGAACAATTAATCAGTGGAACAACTTACCTCCAGAACTTGTGGGTGCTCCATCAGTAGAGTTTTTTTAAAAAAGAGATTGAAGAACCATTTGTCTGCAGCTGCCAAAAAAGCCAACATAATTCTGGGCTGCATAAACAGAGGGATAGAATCAAGATCACGTGAAGTGTTAATACTGTACCACTTTATAATGCCTTTGTAAAGCCACACTTGGAATACTGCATTCAGTTTTGGTCGCTACAATGTAAAAAAGATGTTGAGACTCTAGAAAGAATGCAGAGAAGAGCAACAAAGATGATTAGGGGTCTGGAGGCTAAAACATGAGGAACGGTTGCAGGAACTGGGTATGTCTAGTTTAATGAAAAGAAGGACTAGGGGAGACATGATAGCTGTCTTCCAATATCTCAGGGGTTGCCACAAAGAAGAGGGAGTCAAACTATTCCCCACAGCACCTGAGGGTAGAACAAGAAGCAATGGGTGGAAACTAATCAAGGAGAGAAGCAACTTAGAACTAAGGAGAAATTTCCTGACAGAACAATTAATAAGCAGAACAATTTGCCTGCAGAAGTTGCGAATGCTCCAACACTGGAAATTTTTAAGAAGATGTTGGATAACCATTTGTCTGAAGTGGTGTAGGGTTTCCTGCTTGAGCAGGGGGTTAGACTAGAAGACCTACAAGGTCCCTTCCAATTCTGTTAATCTACCGTTCATTTGTCACTTTTTCTAAGAGCTCCTTGAACTTGATTCTCTATGCTAATCTTGCCTGACTTGATGCTCCTCAGACATCAGGTTGGACAATTGTTGCCGTGTACACACCAGCTTAGGAAGGAGCCTTAAATCAAGGTGATGTTTAGTTTGTTACCATCAAATTAACATAAAGCAAAGTGAGCTCCGTGTTTCTTTTCTCACCATTACTTATGGAAATTCCCATATAACTCTGATAACTAGGCAGCAGCAGGCAATAAGCCAGAAATAAACATCTTTCCAATTGCTCAAGAAAAGCCAGGCAGGCCTCTGGCAAACAAACTTTCTGCCAACCTTAAATCAGGTTTTGTTTCCTATGCAAACAGTAATTGCTCTAGTCTTTAAAGACCAATTGTTGAAAAGCTTTAGGCAAGGAAGAAAGCCTTTAATATATTACTTTCCCTCTGAAGAACAATATCTAGGTAATGGGCCATTGAGAGAATGAATAACCGGGACACTGCCAGCAAAACTGTATAATTCTGGCACTTCAACACTTTTTAAAATCCATCTGATCAATGTTCACTGCAGGCCAAAGTGAAGAAGAGTAGTTTACAAAAACTTAAGAAAAATGCAATGCGCTTTTTGCTTTCCCATTAGGATGCTGTAATGCCATCAAGAGTTATGTATTTCCCTCTCTTCTTATCCCGGTTTTTAAATGCTCATTTTTATTCCACGCCAACAGTGTCTGTTTCCGTGAAGCTGTGATGAATGAGTTAACACTGTTGTAATGCTATTTTGCACATCACAGCTAAAGAGAGGCACTAGGAGGAAAGAATTACCTGACATAGACAGACAATGCATGAAATTGTTAACAAATAAAATATGCAACGGGATCACATCCATGTCAAAGGATCAGTACATCACAAAGGCACAAACGGTGAGAGGGTACCAAAGATAATGCTCGTATTGGTATTTACTGGATACATATAGGCTGCTTTAATGTATAGCAGATCTTCAAGACATTAGGTATCGGAAAGTATATGTGATCTTTTAAGTCAAAGGAAGAAGCTAGGATTTATAAAATTCTAATATACAAAACCCAGAGGGCAAAAACAGAGATTGTTAGCTTCCAAAACTAGGCAGTGTCTCAGAATGCTGATAAGAAGGAATAGAAATCACATGATTTAATGCTCTCTCAATAGTAAACATGGAAGAATCATTTTTTTTAAAAAAAAGGTAGATACCGTGTAAGAAGGCATGCTGTTATCTGAACTTCCAAAAGGTCTCAGGACTAATATATTGCTTGTGAAGACACATAAGATTTGCATTCGATAAAATACAACTGTTAACGTGATCCTCTGTATATGATTTGAATCAGGGGTGAAATCCAGCAGGTTCTGACAGGTTCTGGAGAACCGGAAGCAGAAATTTTGAGCAGTTCGGAGAACCGGCAAATACCACCTCTGGCTGGCCCCAGAGTGGGGTAGGAATGGAGATTTTGCAATATCCTTCCCCCAGGAGTAGGGAGGGAATGGGGATTTTGCAGTATCCTTCCCCTGCCACGCCCACCAAGCCACGCCCACAGAACCGGTAGTAAAAAAAATTGGATTTCACCACTGGTTTGAATGCTTCTGTGTGTGTTAGCCTGATATTAAGAACCAAATAACTTTGGACCATCACACAAGGGTAAAATGTTATGCGGCTCTCAGGGTTTTCCATAAGAATCTATGGCTCGGCTAGCCCCTCCTGACTTATGAATATTATAGCTACTGTGATTTCTTGAATTTTATTTCTGACCCTGTTGCAGGCCCAGCTTTACTGTCAGTAAGCACTGCAGGAAGTGGAACTTTACAAGAAGTTGGCCTCTGTCTTGCAAGGCTGAATTATTATGAAGCTCTCTCAGAACACAAATTTCTCAGTGCTAAACTTCACACTGAGAAGATCAGAGTCTTCTCTGGGCCTTAAAAAGATGAGCACGGAGTGCAACTTTGACACACTGAGAAAAAAAAAAAACAAATGAGGGGAGAGAAGTCCTTAAATTTCCTCTTTAACTATCACAGCTAGGAAAGTAATAAGATCACTGGTTTTATTTTTTCATATTTATTTCAGTTCTACTTTTGCCCATGTAATTAATTTGAGCGTTTTTATTTTCTTTACTGGAGGCCCTTCTTTAGCTCTTTTTACCCACTTTCAAAATGCCTGTTGTTGTTGTTTTAATTTTAGTCAAATTTGTTCTGCATTTTTAGATGGCAGCCTTCATTATACTCCTTAGCCACATTCTTGCAACTTTTTCTCTCCCTGCATATTTGCACAATAGCATTCTCTTCTCACTGCTGCAACATTCTTTCATTTTTATTTGTACTTTTCCCCCCTCATCCATAATTTCACCAAGCATACCTCCAGCCCTCTGAGGTAAACCATGTCACGAAACTAGTACAATAGAGATTCGGTGAATGTCCTTTATTGCAATAAGATAGAATAACAGAATTTTGAAAACCTCTCCAAGTTTCTCGTTGTTTCATCTTATACTAAATTAAATTAAGGAGGAGTTATTTTAAGTCTTTTTCTCTTTCCTCCTTCTATCTCAGGATTGTGCAGTCTTTTTAACAATCTTCCCTAAATAGCTTGCTCCTGTTTTCCCTCTTCAGCAATTTTCTCACATCTTCTCCAGGTTTAGCTCTAAATTCTTTTCAGGACTTTTATAGTCTTCCTGTAGTTGTTCTACTTTCACACCTGATTTTTTCCCCCCACTTCTTTCTTTCTCCATTTATTTTTACTCCAGATCTATTCTTGACATTACATAGTGATCCATCATTCAGATCCCTTTATTCTAATTTTCTTCACTGACGCTGCCTTCCTTGCGAGACATGACTACAGACTCATGTCTAATCATTTGCATGCTTGCTTTTAAAGCCTCAGTAGAAAGTCTTTATTTCTTTCTGTTTTCTTATCAAGCTGTCAGATTAACCTACTGCAATGTCTTTATTCAGCCGTAATTTGATTAGTGATCCTCATGCCGAATTCAGTGAATGCTGTATGATAGGAGAACAGCAGTGTCTGGGTGGGGGGGGGAGGGGTTAAAAAAAGTCAAGATGACCAGGTGATCAAAGCCCCACCCCTTTTTATGTGTTGTATCAATAAAGGAGAATATTTGTAGCTCAGGGTTAAAATGAGAGTGCCTTGATGGTCTCTGAGCTTGGTTGTTTTCTTGCAGACATTTCATTACCCAAATTATGTAACTTCATCAGTTATATGTATGTGTTGTATGTATTACAAATAAGAAAGAGGAGGAGTTTTGATCATATGGCCATGACTGCCATCATGCCTTTTTTTTTTTTACTCCTCGTATAGAAACCCCAGATGGAAAGCAAGCATCCCTATTTTCAAAAAAAAAAAAAAAAAAAAAAGAGAATGATTTATGCAGGCTAGAAGATTAAGACTACCTCATGTTTGCTCTTTCTTCAAGCAAATCCCCAAAAGTCATTAAAGTTGAGAAGTATAATATCATTTATTTGGTCATTGGAATGAGATAATAAATGAATAAATAAAGTGAACAAGCCAATGAAGATTCAGTTAACTTCCCACTTTCTGTCTTTATTTGATCACTCCATTATTTATTCTATTTATTCATCTACCCTTTTACTAATATTACCTCTGCAGGAGAGTGGACTGAATGATGTAGTACTGTACGTGAGGGTTTCAAGATGATCTTATGGGTTTGATGGATTATACAACTAAGGGAGCAATCACACCTAACAAGTACATGTCTACAATTCCATGTCAAGGTGGAAGAAATGGAATACTGCAGGGCCCTGTTCTAGGTCTTGTGATGCTTGATATATTTAGACATAATTTGGAAGAAGGGTTAGAAAATATGAAATGCAGATGATATAAAGACCAGTGGGGTAGCAAAGAGATTACTATTAAAATTCAGGAGGCACTTCACAAGCTTGGACACTGAACAAAGCCCAGCAAGCTTTCAACAGGAACAAATGCAAAATCCTAAATTTGGGTAGGAAAAAAAATCAGGCAAAACTTTAGTACATGCAAAAAGGACCTGAATATCTTGGGGGGTCACATACCTTATATAAATCACCAGTGTGATGCAGCTGCAAAAAAAGAAAATGAAATGAAATGAAATTCTAGGTTTCATTGACAGAATATTGTACAGTGTCAAGTTCAAGAGAAGTTATTGTTTCTCTCTATTCTTCATTGATGACACCTCACCTAGAATATTGCATTCAGTTCTGGGCATCAAATTACAGGAAAGACATTGACAAACTAGAGCAAGTCCAGAGGAAAGCAATCGAGAAAAAAAGGCTGGAAGAAAAATCTTAAGAGAACTTGTTCGAAATGGGTGTATTTAGTCTGAAGAAAAAAGACTTTGGAGAGGCATGATGTAATAACAATCTTCAAGTATTTGAGGGTTGCTGTGTAGACAATGGTCAAAATTATTCACAGTTATTCTGGAAAACAGGCAAGAAGCAATGGGATTAAAAGACAAAGAAGTTGATTTTGATTCAATGTTAAGGGAAAAAATGCCAATATAGTAAGATTTGTTTATGAGATTTAAAGGCCACTCAACTCCCATTGACTCTGGGAGGCTTACAACACTAAAAACTATAAAACAGAGGAAGAGTAAAAATGCAAGCCATGCACATCCAGGAAACAAAAACAAAATCAGATCCAAAACCAAACAGAAAACTACCAAGGGTCAGCACCCATCTTAATTCAAGTCCAGTGGTGGGTTGCTCCTGGTTCACACCGGTTCACAAGAACCAGTAGTAAAAATTTGTAATAGATCGGAGAACCGGTAATAATATTGGCTGGCCATACCCTCGAACTGGTTCCCGGCCCGATTGCCGGTCGCTTACCCCACCTACCTCATCAGAGGCATTTTTCAAAAAAACTTTTAAAAGCATTTTTTCTGCAACCTCTTCGGCTGAAGAGGTTGTAGAAAAAAAAAAAAGACTTTAAAAGCCTCTGGCGATCCCAGCTGAGTTGCCTGATCATCAGAGGCTTCTGAAAGCATTTGCTGAAAGCACTGGCTCCCAGTGGTCTTCCTGGTGCGATTCAAGGTGTTGGTCACCACCTTTAAAGCGCTCCATGGCATAGGGCCCAAGTACCTTCGAGACCAACTTCTGCCACTAATAGCCTCCCACCGGCCAGTCCGCTCCCACAGAGAGGGTCTCCTCAGGGTGCCATCGGCCAAGTTATGTCAGCTAGCGACACCCAGGGGGAGGGCCTTCTTTGTGGGAGCCCCTGCCCTGTGGAATGAATTACCCCCGGAAATGCGTAAGATCTCCTACCTCTGTATATTTCGCTGTGCCCTCAAGACCCTGTTGTTCCGTCAGGCCGGGTATCGATGTAATGATTTTAAATTGGGTGTTTTAAATTTTGGGGTTTTAAATCTGAGCTGAAATTATTTAATAATTTTAATTATTTTTAATTGATGTCTGTCTTTGTGCTTTTAATAGGCTGTACACCGCCCTGAGTCCTTCGGGAGAAGGGCGGTATAGAAATAAATTTATTTATTTATTTATTTATTTATTTATTTATTTATTTATTTATTTATTTATTTAAGGTTGTAGAAAAAATGCTTTTAAAAGTTAAAAAAAAAGTTGGCCACGCCCACCCAATCACATTACCCCCACCAAGCCACGCCCACAAAATAAGCCACGCCCACAGAACCGGTAGTACGCCCACAAAACCGGCAGTAAAAAATTTTAGAACTCACCCCTGTTCAAGTCCCAAGTGAACAGCCAGTGAAACAGTGAACAGATTTCTGGAACACAGACAAACTGGAAAGCCAGTCCTAATCCACCTCACAGGTTTGCTGTTGGGAAATAGGAAGTAGAAACATTAGGTATGTTTGCCACCTAGAGTTAGGTAGGTAGGTAGGTAGGTATCTATCTGAGGGTGAAGGTTTATTCTCCGAGCTTGTGGGCTGGTTTCTGAACATTTCGTTACCTAGCCTGCTAATGAAACATTCAGAAACCAAGCCACAAGCTCAGAGAATGAACCTTCACCCTCATCCTACACCCAAGCTACAGATATTTGCCACTATTGCAAAGGTAGCTCTGTGTGTATAATAAAAACTAAATAATGTTCACAAATAAAAATCTTAATAATAACATCAACAAGAACACAAATAATAATATGGTATAAACCAGTAGTGGTGGTCCCAGTGATTATCGCCACTCTGTGCCATGCCCAAAAACTTTGGACAGCACTTAGAAAATCTGTGCACTGACAAAAATTCTATCTGTCAATTACAAAAGGCCACAATGCTCAGATCTGCCCATGTACTATATTAATATGTTATGACATCCTAGATTCTTGAGAAGAATTCAACGTGGATGAAACCAACACCTGTAAAAATTGGCAGGTATGATTTAACATTGTGTATATAAGAATAATAACAACAATATCAAGGTAGAAGCCATATGAATCTCAGGGTGAATGGTGTTCCAGAGGATAGACACAGTAACAGAGAAAACATTGTTTAAATGATGGAACCTAGGGTACATCCACTCTCTGTGATTGTGCAGGATGAGCAGAAACTATGGGATATACTGTAGGTGGCCCATTCAGTATCTTACAGCTTCTGAGTGTTCTTCAAGATAGCCCCATCTAGAAGGAAGGAAGGAAGGAAGGAAGGAAGGAAGGAAGGAAGGAAGGAAGGAAGGAAGGAAGGAAGGGCCTCCTTGTCTAGGAATCGACACAAAGGTATACAAGATGAATGTGAAAGGCCTTCTTGACCACAGCTGCACTTTGTGTAGAAGTTGTGAATTGAAGAAAATCTGGATTGTGCATCAATCCTGAATGCTTTATTTAGCAATGGGACAAACTGTTTTAGGAGATGGTAGGCTTTCCGTCAATGGAGATGTTTGGGCAGAGGCTAGAAATCCATCTGTCAGGAATGCAGCAGAAGCATATTCTTGCCCTGGACAGAAATGTAGATTAGATTATCTTCCTGTCCCTTCCAACCTTTTTTTTTTGTTTGTTTGTTTGTATTTTATTGAGCTTTATCAAAATTACAGTTATTCCCCATCTAATATCACTTTCAAAGTACAGTGAAAATTGCAAATGTTTGAGGGATTCTGGGTGGCACTCTAAAGTTTTGAGATGATGTTGGTTTTGCAATGGTGGTAAATATCTGTAGCTCAGCTGTAGGATGAGGGTGAAGGTTCCTTCTCTGAGCTTGTGGATTGATTTCCGAATGTTTCGTTAGCAGGCTAGGTAACATCTTCAGCAGCATTTAGGAGAAAACTCCCCTAAACTCTGTTGAAGATGTTACCTAGCCTGGTAATGAAACATTCGGAAACCAACCCACAAGCTTGGAGAACGAACCTGCACCCTCATGATGTTAGTTCTCCTGAAGGCACAGATTTCTGTACGCGCCCCTAGCTCTATGCTGAGGGTTCATATCTAGCCGAGTTGTAGGCTGCAGTTCTTTTATGTAGGCTCATGAATTTAATGGGAACCACTGAGAACTGTGTAGCCTCTTTATGCAAAGAAAACAATTCCTTCCTCTCCTATTTCAGCCTTGATTGTCTTTCTTGAAATTCCACTGGAATTTGGTGGAAACCTACATTTCATTTTCATTTTCATTTTATTTAATTTGTATATCGCCCTACTCCCAAAGGACTCAGGGCGGTGAACAGGCACAGGATAAAACACATAGAATACAAAAATTTAAGAGCAGAAGTAAAATCGAATTAAATCAATTTAGCCCAAGACAAATTTAAAACCCTAGGTTAAGAACAAATTAAAATTTACATTAAAATTTACATTAAAAAGAGAATGGGAAAGGTTAGGCCAGACCAGCTTGGGGAAATAAAAAGGTCTTGAGAGCGCGGCGGAAGGTGCGTAGATCTGGGATCCTCCGTATCTCCGGGGGAAGCTCGTTCCAGATAGTAGGTGCCCCCACAGAGAAGGCTCTCCCCCTGGGGGCCACCAGCCGACATTGTTTGGCCGACGGCACCCAGAGGAGTCCCTCTCTGTGAGAGCCTACCGGCCGGTGGGAGGCCATTTGCGGCAGCAGGCGGTCCTGTAAATAACCAGGCCCTAAGCCATGGAGTGCTCTAAAGGTGGTAACCAAAACTTTGAAGCGCACCCGGAAGACCACCGGGAGCCAGTGCAGCTCGCGCAGGAGAGGTGTTATATGGGAGCGCCACGTCGCTCCCATAACCACCCGCGCAGCCGCACTCTGTGCCAGTTGGAGCCTCTGGGTGCTCGTCAAGGGGAGCCCCATGTAGAGAGCATTACAGATCGGCATGGTTTCTTTTAGCATTGGTATAATTGCAGTTTCACAACAAAAGAATCTCTTCATCAGTAAGAAAAGGACTAGTCAGAGAAGGAAATTGTGCATGAATAAGATTTGGCAGTAGAGAAAGGTATAGTCCTGAGGATGCAAGAGAATATCAGAGGCAGATCTAACTGTTCCTGACAGTTGTGACTGATTAAATGCTTAACTCCCATATTCTTCTAATCTCATTCACAATGGATACGAAAAAGATGTCACAAGCCTGCCAACAATTAACAATAGGGGAAGAGGAATGCTGTCTCCAGCTGTCTCTAGTGAAACAGTCTCTAAAACCATCCCTAGCAGACAATTTTGGTGAATTACCAGCATCTCAGCAGTTCATACAAATGGCATAGCTGACAACAGCAGAAAAATGCCTTAAAAGTCATACATTTTTAAAGTCATGCTTCCCTCATGGGGACTGAGGCAAGTCTTAGCGGCAAAAATCTATGCTTTAATATTTTTTAAATGAGGTTGCACAAGTGCGATTCCAAGAAAGGAATCTGACACAGGAAAAGGAAATGACTGACTTTAGATATTGTACCTTTGATTTAAAATGTTAGTATCCTGCCGCGATAGAAAATGTCCCTGGAAAAGTATGAATGGCGTTGATTCATTTTGCTTGTGAATTGTTTAGTTCCAAGAATTAATGTAAGAGGGTTGCAAGATTGATCAGCAGAAAGAATACAGACCTGTTCCCTGTAGATATATAACTATTACATATACTCTATAAACATTTTAATGGCAAGTACTGTATTTTCCAGTGTATAAGATGACTTTTTAACACATGAAAATCTTCTCAAAAGAGGGGGGGTCATTTTATACGCCGGGTGTCGTTCTCCTGTAACCAGGCAGACCAGCCCGAAAGGCTCTGACGAGCCTTAAATGGCTCTGGCGATCCAAGCTCTGACGATCCCAGCTTTGCCTGCTAATCAGGCAACACAGCTAGGATCGCCAGAGCCATGTAAAAGAAAAAAACTTTTCCCCCTCCAGCTTGCTTACCTTAGCTGCTAGTCGCAACGCTTGCCTTGCTTCGCTTGCCTGAATCCATTCCATCAGCAAGCCACTTCCTGCCTGCAATCAAGCAGGCAGGGAGTTGTGGACTTCAACTCCCAGAATTCCTCAGCTAGCAAAACAAAGAGTTAAAGTCTACAAGTCTTAAAGTTGCCAAGGTTGGAGACCCCTGTTCTATTGGGTTTTCCCCTTTGGGAGCTTTAAAAAAAATAGGTAATTGGGGTGTTTGTTCTTTTTTAGACCTAGCCATTTAAAGTTTAGGAAGTTTTAAATTTAGTTTTCATATAAAAATAAAAATAAAATAAAATAAAATAAAATAATATTTGTGCAGCTTTCTGAGATTTAGTGTGTTTCTGTAGTGTTTCACTCTAACTACACAAACACACAAAATCTCACAAAGCTGTATGTGGAATTTTGTGTGTGTTAAGTGTGAAAGTTGGGTTTTTGGGCTTTTTGTGGCTGTGTGAGGTTCCTGCTTGTTGCAGGGGCCATTTTGGGTCTAGCACAGATGCTTTTACATTGTGGGTGAACCAGTTGTGTTGTGTTGTGTGTGTGTAAAGTGTAAAAGTTGTTTTTTTGGGCTTTTTGTGGTTGTGTGAGGTTCCTGCTTGTTGCAGGGGCCATTTTGGGTCTAGCACAGCTGCTTTTACATTGTGGGTGAGCCAGTTGATGTTTTTTAATTTTTATTTGGTGTGCGTTGGAAGAGGGGTAGTCTTATACGGCGAGCATAGCCCAAACCCTATATTTTAACAGGAAAAGTCGGGGGTCGTCTTATACGCCCAGTCGTCTTATACGCCAGAAAATAAGGTAGGTGAAACCAATTATGGTCTATCAAAACTTGAAGGTGGGCTGCAGTAGTCAGAATGGATTTTATAATTCACTGTGGGTAACATGGAAAGGATCCCTGTATGCCAAAAATAATTATAATAGTCTGCTTCAAACTGTCAAGCACATTAAGAAAACAACCATGTTTCCATTCCATTAGAACTCTGGAATCTTCCAAGCAAACAAGAAACTTCATTAGACTTCAAAAATGCCCCAGATTGCATTATTCCTCTTACATATACAGGTGAAACTCGAAAAATTAGAATATCATGCAAAAGTTCATTTATTTCAGTAATGCAACTTAAAAGGTGAAACTAATATATGAGATAGACTCATTACATGCAAAGCGAGATAGTTCAAGCCTTGATTTGTCATAATTTTGATGATTATGGCTTACAGCTCATGAAAACCCCAAATTCACAATCTCAGAAAATTAGAATATTACATGAAATCAATAAAACAAGGATTGTACATAGAACAATATCAGACCTCTGAAAAGTATAAGCATGCATATGTACTCAGTACTTGGTTTGGGCCCCTTTTGCATCAATTACTGCCTCAATGCGGCATGGCATGGATGCTATCAGCTTGTGGAACTGCTGAGGTGTTATGGAAGACCAGGATGCTTCAATAGTGGCCTTCAGCTCTTCTGCATTGTTCGGTCTCATGTCTCTCATCTTTCTCTTGGCAATGCCCCATAGCTTCTCTATGGGGTTCAGGTCAGGTGAGTTTGCTGGCCAATCAAGCACAGTAATCCCATGGTCATTGAACCAGGTTTTAGTACTTTTGGCAGTGTGGGCAGGTGCCAAGTCCTGCTGGAAAATGAAGTCAGCATCCCCATAAAGCTCGTCTGTGGAAGGAAGCATGAAGTGCTCCAAAATCTCCTGGTAGACGGTTGCGTTGACCCTGGACTTAATGAAGCACAGTGGACCAACACCAGCAGATGACATGGCTCCCCAAATCAACACAGACTGTGGAAACTTCACACTGGACTTCAAGCAACTTGCAGTGTGTGCCTCTCCATTCTTCCTCCAGACTCTGGGTCCTTGGTTTCCAAATGAGATGCAAAAGTTGCTCTCATCAGAAAAGAGGACTTTGGACCACTGAGCAACAGACCAGTTCTTTTTGTCTTTAGCCCAGGTAAGACGCTTCTGACGTTGTTTGTTGTTCAGGAGCAGCTTGACGAAGAATACGACATTTGAGGCCCATGTCCAGGATCCGTCTGTGTGTGGTGGCTCTTGATGCACTGACTCCAGCCTCAGTCCACTCCTTGTGAAAGTCCCCAACACTTTTGAATGGCCTTTTCCTGACAATCCTCTCCAGGCTGCGGTCATCCCTCCTGCTTGTGAACCTTTTTCTTCCACACTTTTCCCTTCCACATAACTTTCTATTAATGTACTTTGATACAGCACTTTGGGAACATCCAACTTCTTTTGCAATTACCTTTTGAGGCTTTCCCTCCTTATGGAGGATGTCAATGATGGTTTTCTGCACAACTGTCAGGTCAGCATTCTTTCCCATGATTGTGATTCCTACTGAACCAGACTGAGAGACCATTTAAAGGCTCAGGAACCCTTTGCAGGTGTTATGGCTTAATTAGCTGATTAGAGTGGGACACTTTGAGCCTAGAATATTGAACCTTTTCACAATATTCTAATTTTCTGAGATTGTGAATTTGGGGTTTTCATGAGCTGTAAGCCATAATCATCAAAAGTATGACAAATCAAGGCTTGAACTATCTCGCTTTGCATGTAATGAGTCTATCTCATATATTAGTTTCACCTTTTAAGTTGCATTACTGAAATAAATGAACTTTTGCACGATATTCTAATTTTTCGAGTTTCACCTGTATGTCCTTCATGTATCAAAGTGCAATGAATATTCAGTCCATATTGCCCATCACAATAAATGATTTCATCCCCGATTCTGCTTATGGTACAAACTCTAGATTTTCTTCCCCAAGGCAACAGTTCATTTCTTGAAATGAATGAAAAATAAGCAATGTTACTTGGGATCAATCAAAATGAATTTTTTTATTATTTTTTTAAGGAGATTGAGAGCTTTTTGCTATGCAACTGCTAAGACGAAGTCTTGAAAAACTCCTGGTGATTCAGCAGAAACAATACTCTCAGAAGATTTTAAAAATCATGAGTAGTATGCAGAAAAGTAGCCCATTTTTTTAAAAAAATCTATATACATCCCAAACCTTTAAGGGTCAGTAATCACAGGGGAAAGCAATTTTTTAAAGTTTTGATATAATATATAACAGACATAATTTGTTTTTCTTCCCAGCATTTTCCTTGTAAGTGCAAGATCTGCTACTTTTTTTTTATAGGATGAATCAAATGTTAATCTGTGGTCTGACATCAAGGGCTGAGAGAACGGGGGTGAGGGAGGGGGGAGGGGGGAGGGACTGGCCCAAAGTCCCCCAGTTGACTTTCATGCTTAAGGTGGAACTAGAACTAGAACTCTAACCTGGAGCCTTAACCAGTACACCAAACTAACTTCCTAATACACAGCCTTAAATGATGAAGAATAATCCAGAATCCTATAACTGGGATTCTGTACTTCATGTATCTGGGATACATGAAAAACTAGTTTGATCCAAACATCAAAGAGAATTCATCTGATTTTTAACTCGTGGATGAATACACATATTAGAACACTGCATATCTTCCATAATTTTGGAGCAACAAATGTAAATGCAATCTAAGAATCTGCTCTCTCAGGTAAATTTTATGGAGCAGTCATTGGGCTGCAAAAACAGCAATAATTTCTCTTCTTTTCCTGGATTATTGAAGAGGAAAAGAAGATAGCTATCCCCATGGACCCGCGTGGGTAGACATTTTCCCCTAATTTATTAAAAGAAACTTAATCACCAATTGATGCTTTTCATTCTTTTCACCTTTTTTTGCCAAGATCGAATAATTGCTACTATTAAAGTTATTAAATCAGAATGTTATTTTCCCGACAGACTTCGCCACTTTCATAATATGCACCAAATTTTGAAAATGTAATTTAGTTGCATAAGGTAAAAATGCCAAGTATATCCACCCTGACTTAAAACACTTCAGTCCTGTTGGTAATTATTTAAACGCACACACAAACCCAGATGCTGCTGACCACCCATCTTTCATAATAATTAAATAATATTTGCTTTTGACTAAGAAATAGGATGAGGTTGGGCTTTCCCCCATTTTCTGTCTGACCCACCTTGACTAGTACCAGATACGTTTTTGTCTATTATTATGCACAGCACAAAGTAAATTAATGAACAGCATGTCATGTGTTATTAATATTGCTGGGGAGCTGGCAACCCTGGTGTCCTGGCCAGGTTCCAGTTTTTGTAATTACGTTTTGTAACTAGATTTTCCTGTGCATTTAAAGGCAGGACCTTTAGCTCTAAGGAAACCTAATAAGATCAAAACGTACTTCAGCACACCTGCAAAAGAAATGCTCTGTTATCACCGGGCACAAATGATTTCCAGTACAAAAAGCAATGAGATTTATACACCTGTCGAATTATAGCTGTAAATCTAACACCATGTGACTTTCAAACTCCTAATAATGTCCATGAGAAACTGCATGAAACCTGGTGGTCAAAGCAAATGGTACATGATACAGCCATCTGGATGCAGCTGACAGATTTATATATTTCTTCTGCTTTCCCCATCTTCTATTGTTTCCTCCGCACTAAACTATTGATTGTACTCCTGTTCCTGTTCTCTTAAAACCCTAAAAACTATGCTTGCTGGGAATTATGGAGGCAATATTTCAACACAGCTGGCAGGTACTTGATTGGGGGAAGTGGGTGTAAATGTTTGCTTGCTTTCTAAAAATGCTCACTTCAATGTCTTATGCCTAGCTGTGAGGGCAGTTGCCTCACAAGGATGATAAAGTGTTAGTTTTCTGCATTCGTATCATTTCCTGTCTAGTGCCACTTAATTTATATCCTGTCTTTCTTACCTGATGAAATTCAAGGGCTTACATATATAGTGTGGTTATTTCAGGTAATCTCCCATCCATGTTTTTTTTTAAAAAATGACAATAACAATACCAGTAGCATTTAGACATATATTGCCCCATAGTGCTTTACAGCACTGTCTGGATGGTTTACAACAGGGGCGTCAAACTTGCGATGACATGTTGTTGTCATGGGACATATTGCAACTTTTTCCCCCTTCACTAAACCAGGGGGTGGGCGTGGCCAGCGCATGACTCATCTGGCCCATGGGCCGCAACTTTGACACCCCTGGTTTACAATGTCAACATATTGCCTCCAACAATCTGGGTCCCCATTTTACTGACCTCAGGAAGATGGAAGGCTGAGTCAACCTTGAGGATCCAACCAACCAGGATCAAACTTCAAACTGTGGGCAGAGTTTACCTGCAGTATTGCATTTAACTACTGAGCCACCAGGGCTCCTCACTCTATTACCTACCTTTGGGGGCTTTCCTGCACCATGTACCTTTAAAGAAGCTTTCCCTAGGGAGGGTTCTTGTTGACATATTAGCTGAGGTTGGTGGAAGTTGCAGAGCAACTTCGGGGTCTCCAGTTGGGGAATTTCCCTTTATATCACAGGTGTCCGACCTTAGCAACATTAAGACTTGTGGACTTCAATTCAAAGAATTCCTCAGCCAGCCCTAGAGTTGAAGTCCATATATCTTAAAGTTGCCAAATTTGAAAAACACTTTAAATGAGCCAGTCATTTGAAATATACAACGATAAACATGAATTAAAAAGAATCACCAGAACCTCTGTATATACTATGTAAGAGTACTTATATACTCTTCTACAGAACTTGAAGATTTATATCAACTTATTACTCTTATCTACAACAATTCAATATGGAAAATATGGGAATTAATTGTAATTTTTGTAAGAAATCAAGACAATTTGGGAAATGCTACATTCTGTATTCTGTATAACACAGTCACACTACTGTATATCAAGTTAGTGGTGGATAGAGATTGCAAGATATCACCTTGGAAAGCCTGTTTCAATCAGCCTGACACAATACAATAGTGTTGTACTTATTTCAAATATCTATTTGGTGTATCTGTACAAAAAGTGGTGTACAAATCCACTAAAAAGGAATGCTCAGGCTTTCATAACTGGGATTTGGAATCAGTAGCTTTGATTTTTGGATTTACTAAAGAAGGGGAGAGAGGTTAATAACAATAGCAATTTTTAAATTGATCATGTCATATCACGTTGCCATGGATACTAGAGTAAAGAGTAACACCAGTAAGAAAACAATCATAGTATTTTGGATTTATTTTGATATCCAAAATATCCATTTATTTGGATATTTTATTTACAAGAGATATGGTTATGAAAATGATTTGGCCTTCAAAATTTGATGAATGAGAACAGAAATCAAGGCTTATATGAAAGATTTCATATCAAAGTGATCAGCAAACCATGTATAGCATTATTTCTATCAGGAATGCTGTTTAATATTGCAATCTTAAACTATTGGGGAGGGGGAAAGACGTTGAATCAACTGTCACTCCCAAAGACAGATATATCTAGAATTTTAACATCAAAGACAAATCAGGCACTGAAATGAGACAGGCTCTGCTATACATTTATTATTCCTTTATATCTCACCTTTCATGAAGTCAATGCCCAAGTTATTTTCACAAAAATTCTCTAAACTAAATTATTTTTTTTTTTTTTTTTAATTTGATTTATATGCCGCCCTTCTCCGGAGACTCAGGGCGGCTTACAATGTGCTCAGCAATAGCCTTCATCCTTTTGTATATTTATACAAAGTCAGCTTATTGCCCCCACAACTGGGTCCTCATTTAACCTACCTTAGAAAGGATGGAAGGCTGAGTCAACCTTGAGCCTGGTAAGAATCGAACCTGCAGAAATTGCAGGCAGCTGTGTTAATAACAGGGTGCATTAAACCTCTGTAGTACCAAGGCTCTTCTAATTAGGCACAGAGATGGTGAGTAGACCAATGTCAGGAGGCAGAAGCTCAAAACTCTTTCCAAACATGAAAACAGGAAGCTTTTGCTGTAGGAATGTCATTATATCAATACTGAATCCACCCAGAATAATGAGAAAAAGGAAATCCGCTCCTAATTACAAATGTTGCTGATAAGGGTTGAAAGTAAAAATAAGATGATCATGTAAATCATTTAGTTATTTACATCAAATAATTGCAAGGGGAGAAAGGAAGAAAATACATTATAGTAAGTAACTTCATCTATGGTAATAACAAAAAAGTTCTGGACTTGTTTGTTATTACTCCAATTATTTTTCATTTTTTGCAAATAGTTTGGTCCATCCAACTCCAAATTGTCTCATAAGCATCTTAAGTGCATAGCTTCCACTCACAGTAAGATGCATTATACTTTCAGCTACTGTATTTTTCAGAGTATAAGATGCACCTTTTTCCCCCTTAAAAGAGGCTGAAAATTTGGGTGTGTCTTATACTCCGAATGTAGCTTTTTCATAGCTTTTTTTCAGCCCTAACAAGGCGCTAGTGGAGAGAAGCAATCTGCCCAGCTTTGCCTGCTCCCTTGCTGGGCTTTAAAGAGACACTAGTGAGTGAAGCGATCTCCATGCTTTGCTCTGACTCTCAGCTGTTCTTTAGAAGCTTTTTTTCAGCCTTAACTAGGCGCTAGCAGAGTGAAGCGATCTCCCTGTGCTTTGCCTGCTTTTCTCATTGCTGCTTCCTCTCAGCTGTGCCTTAGAAGCTGTTTTTTATCCCCAAGCAGGGGATAAAAAACCAGCAAACTAATGTGCTGAAGCTGACCAGACTAAGGATGCTAGCCAGATGAATACCTGATAGGCAGATTTTTTTTTCCTTATTTTCCTCCTCAAAAACTAAGCTGTGTCTTATACTCTGGTGCGTCTTATACTTTGAAAAATATGGTAAATAGGAAATATCAAAAGAAAAAAGAGGAGTAGACTAGAGAGTAGAGTAGTGTAGAGTAGTGTAGAGTAGCGTAGAGTAGCGTAGAGTACCGTAGAGTAGAATAAAATAATACTTCCTTTGGCCAAGTGTGATTAGACACACAAGGAATTTGTACATGACACAAGTTTCATTTTGTTTGGGTTTGGTTTTTTTTTTCCTTTTTACCAATTTTGATAGTAACGGATGCCTGTGTTATAATAGTAGCAATTACGCCTTGTTAATGATATGTTGATTAAGGAACTAAAAAAAGAGGTAAGTTTTGTATAAGGTTCATTTTTAAAGAACAGGCTTCCAAATAATGCAAATTTTATCGTAAGCAGCTGAATGTATAAATGGATCCTGCTGAAGGTCCAAATTGTAATACCAAAAGGCCCTTTAAGCGATGAAACACTTACGTTTTCATTGTACAATATTGCACAGACAGGTCATGAGCTGATGTATTTTTAGTAATAGCCTGCAGGGATCACTCTAACAGGTGTTAAAAACATAGATTTGGGAATTGCAGAAAACAAATGAATTTAGAGACACCAATTTTATACCCTATTACTGTACTTTTGTTGAATGAAAGATATACAAAGATCCAGAAGGGAGGTAACAATCATTAATAACAAATGGGGACAGATGGCCTTTGATGCATTACAGAAAGGACCAACATCACAAAGTAGAAAAAGACAACAATGTTGCACAGTGCAAGAGCCCATTCATGGGATTCAGTGCTTGAATAACCAAAAGAATTCAAGACAAGGAGAATCTGGCAATCCCAGATTTTGCCAGGCTCACACTGGAAAAAAGAAGGAAGGTTAGGGGTGTGGTGGGAAATGCCATCACTTCTAGTCTACTTACGATTTCTTCTTTCTGAGATGGGACATGCGAATCCAGATTCTGCCCAGGACCCTCCTACACGCTTTTTGTCAGGGTTCCAAGTAACACCCCCATTGAAAGAAGACTTCGAGGCTTGAGTTTCCTCAAAGTTGCATTTTATTAGAGATGTCATATTGGCACATCTGGGAAAACCCGAATCTGAAAGCTTCCAGGTTTTCCCCACCCAAAGGAAAGTCCAAGTTCCTGCCAAGCACCCACAAGTTCATCACATGGTCCAATCAAAACACCGTCTCAACTGGAGATGCCTTCCAGTTCCAGCCCTCCAGGTGCAGGGCAAGATGTCCTTGACTCCCTGAGAAAAGAATGTTCTTATGACTCTACATCACCCATGCTCTATACAATCCCCCCTCCCAGTTTCCCACAGTAGTAAACATGGCAGGTCTGAAGGCCTAATACAAAAAATGGCTTCCAGGCCTTACACTTTTGTTGCAACAAGAGCAGAACACTAAGAGTTCCGGCAAGCAGGAATCTCCCAAGGACCATAGTATTGCTCTTCAAGGGTCAGGTCTCCAATACATTTTCTAGAACAGAAATCCTGTTGAAGTGCCAGGTAATCCTCATTTACTGATATTTACAATTACACAGTTACAACAGTGATGAAAAATGTAACCTGATGACCATTTCTTGTATTTCTGACCTTCACAGGTCTGTAAAGCAAAATAAACTTGAAGTGAGATCAGTCATAGTTGCTGGTCCCGACTGTGATCTCTAAAGGAGGATTATCTACAGTATATAATTTTTTAAAAATTTTGGAATAAATCTGCTTGAGAAGATTTGAAATGTAAATCAGCAGGTTGAAAAAGCCAATTCAGAAAGGAAAACAATTTCTGCTCACTGGGTTTTATGCACGGTTTGACATCCGAGAAGGCAGCAATTGTGTTCCCATTTTCTCTGGGAGTATGCCCCATTGAACTCAATGTAACCTCTGAGTAAATATGTATAGGAATGCACAGCAGTAACTCTATTATATTCTGAACTGGCCTTTGAAATTTAGGATTGTTAAAGCTATCTTGCCCTGCTCAAGCAGTGTACTATATTGTAGTCCACTTTAAGCCACAAAGAGGATGTACACTGCAGCATAATCCTTTATATCTCTTCCAAGACTTGCTGGATTCAGTGACACTTACTAAGTGCCCAGCTACAAGGCACATTCTTAGGAAAATTGGATTGCCAATTTTCAACAATCACTGAAATTAAGCCTTGTAATTAGAGGCGGCTGCAGAGGCTTCAAAAAAAGAGGCAGGGGTGTCTGCTTGGGGTCTGTGGTTGCCCACCCATGCTGTAAAGCATGTTGTCCTAGCCAATATTACTCCTAAGTAGATTTAAATTCACTTGACTCTTTTTTCTTATAATAACTTCCCTTACAAAGAGTTAGCTTGTGAGAAGACTGTGTTCCATTACAGCAGTCAAGCTCAATTTGGCTAAAGTTCTCTAAATCTCATTTTTTGATGTGCAGTTTATATTTTTCCAGTGAAGAAAATGGCACTTTTAATTTTTTAAATCTGTTTCTGAAATGTGCAGAGAAGAGAGGCCCATTCCCTTGATGCTTACGCTATGCAGCAGAGTGCCTGTTCAAATGGACATGGTCCCCAGCGAATTGCTGCCCTTTAGAATGTGACCATCACGCTTGAAAAGAGTTCACAGTTACATTACACTGTTTCTGCAACAGAGATAGAAGCCATACTGGTTTGGGTTTTGATTTCCCTCTTTTACCTCAGGACCCGAAGCCTTAAGAATCTCATCTTAGTTTCGTTTCTCTTGCTTCTACCTTTTTTTTTTTTTTTTGTCTATGCAATGACATATGCAAATAAGCCTTTGTTTCAGGGGTAAAATGCTCCCGGTTCAGACCAGTTTGGCAGTCGGTGGTTCAGAGGACCAGTAGCAATGGTGGCACGAGGCTCCGCCCACCCGCCTAGTCGTTGTTACTTCCTGGTTTTAACTATATTTTATCCTCTGCACATGCGCAGAATGGTTTGCACATGCTCTGAGGGTCCACACACGATGGCAGCCGGTGGTTCAGAGAACCAGTAGCGATGGCGGCACAAGGCTCCGCCCACCCGCCTGGTCGTTGTTACTTCCTGGTTTTAACCAGGAAGTAACCTATCTTTTACCCTCTGCACTGCGCAGAATGATTTGCACATGCTCAAAGGGTCCACACGCACATGTGACGTGTGTGTGTGACATGTGCACTTCCAAACTGGTTGGGAAGGTAAGTAGATTTCACCCCTGCTTTGTTCTCTAAACTTTCTCCTTTGCCACCTGCACGATAGTGGAGATCTCAAACTGGGGAAAAGGACCCCTTCAAGTGTTGTCTCCAATTCGGGTCTGAGTCTGGTACCAAAGCCAATGAAGGACACCAGACACACGAGGTGCAGGTTTATTTTCTTTTATTGAAACACTTCAGCAAAAGCGGCCCCAACCAGCAAAATGCCAGGACCCAGAATCAAGGATTCAATAAGCTTTTATACAGTTTATACAGTTTTTTCAAAGCGGGATAAGCATTGTCTAATAGGCATTCTGAAAATTATCTGAAGGGCCCTCTATTGGCTCTGTGCCATTCCTGTTTCTAAGTCTTAACTAATAAGCACTTCAAAAGTTATCTAACACCTTTTCTATTGGCTCTATTTCAACTCTGTTTCTAAAAGTTAACCAACAGGCATCCTAGAAGGCTTTTAGCAGGCCTTCTATTGGCTCTGTCTTAGCCCTATTTCTTATCTTAGCAATATGTCTTGTATGATCTGCTTGACAGTCAGCTCTAGTTTTCTACATTGAAAGGGGCCTTACCTGTCCACACTCCCTTTGCCTTTATCTCTGTTATGCAGGCCTTGCAAATATACATCTCCTCCCTTTCTTCTGAGTTCATGCCATAACCTTGTATTTTTACAGCAAATGGCTCTACAGCAAATGGCCCATCCCAAGCCTTAACAATATGCAAAGCCAAACAACCCCTCATCCCAGGTTTCCAGACTTGCAAAAAGGTGGCTGTTCTACTTTTTCTTCATTTGCACCAGCTAACAGCACAAGCAGAGAATATTTTCATCACCCACACTGTGTGAGCCTCGTGAGTTCAGAAGCCACTTCCAAAGAAACTCACAACGTCAAATAGATATAATAAACACAATTGCTTTTGTCTGTTTGGGGGATGCCTTAATACCACAGCCAACCATCTGTGAGTGTCAGATGTCATAATATAGGTAGATAGTGGCATCATTTGTCTGGAGATGTCATGACAGGTGTGTCATGGCAATTCATCATGAATTGTTACAGATTTCTACATACCCAGCAGTTCCGCAACAAATGTCCTTTACAGTAAACTCTCAATTTTACAGATCCCCATAAAGGGAATTTAGATGCAATGGATAAAATATGACTGCACCCTCAAATAACAGTGACATCCATTATATGGTGATTAGGTCTGGATAATATACATAAATTCAAGTAAATATATTGTACATATACATACAGTGTACATATACATATACATAATATTTAGAAACCACTCCTCTCCCTGGGTGGTATACAGAAGGACATAATATTTAAAAAGCTATATATAAATACAGATAGTCCTCGACTTACAACCAATGATCATTTTTCACACTTGCAACTGTTGCGTCCCCCTCATGGTCACATGTTCAAAATTCAAATGCTTCACAACTAACATCATGTTTATGATAACTGCAGTGTCCCGGGGTGATGTGATCACCTTTTTGACCTCCTGACAAGCAAAGTCAATGAGGAAGCCAGATTCACTTAACAACCATGTTGTTAACAACTTGACAACTGCAGGGATTCACTTAACACTTGTGTCGAGAAAGGTCTAAAATGGAGTAAAACCCCACTTAAGAAATGTCTCACTTTGCAACATAAATTTTGGGCTCAATTGTGGTCATAAATCAAGGATTATCTTCTGACCCGGCTCCCAAACATGACAAGCATGCTGTTTGTAACTAAACATTCCTTTTATTAGGAGCATCAGCAGCCCCAGCCGAGAGTCTCTCTCTCACACACACACACAGCAGGCTAACGAAGTCTCTAAGTGCCTGTGGAAAGCAAAGCTCGCTCCCTTTTACCCTGAAATGGCCCCAACACACCAGGAGTCTCTCCCTCTACCCACACTCGTAAAGGAAGTCCTGGAAGGTGCGCTCGCTCTTATCCAGCAGCAGACACACACGCTCAGAAGGTGTGCCCGACTATCAGTGCTGCAGATTCCAAGAAAGGATTCTGATAACATTCCTGACAGAATTCAGAAGTTCAGAATATCAGTAGCTGATTGACAGGAGATGAATAGTTGCCTGCCACACCTTTTCATCTCTGCCCCCTGCCTTTCATTCCCAGAGCTAGGGTGGGGTTTAGCTAGCAGCAGTGGCTCTTCCTGTTGTGGCCCCGCCCTCTGAGCCTGTCCCATCGGAGGAAGAAAGCTCCGAGCATGAGGAAGAGGAGTCAGCCAGGCCTCCCTCTCCAGGCCCCTCCCCTCTGGCATTGTCTCAGGTGCGGAGGGAGAGGAGATTAGCAGGGAGACAGGTGGCTCGGATCAGAGTGACGGAGAAACATCATTCCTGGACGCACGCCTCCGAAGGCGTGATAAACGATTGCAGCAGCTTAGGAGGTGTGCTAGGGATTAGAACTGAGTCACTGGACCACACCCCAGAGACTATATAATAGAGGGTAGTGGTCAGTGATCCTTGTGACGAACAAAAGTAAACCTTGGATAGTCACTAAAGCCTCGTCCAGAACTGCTGAGAGAAATATTATTCTGCTTGGACTTTTTGTACGCTAAGTATCTTATCTTTCTGTTTTGTGAAAATAAAGGCACTTGGCAGACGGTGTGTAAATCGCTGCCAAGTTGGAGATAAGACCTGGGTGCGTTCCAAAGTGTTTCCTTAACCCTCGGCTGGCTGTGTGTGTGTGTGGACGGGGACAGATCACTTCCATCCCCAGGACCAGCCCCTAGCACCCCATTGCTCTCCTCTCCTCTGCCTTCTGCACATCTGCGCATCAGGCACCGGACACAGCTGTTCCTCCTCTTCCTCATCAGCCACCTCCGGACCTTGGGGCTGTTGCCTCTCTACCTGGGGGCTGATGGATTGCCCAGGCTCTGCCTCTGCCTCTATCTCTGACAGCTCCATTCTCTCTTTCCACTCGGAGTTCTCAAATTGCCTTGATCCTGATCCTGACTCCCACACTGACTCCTCATCTGGAGGGGCTGGTGGTCGACAGGCCACAACAGATTACCTGTATTAGAACATGCAGTAAAGTCCTATATGGATTGTTCCATTAAATTGCAGAAATCCCCAGTTCCCAGGACTCTTATGAGTACAAAGTCAGCTGCCATTAGCCCAGGATCGTCCACCTGGTACGACGTACCTGGTTAAGTGGAGTCAGTCCTTTTCAAGAAATTGTTCTGGAAGAGGGTGCTACTTTCTCTGAAGCTAAACTGCTCTCTAACAATAGAGCTTCACATGCATTCAAAAGGGACCTTTCTTTTCAAAACAGTATTGCTTTATCAAAAAAATAGTAAATCTTATTTTTCTTTAGGGGAGAAAAAAAAATCTCTGTTTGCAAGTACTGTGTTGCTAAGCCCTTTCTTATGCTTTGGGAAGCTTCAGATGTGTTCATCTTTAGCTTAAGAAAGTTCTGTCTGATGACATTTGAGAAGTCTTTGCCTAGACCTTGGTCAGAAGCGTCAATAACTGGTAGCATTAAATTGGAATATTCGCAGGATATAAAATTTTCAGCCATGTATCTTCCTTTATCTATTTAGCGCGTGCTCAATGAAAGAAGCACATGCTCAGCAAACTGGTTGTTACACCGGTTGAATCCCACCACTGCATATATCACACATATGTAAAAAGGCATGAGGCTTTGATCATCCAGGCATGACCACTATTTTGGTGCAATTGACCCCCTCATGGATGTTTCTGTCTTTTACTTTAATTTTATATGTCTTAGATTTTCCCCTTGTGCAGATATAGAGAGAGACAGAGACAGACATGTATATATGCATGTATGTATGTACACACACACACACACACACACACACACACACACACACACACTTACATACATACACCCAGAGAGATTCAAAACTGATTTTGGTTCTTACTTCAGAACGTTTTCTAGTCAAATAATTTTTTTATTGGCTAATTTTCTGCTTCTTGCGTGTCTTTTAAGAAAAACTCCATAGTAATAGAGTCCCAGGAAACAAGAATTGAGATGTTTAACCCATCAAAGTTTTTGACTGAAGTTCAGAGATGTGAGTGGTTTTTTTTTCTTACCATTCCAGAAAACATTATAGAGTCCTGTATCGTTCAGTACAGCCACACTGAAAACAGTGTGTACGTACTTGTGCGAACTTGTGTTGCATTTTCTTGCCTTTAATTCACAGATGAGCCAGCTAAAGCAAGTACTTTAAAGCATTCTCCGGAATGTGGCTGTCTATATCTAGTTCATTGTCCGTTTTGACGAACAGCTCTCTACATTGAATCTCAATGTATACAGAAAAGACACCTCAATCATGGCTGTTCTTCATCCCTTTGAGCTTTCAGATGGATTCACTCCAGGAATTAACTCAAAAATATGTCCCTCCTCAGCAGGGGTGGGTTCTATTTACCTTTACTACCGGTTCGTAACAGGGCCTCATGCACGTGCTCGCTTCGCTCACACACGCACTTGCTCTTCTGCACATGCACAGAAGCTTCTGTGCATGTGCAGAAGCGTTCTGATGATGTCGGGGTCAATGGGCGGAGCCTCCCACCGATTTTACTACCGGTTCTATAGAACTGGTGCAAACCGGGGACAACCCATCACTGCTCCTCAGCTTTAGCAGGTAATATAGTGTCCAAAGAGCCAAAGGAATGCGTGGACGTATCTCTCTGTATTCACTGTGCAGACTCAATTTTTCCAAAAAACCCAAGGACAGAAAAGTGGTGCACTTTGAAGTCAAAATTTAATGGGAGGGCAGTCCCACAGTAGTTTTTGGCTTTTTAGTGGCATGTCCTTCCAAAAGGAGATAGAGTCTAAACAAAGAAATGAGCCAGAATAGAATGGGGAAAAAATTAATTACAATTTAAATTTAAATTTGAAGTTTAATTTAAAATCATATCACAGATATGATTAATCCCCATGCACTTTCTAGTTTTTCCTTCCTGCCCCGTTGAGAAGGATGACATGGAGGCCACTTTTTCAAGGCTTTGGAATTGGCAGCTGAAGCTTTGTGGGGCTGCCTGCAGTCTTTGGCCTCAGATTTATTTATTTATTTTTATGGTTGTAGGACACATCCCACTGCTTCTGATCATTGGCCATCTTGATTAGGCTTACTGGAATCTGTGTTGTCTTGAAATTTGGAACTGGGTTTTCTCCAAAACAAGAAAAGACCCTAAGGCCATTGGGCTGATGCCAAACAGATGATGGAGTCAATGTAAGACATTTAAGGGGAATATATGCATCTAATCTTGGGGACAGAGATATTGGTTGGAAATTTCTGCTTTAGAAGTATATATTTTAAAGAACATTATTACATAATTATACTATAGCAGTCCACTTCTTCCAGGCATACTAGATGCCTCTAAGCATCTGCTCTCAATCCAGCAAGTTGTTGGCTATCTTAATCTGAGAAAAATGACATACATCAGTAGAAAATAGTTCACTGACAATCTGAAGACTTATCTTCTGCTTCTTCTTCCAAGCCAGAGTTTCATGCTCCTTTGAATCTTGGCTATATATTGTAATGGTCTACAACCTTGGGAAAAAAAATTACACATTTCTAATGCATACAGCAGGTACTTTTCATTGTCTATTAAAGGTAGTATTCATGCAATCATTATTTATTCCATCTGTCTCACCTTTAATCAAAAGAGTAGAAAGTTGGTTCAACTATTGTGATCTATATTTGCTCAGGATATCATGGCATAGAATTGCAGGTTATTAATGGAAGAGCTCATAGCCATCCCTTTATTTTTTGACACCACTTTTCAGTATCATCTCCTTCTTTCTTCCTCATTCTTTACCATTGTTTATTTCTTCCTTCCTTGCCCCCTCCTCCTTCCTCCCATCTCCATTCAAATTGTGGTGACAGGGTCAAATTGCTCTAGTTAGAGCCCTAAATTGTTATGGGCATTTGAAATTAGGTCAAGTTTGACCATGGGTTCTAAGTTGTCCTGGAACATAAAACTCTTATGCTCTCAAGAACTTTGTGAAGTGGTTCAGATCTGTAAAGTTGTGAGAGGTGCATGAACAAATGTTCATGCAGTGAACATTTCTCCCCAAGAGGAAATTTCAATCCAGATCCTAACATGGGAACCCTGACTATTACACCAGGCAGGCAGTGTACATGAAAAATAAAATAAAAACTGCATCAATTTCCCTATAAATGTGTATGTTCATTCCCTACTTCATGTATTTTTGCACACCTCACAAGAATTTAGAATTCAGGCAATTAGATTCTTTATCCTCTTGGAGTTCCCTGCTCAGAACTTTTTTTAACTATTGGGAGGATATGCTGAAAACAACATTAAAAATTATGAGCGTTGTATTAAGGATTTAAAAAGTCATTTTAAAGGATCAATACGCCAACAATATGTAGGCGAAAGGGTATTTAAGCAATGAATTTCCCCAAGTGATGAATTTGTCTCAAGGTCTGACCTATTTTCTTTTCATTGATTTCCACATCTTCCCCATTTGTGAATATATAGAAAAACAAAAGAAGTCCTGGGTGCAGCATTTCATAGGCACGTAGCTTTTAAACTGATGAAAGGTAACCTTGTATTCTGCATTAAAAAAAAAAATTTGCATGTTCTGAATTACTAATGAATAAAGATGCTTTTGTGTTGTGCTGAAATGTGCTGATATTCCCATTTGTCTAATGATGCATATATTCAGCATTTATATATCCAGTTGATGAAATACACATGTACTGATAGGAAGGCCATTTCACCCATTATAGGTAACAAACTTTTCCTTTAGCCTAGTCCTTCTCAAACTTTTTCTGTCATTATCCAAAACCGCTTATCAGAAAGCAGTTATTTAAATGTTCCTCTTATGATTGGGTAATTGGTTTGTCTATCCTTATCCAGAGAAAAATCACTTTTACCAAATTTTGAATAATTTACTCAGGTTTGGGAAGGATTGCTTTAGCCCTTTCTTTAATGTTAATATTTTTTTGACCACCCATAATCATGTTCTGCATTTTGACCTTAAGTGCAATTTTGTAATCTTAGTATTTCCTTCCTCTTTCCCAATAACCGTCATGGCGAACTTATGACACACGTGCCAGAGTTGGCAAGCAGTGCCCTCTCTGATGGCACGTGAGCCGTCGCCCCAGTTCAGCTCTGCTGCCCGTGTGCACGTGCCTCCCGCCAGCCAGCTGGTCTTCAGGTGTCTGCCGCGCATGCATGGGGGGCGTGGGGTGTGCGGGGGCCCGTGCACGCATTGCATTTTGGGGGTTCGGGCGTGCATGCACACATTTGCCCTTGCACGTGCATGCTTTAGGCACTCAGTCTGGAAAAGGTTAGCCATCACTGCCCTATAATGTATTATTTGGGACATATTTAAACATTTCTTGTGGGATTTGTTCTCCCACAATCTGGGGATCAAAATCTTATATCTTGCCGAATATGTCATTCGCTGCTCCTGTATGTCCTGAAGCTGGGCACAGCATACAGTTTGATGGTAAAAGGTAGCATGAGCAAACACTATGGACCATCCTTAAGAAATTCCACATTATCATGCTACTACAGCCAATGGGAATAATATAAACTTTGATCCATGAATTGAGATGCTGTGTTAACCTTATCTGTCTACCTATTTTCTTTTCTGTACTGTTTGGTCTATGGACATTTGAACATGATACGGAGACCGCTTGTTATGCATTGCTTCATTCACATGTTTCATTCACATGTTAGCACTTGTCACCGTAGGTCAATCTTCTCTCAATCTATAGTTCACATTCTTTTATTCAGCTCTCTTGGAAATGATCCCCCTATTAATAACATATGGAAGATGGCAGTCAAAATGAAACAATTATTAAACAGTGAAGAAGCTGTAGAGGGCTTATGGGGAAGAGAGAGAGGGAGAGCTAGATCAAAGTCTGTTGACAATACCGAATAACTCCTTATATTAAAATAACTGGATGCTACTTCACATTTGAAGGAGGAGGAGGAGGAGGAGGAAAAGAAGGAGAAGGAGGAGAAGGAGAAGGAGAAGGAGAAGGAGAAGAAAGCAAAGGTAGTACAACAATAATAAGTGCCTTGGGTGCAATCCCAAAACAATTGGAGCACCACTTGAATACCATAGGCATTGACAAATTCACCTTGAGTCAATGGCAAAAGGCAGCTTTACTTGGAACAGCTTACATCTTGTGACGATATCTGTAACACTATCAAACATCCACATCTGCCTATCCAAGATCTTTGGGAAGGACTCAATAGGCAGACAAAAATGCCAAATCCAGTTTGACTATCTAGCTGATTGTGCGATGAACCATAATAATAATTCTGTCACGTTTTTTCTTTCTGAAGATATGACAAATCTATCCATCAAGATGTGCATGTGTGCTAGTCATGCACTGAGTATAATAAGATCCATTCTTATCCTGGGATCCAACATTTGATCTAGAGATTTATTTGGAAAAGATGTGTAATAATGAAGTACATAAGGAAAAGCTACATATTATATTAAAATAATTGACTATGCTGAAGTATGAATGAAATGTCAGATATTATAGAAATTGTCATGCACCAAACATAGTTTGGGGTCCTATCCTGTTCATGTCAGAGGCACTGTTTAAGGCATCTCCAGGTTGAGGATTAGTTAGTGACATCACTGTATAAATGGGGTGCCCTTGGGGGTCCTTTCATGTCCTGTCAAGGAGCTGGAGCGAATGACAGGAGCTCATCCCACCATGCAGCAGCACCATGTTGGGTCTCGAATATGGGTTTGCTAATTTCCAACCCAGCATTCTAACCAAGTGAGCAACCACTTGCCATAGTTTGGGGTCATTGTGGGAAATAACCCATGTTAGGAGAACGTGAATCAACACTGTAATAGAAAGAAGCTTATACACAAGCCACTTGCTAAATGCAAAAAAAAAAAAAAAAAGTTGCATAAAAGAACCGAAATTGATTTTTGTAATATAGCAGATTGAATAATAAAGGAACATATGCAACAGTGACGTGGAACAGATTTAGACTGATCTACACATTCTTAAAGAGACAGTTTGGTTTAGTGATTAAGGCAGCAGGCTAGAAACTGGGAGGCCTAGTTCTAATCCTATCTTAGCTACAAAGCCAGTTGGGTGACCTTGGGCCAGCCACTTTCTCTCTGTTAGATGCTTATCCTACAGTTGGGTAGAGAATATATAGAAAACTATGTTCTGTAACTTTAACTGCTACAAAGATGACTAATTGGCTGTGCTAAGCAGACATATAAAGGAAGGCAGGAAGTTCATTCACTTCTACTTCTGCTTCTGCTTCTGCTCCTGCTATTGGAGGTTGAACTGCTGGAAGGAACCGTGTCTGTGTTTGAAGAGAACTGGAATTGTAAGCAAACTATGTTTTGTGTTAAACCGTGATTGTTTGAAGAAGTTGTTTTGAGAAGCCAAGTTTGTTTTTTACTACAAGTAAAGACTGTTTATTTTTCTTTAAACGTTCAGAGTCTGTGACTATCTGTGTGTTTTGCTAAGCATCGTATCTATTAGCTGTCTGGTCCGTTGCACTACTTTGCAGAGGGCAGTTTTACCCTCAACACTCTCAACCCAAGAAAGGAGGCAAAGGCAAACCACTCTGAACAACTTTGCCAAAAAACAAAACAAAAACCCTGCAGAGATTTGTCCAGACAGACAGTCAAGAATCAGATACAATTGAACAAAAGAAAAAAAAAACAACCCCACATTCCTAGTTCCAGTTTCACCTCCTATTATAATTCCTGTCTTTCCAGGTTGAACATTGCTACTACAACTTGCACCATGGGCATGCATTCTCTCTCCAAAGCCAGGATGTCCCAGTTTTTGCTATTACTTGTAACATTGATTCAGGAATGTAAGAAACAGTTACAATCAGGTTGTAGGTTAGCTGCCTAAATGTCTTTAGCTACCTTAAGAATCCAATTATCCGGCCTCTGGATCTTTAATTCAGTCTTCTTGTTAACATTTGTTAAATTTTACCTGATAAAATTATTAACAAGTAAGGCAAAGACAAGGGCATATTGAAATTGATCTCAATTCATGGTGACACTGTAGTTTTCTTGGCAACAGTGTAAATGATGTGTCATTAGCATCTTCTGGATTAATTTCCTAATCCAGTCTACTGCCCTGGAATTCCCTTACAAATAACAGCCAGACCTAAGCATGCTTTAGTTCCTAACCAGATAAAGTTTTGGCATTGAAAACATTCAAATCTTTTCTCTTCAAAGATAATGCAGCTATAAAAGCAATTTAGGTTATATTGCAGTGGCTAGAGAATACTTATTTCTGCTGATACGTTTGTAATTATAGCTACAGTCTACTTAAACTTCGTATAACTTTCAGTATAGTCATTAGCTAAAAGGTCTATAGTTTTAACCACAGTTTAATCTTCAAATTGTACGTTAATTTTTCCTGTATTGTACCATCAACCTGACCAACTACATAGTACGTTCTATTTTTTAAAATAATAATTTATACAAGTTTACAATTTAAAAGATAAAAAACTTAAGATAAACTAAATAGAATATAAAAATAAAAATAAATAAAAAGTGCAGAGAAAAAATTAAAAAATTATAGAGATGAAAAAAGAAAGAAATGACTTCCTCTTTCATCATGACAAGTACAATTTCAATAAATTGTCACCTTCTCTGATACTACAACAAAGGATCTCCTCTCCCCTTATATCATCTCTTATCTATAAACAAATACTTAAAGCCTCATCATTCAGTCCTAATCAGCCAAAGTACATTACGAGGTGCACATATATTTTAACCTTCATCAAATAAACCAATTATATATTGCTTCCAGTGGGTTTCAAAAATTTTTACTACTGGTTCTGTGGGTATGGCTTGGTAGGCATGGCATGGCTTGGCTTGGTGGGCGTGGCTTGGTTAAGGTGACCAGATTTTAACATTGGTAAAGAGGGACATTGTGGGCGTGGCTTATTTTGTGGGCGTGGCTAGCTGGTCATGTGACTGGGTGGGCGTGGCTAGCTGGTCATGTGACCGGGTGGCCATGGCTATGTGTATAGGGTAAGGTGAACAGATTTTAACATTGGTAAGAGGGACACCATTGTGGGCGTGGCTTATTGTGTGGGCGTGGCTTGGAGGCCATGTGACTGGGTGGGCGTGGCTAGCTGGTCATGTGACCGGGTGGCCATGGCTATGTGTATAGGGACTACTCAGAGGGCTGGAAAGTCATTTCTGACAGGTCCTCACACTTTTGACTGGTCCTCACACTTATGACCATCCTCACATTTATGCCCGTGCAGCATTCTTAAAAACCATGTCACTCATTTCACAACTGCTTCTCTTCACCATGGTGACAAGATAGGGCAAAAACGTAAAATGTGAGGACAGTCGTAAGTTCGAGGACTGGTCAAAAATGCGAGGACCAGTCAAAAATAACTTTTTCAGCCCTCTGAGTAGTCCATATGCACAAAAGGACTAACCAGAGGGCTGAAAAAAGTCATTTCTGACAGGTCCTCACACTTTTGACTGGTCCTCACACTTATGACCATCCTCACATTTATGCCCGTGCAGCATTCTTAAAAACCATGTCACTCATTTCACAACTGCTTCTCTTCACCATGGTGACAAGATAGGGCAAAAACGTAAAATGTGAGGACAGTCGTAAGTTCGAGGACTGGTCAAAAGTGCAAGGACCAGTCAAAAATAACTTTTTCAGCCGTCTGAGTAGTCCATATGCACAAAAGGACTAACCAGAGGGCTGAAAAAAGTCATTTCTGACAGGTCCTCACACTTTTGACTGGTCCTCACACTTATGACCATCCTCACATTTATGCCCGTGCAGCATTCTTAACAACCACGTCACTCATTTCACAACTGCTTCTCTTCACCATGATGACAAGATAGGGAAAAAATGTAAAATGTGAGGACAGTCGTAAGTTCGAGGACTGGTCAAAAGTGCGAGGACCAGTCAAAAATAACTTTTTCAGCCCTCTGAGTAGTCCATATGCATAAAAGGATACAGTAATTGAGAGGGATGAAGGAAGGGAAGGGAAATTAGAGTAGGAGTGACGGTTAAGAGAGGGAGGAAGAGAGGAGGAGAAGGAGAAAGGAAGAGGAAGTAGGGAGGAGAAGAAGAGGGGGGGAAGAGAAAGTAAGAAGGAAAGAAAAGAGAGGTGGTAGGTTTGAGGAGAAAGATTGCTGTACAATAAAAAAGATGAAAGGGAAGAAAGCCAACCCCAAACAAATATAAAGATATTAAGATAAAGAATGAATTGTTAAACTTTAAAGAATAAAAGAGAACAAATATGAATAAATAGCAATAATTAGAAACACACATACATACAATGTATTTTCTTTGAACAGAATATTTGGCTGGTTCACAAATTTAAACAGTGTTTAGTCATTTCAATTAAATTTACAATTTCTATATTTCCTTTTTGCCATATTTGTTCCTCATCTATTTTTTTAAAAAAACAATATTACCCTTCATCCTCATCTCTAATCTTAATCAAATTCAATTTTTCCCTTCTATTCTATATTATACCCCTTCCCATTGTCATCTATTTTTATATCCATCCTCACATTGGTTAATTATGTAATTATGTAATACAGTTGTTTAATACAAATTCAACATTTTAATATAAATCAATTAGTTATATAACTATCTTTTTTGTATATTAATCAATATGAACATGAATATTCCAATTATTTCCATGCAATCCAATTTCTTACAAATCAATTAATTATACTTACCAATAATAATAAACCAAATAATTTCCCCCATATATTCCTCCAAACCACAACTTAACCATTTCTGCTTTCAACACAGTATACAATTAATAATATCTCAATTATTACAATTCCCTAGTTAAAAAGAGCTTTTTTTTCTTTTGTGTTTTAAAATCTTGAACTCTCCTCTTTTGCCCTAAATAATTTTCCATTGTTTGCACTTACCTTTTTTGGTGAGGAAAAGGAAAATAAATCTGCTGCCTAATTTTCCAACGTTGCAAGCAAACCGCAAAGCCAACAGCCTGTTTTACTTTCAGTTTCGTTTTGAGCTTGGTTTGCACAAAGAGGAAAAAAAACCTGAGCAATTTAGCAAGAGCAGAGCCCTGTGCAAATCAGCTGAGAGGGGGAAGCCGAGCTAATTAACGTAGGGCGGCCCTTTGAAGCCCCGCGGCAAGAGTTTAAACAGGTTTTTTCCCTCTAGCCATCAGCGGGGATTCAGGAGGCAGCCGGGAACCAGGAGGCAGAATGAAAAATCGGGACTTTTTTAAAACGCCGCGGGACGCGGGACAAATTGCTCAAAAGCGGGACTGTCCCGCCAAAAGCGGGACGTCTGGTCACCTTAGGCTTGGTGGGCATAGCAGGGGAAGGATACTGTAAAATCTCTGTTCCCTCCCCACTCCAGGGGAAGGTTACTGCAAAATCCTCATTTCCTCCCGATCAGCCGGGACTTGGGATGCAGAGAATAGATGGGAGCTGGGCCAGTCAGAATTTTTACTACCGGTTCTCAAAAGTACTCAAAATCTCTGCTACTGGTTCTCCAGAACTGGTTAGAACCTGCTGAAACCCACCTCTGATTGCTTCCCTTTGCTTTTAGCAATCTTGATCTTTAATCTCTTTACTTAAATGTACCCAGAACATGATTTATTTTCAATTTCTGTTATATCTTGTCAGAAATGCCTTGAAAATTTACTTTCTGATTTTTCTTTAGTATCTAACCTTTAAAGTCTCATCTTATGTGTTTTTTTCTAATCGACAGAATTCTCCCATGAGAAGTTGTCTTATACTTAATTTTAATTTTTTCATATATTTTTATAGAATTATAACAAACCACAGCTCTTGTAGTTAATTTTATAAATATATACATTTTATTTCAAATTTGTCTGACCTCTTACTCTGTTTATAACTTTCCAAAATCTATGTTGTAATCACCCTTTTGCTGTTTATTCCAAAATAAGAATTCCTTCTGCCAGAGCTCTAAATCTGCTGAAGACTGCTTACTGAATTATAGGGAGCTTGTTGGATATTTATCCTATGGTTGGGTAGGTAATATATAGAAAAACTATGTTTGTGACTTTAAATGATATAAGAAGAATGATTGGCTGTGCTATTATCAGGCAGCCATAAAAGTAGACAGGAAGCCCAGAAGCTCCTGCTCCTGCTATTTGATGATTGATCTCCTGAAGAGGGACTGTGTGTGACTGAAGAGAACTGTAAGCAAACTATGTTTTGTGTTGGAGAGTGATTATTCGAAGACGTGTTATCATTTGTTTTGAGAAACCAAGTTTGTTTCTTCACTAAGAGTAAAGAATGTTTTTATTTTCACCGTTCAGAGTCTGTGAGTATCTGTGTGTTTAACCAGCAACGTATCTCTTTGCTGTCTGGTCTGTTGCCTACTATGCAGAGCAAGTTTTACCCTCAACAGAGCTACTGCATGGAGCACTTGTGGGTGATCCAAGTCCTCTCCTTGTCCAGAGAGGAATTCCAAAAAGCTGGCCATCAACTCATTCTACCACAGCCATTGGCACTGATCTCAGTGGAACCATTTAAACATTTTCATTGCTTTCCCAGAAGTCCAACTACATAACACATTCAAAGAAAAGGAAAGATAATTGAAGGATTAGATGAGATAGTGGAAGTACTGGAACACTGACACTATTCTATTATTTTTCTCTACCCCTCCATCTACCCAGGGTGGAAGTAATCTTGCTTCAAATTTATACATTCCGAATGTCAACAACACATTTGCAAACACAGATTTTTGAGTGGCACATATGGATCATGGCAAAAAAAAAAGAAAAGCAATGTTCTATTTGGTATTTAATGAAAAGATTATCAACACCATTATTAGTCAGCTCATCAGCTCTTAAACAAATTGCTATTTTCAGTTAGCGTATGCTTTTTAACATTCTGATTCTTGTAGTGTTTCAGATTCAGTATCTGTGCCTTTCATACTTCACTTCCACTGTACAAAATATGTGATGTGAAAGAGAAAAGGAATCTCTTCAGAGCTGCAATGACACCAATTTAGAAATGAGAAGGATGATACCAATGAACATCATTTTATTCGCCATATGACAACAGATGGTATGGCTAAAAAGTGAGTATTGAATTTCTTATTGAGACCAGGTGTTGGACTGAGGTCACTCAGGATCAAGTCCTCCCTTGCCTGTGGATATTGGATGATGTTATCTCATCCTACCCAAGATTGTTGTTAGGGTGATAAAAGAATGGGTGGAATGCAGAAGGGATTCTCATTTATCTTGCCTTGAGCTGTCAGAGAGGGGCAGGGGAAAGACCTAATTATGATACTTATTTAAAAAACATACAGGGGGACAAAATAAAACAAGGAGTAGGAGCAATGATAACATCCTCTAACATCATCCCTTCCTAATTACAGCTGACACATTTTTGGCAGCCTGGCTCAGTGAACATGAAATTTGAGAATTGGAAACAACTAATAGGCAAAAAAGCAAGAATCATTTATCCCAGTTTGCGGGTGTAGTAAACACTGAGATTCTTTAGAAGAGGGTGGGGCTTTCCACTCCCAGAAAATTGCCCCACCTTTAGAATAGGCTGTCTCCAGGCTCTGACATAAGCAGCAGATTTATTTAATTATCTATAATTATATTTATATAATAATATATAATTTATATAATATATTAATTTATACAATATATACCCTCTTTCCCTGAAAATAAGACATCCCCTAATAATAAGCCCAATCAGGCTTTTGAGTGCATGCGCTAAAATAAGCCTCCCCCCGAAAATAAGCCCTCACCGAAAATATTTAAATGCAGAGCTAGAAATTAGGTAAGATGGCAAGAGGAGCACCGTCTTGTTCCACGCGCCCCAAAATAATAAGAGCTCCCCAAAAATAAGGCCAAGCACTTATTTTGGGGTCCAAAAAAATATAAGACAGGGTCTTATTTTCGGAGAAACACGGTATTTATATATATATTATTATAATATATAATTATATTATCTCTAATTATATAATTATATTAATTATAGATAATTTATTTAAGTTCATAAATAAATTATCTGCTACAATGTCGTACCTGTCATTGACTACTTCAGCTTCAACCACAACAATACACGAGCAAACAATAGATACAATCTCAAGGTAAACCGCTCCAAACTCGATTGCAGAAAATATGACTTCGGCAACAGAGTGGTCAATGCCTGGAATGCACTACCTGATTCTGACCAACGTGCCTACCATCCCTGTCCTAATGTCCCTTTATATTCATATCCTTGTCATGTAGTCAAAATCATGTTTATACTTTTATCTGTTTTCTTATATATGCTTGACAAATAAATAAATAAAATAAATAAATAAATTCTAAACTGTGCCTTGGACTTATGTCTATGAAGCTTCTCAAGGTCACGGTTGTCCTAATGGTGCTTTTTTCTAAAAGTCAACTGGACTTTCTTGATGTATTCTTTGAAAATGTTTCGTTTCTCATCCAAGAAACTTCTTCCGTTCTGATCTTATATGAATTAGCTTTGTTTTCCTTAACTTCTTTCTTCTCACAGTATCAGGAATTTTTGCTACCATGTGTAAAGGTCAATGTTTGGATGCAACACTCAAAACATTAAACTAAACTTAGTTGCAATTAACATTTGGTGAAACAAACTGATTAAAAAAAAAAAAAAGATATAGGGCAAAGTTGCCTGAACCCCATAAGTAATAGTTAAGATTAATTGAGCTTTGTCTAGCTTCAGAATGAGTGAATCTGTCAGGTACTCATTTACTTGTCTCAGCTTTTCATTTTTGTGACTATATCATTATTTCTCAGCTTCTCGTTGTAAATATTTGAGTTGATTTTTAAAGAGATCTACACTAAAATTTGCAGGCAGTAAGCATTTTTGTTCTAATTTAAAGCATGTATGTATATTCTTTTCAGGAGTAGTTACACTTTTGTTCAGTTTTCTGTGTGTGTGCGTGCATGAATAAATTCCTATTCTAAATTCTGGTCATGAACTGGTCATGAACTTAAACAATTGGCTGTAATAAGTGGTTGCACTTATAAGTGTAGAAGTTTCCAACTGTTAAAAAACATTTGGGGGGGGGAGAGACAATTCCAGTACAAGCCATGCTGACATGATGTGCATTGTGATACCATTACACAAAAAGTGGAATGATAGAAATGTTGTGACTGATATCAATGATATATTTCATCCCATTGGAACAATAAAATCATGATAGGTATGAAGTCACTTATAGTAAAGTCAAAAGGCTTTATTTTCTCTCAAAATATCCATAGGTGAATATCCATTAAACTAACATCGACATATCTCATGCATTTGCCTTTGAAAAGAGTTATCAAGTTGTCTACAGAATTCTTGCAAAAATATTGCTGGATGGGAGGTTGACTCAACAATAATTGGGAAGAGCAACTGATAGCAACAGAAATAGCTAAGCTGTCAGACCAACATGCTTTGCAGCTAGGGAAACATTTGATCATTAAGCTAAATTTACTCCATTCACACCCAAACATAAACCTGGCTGTTTTTTAAAATTCATGACTTATAAAGGAGATTCTATTGGACGGGTATTAAAAATAAAAACGAGACCATTAGAGTGCAGGTTGCAAAGAGATAATAGTTGTGGCCTTTAACCTATGAAAAGAGGTTCTTTTCATAGGTTGGACTATTGTAACGCTCTCTACATGAGACTCCCCTTGAGGAGCACTCGGAGGCTCCAACTGGCGCAGAGTGCGGCCGTGCGGGTGATAATGGGAGCAACATGGCGTTCCCATGTAACACCTCTCCTGCACAAGCTGCATTGGCTCCCGGTGGTCTTCTGGGTGCACTTCAAGGTTTTGGTTACCACCTTTAGAGCGCTCCATGGCTTAGGACCTGGTTATTTATGGGACTGCCTACTACCACCAATAGCCTCCCACCGGCCGGTACACTCTCATAGAGAGGGGCTCCTCTGGGTGCCGTCGGCCAAACAATGTCGACTGGCAGCCCCTAGGGGGAGGGCCTTCTGTGTGGGGGCACCTACTATCTGGAACGAGCTCCCCCCGGAAATATGGAGGATCCCGGATCTGCACACCTTCCGCCGCGCTCTTAAAACCTTTTTATTCCACCAGGCGAGCCTGGCCTAATCTTTTCCCTCTTTTTAATTATGCAAATTTTAATCGGTTTTTAAATGATTGGGGTGTTTTAATCTGTCTGGGCCAAATTGTTTAATTCGATTTTACTTGGTTTTTAAATTTTGTATCTATGTATTTTTATTGCTTGGCTGTTCACCGCCCTGAGTCCTTCGGGAGTAGGCGGTATATAAATCAAATAAAGTAAGTAAGTTCTTAAGCTTGAAATTCATAAACTAGATGGAAAAGATGCTGTATCGGATTTGTTTATAAATGTCTTTGCTTACATGCATTCTCATAACTGGTATTATTCCATCAGACAAGGAAGATCTGACTCTTTTTTTTCCTTGATGGAAGAGAAATTGGCTAGCATGCCTGCAGTTGTATTGTATTACAGCTTAATTCCCAGTCAGAATGGGCATTTTGAACTGAAATCTGACAAGGGAAGGGATACAAACCAGATTGTACAGCATCCTAAAAATTAAAAAAAGGAAATTTCAAGGGGTCTGTTCCAGGAACTTGAAAATTAAGATCCAGGGAGTAATTAGATGGTAGATAGAAACAAACTTATTTTATTCACTTTGGAATCTGGATAAAATATTACTAATTGATCCAGTGGCATGTTTGAATTAATAAGAAAAGGAAAAATTCACTGTCTAAAAAATAGACAGTAGAAAAGAAAAATCTGGTTTATGTCAGTCACAATCAAAGATTGTTATTAACCTTTAAAGCTCTTAGTGGCTAACAGCATTCATGGCAGAACCTTTTATTATATGTTCCTACTTGTTATTTAAGATAATCCCCAGAGGTTTTGGTCCTCTAATAACTGGGCTAGGTAGCATCCTATCAAGGTTCCTTAGGAAAACTCAGCTTGAAGGATGGCACACACATTTTTAATAAATAAATAAGGAAAATGATACTGATGGCCAGGAATTGGGAGAAGACAAGTCAAATGAAATCTTGATTAATTTCTGTCTCAAAATCCTTTGAGTATGTGAAGTAAGATATTCTCTCATTCTTCTCTTATCAAGCCTAAATGTTTTCAGGTTTTCAACCTTTTGTTATTTACATTTGACTTCTAGTTGATTTCTGCTGCTTAAATATGTAATATTCCACGTATTTCTGTTAATTTCATTTTGTTGTATTTTTTTTCCCTAGATTATTTCTCTAATATATCAAGATCATTTTAAATTCTATTTCTATCCTTTAAGATATTACCTTTTTTCAGCCAATTTTGGTCATTTGGTCACAACACATAGACAGGTTTAACCCTAGTTTCAATTGGGAAAATGTGACAATCCTAGACCAGGCCAAGTCCAAAAATGTCAGGGAAGTTCTAGAAGCCTGGCACTCTGACAAATCAGCCATCAATAGACACATAGACATTAACAACATCTATAGACTATGCAAAAGAGACAATCAACCAGCCCAAAAGGAAACAAAAAGACTCCAGCACCTCCCCACCAGTAATCAGCTCCCAGATCAGTTTAGATCACTGGTGTCAAACTTGATCACATCATGGGTCATATCTTGACGTATCATGACATTTTTTTGCCTTTGCGGAGCTGGGGTGGTTGTGGCCTGTGCGTGATGCATCCGGCCTGCGTGCTGCCAGTTTGACAGACCTGGCTTAGATTAACTCCAAGGTTAACTTCAGACCAACAATTAAGTAAGTACTACCCCAATCAAGAGCTGCCAAAGAGCCATCAGTAAACAGCCCAACCAAAGAATCTCTAAGACTGCCCCCACCCACACAGACAGATAAGACACCAGAATGTAAACTGATAGCAAACCACACTCCTTACTAGCACTGATGATGTTACCTAGTTAGGGTAATGAAATGTCTGCAAGAAAATAAACAACCTCAGATGGCACCAAGGACCCCTCATTTGGTCATTTTCATTCAAAACAAGTTTGATAAACATTCTGTACAAAAAAAAAATTCTAAGTAATGAGTAAACATGCTTAAGAATATAGGAACCAGTAATGGAACTTTTGACCCCCTTCACTCAGTACCTCATTCTACTCTGATGAAAATCAGTTGTTGAACAGTCATGAGGAACATTTGATGAGGAACAATGATTTGACTATATTCAGTTGCTGAATACTGTATATATGTGATTTCTGAACTATTTAAATACTGTATATCCCTGTAATTGTCATGCCATTGAGCCCATAGTTAACTAGCTTGTTAATTGGAATGATGTGGAATGGAGGTCTCCAACCTGGGCAACTTTAAGACTTGTGCATGGTTGGCTGAGGAATTCTGGGAGTTGAAGTCCACAAGTCTTAAAGTTGCCAAGATTGGAGAGCTCTGACATGGAATACAGTACTCCGTGAAGGCTTTATTAGAATTAAGATATTTTATATCTACAGGGTTCCCATAATGTATTAAGGAAGCTAGTATCCAGCTTGTCGATATATGTTTTTGAGAATTCATACCAGCTTTAAGTAAGCATTACTTTACTTTTGTCAGAGTATGAATATTCATGGATTGGAATAAATCAGCCAATGGGGACTGAATAGAGACATGGTAACAAGGTCAGCCAATGAATAGGCATAGCAACTAAGTTAGCCAATGGGAGCTGAAACAGTTTAGTGGCTGGGCATGGCTCAGCTCTGTGCTGTGCTGAGAAACAAAACTGAAACCAGCCTGGACTTGCATCTCTACTGTACTGCTGCCTTGTGTTTTGCTTGTAACTGCTACTACGTTGAAGAAGAATCTATATTGGTATTGTACATTTATCTTCATGTGTTATTATGTATATAAAGAAGTTAATGAATCCTGCTGAATCAGTCTGCCTATGTGTGTTTTCTGGATTTGATTTCTACTGCAAATTCTGATAACTTTCAAGTTACTTTAAGATCTTTCACTTTATGAACTGCTCTAGAACCTCCACAGGTACTGATGTCAATCTGACTGGCTTGTGGTTTTCTGAAATCTCTCTTCTTTTTGGGTAAAAGATAGAATCATTATCTCTCCTGTTCTAAGTCATCTTTCACCTATTTTCCTGAATTCGTCAAAGATAACATGGTGCTTATGGTTAAGCCAGACCATCAGCTGCTCCTTTACCATCTAGAGACCCCTTGATTAAACTCATTCACACTAAGAGGCATTTTAGCACCATGTTTGATTTTTTTTCCCCTAGGTTTGCCCTGCATCCTGCTATTCACAAATTTCTGGTGGTAACAATGCTTTCTTGTAAAATGAACCAAAATAGGAGTTTAATGGCTGTGCCTTTTCTTTAATCACCTCTTAGCATTTGCGAGTTTCCCCGAGCAGTCAGAATACTCTTTCTTTCCTTTTTATTCTGAAAATATGTGAACCTTTTAATCGTTCCCAGCATATTTCACCAACCTCGACTTATTCTGAGCTTAATGCTTTCTGACACTACCTCAACAATTCTTGTCCTCCTTTCTATTTCTAACATCTGCTTTTTTTTTGTTTTGTTTTGTTTTTTTTTGTTTCCAGATCTTCACTAAGTTGTTTATGCAGTCCCATAGAACTTCCTTCTATGGTCTTTTTTCTCTCTCATGATTTTAGAATTGTTTGCAGTGGCCCTTGACAGATAACAGAGAATCAAATATATTTTTTCTTGAGCTTTTTTTTTGGGGTGGGGGGGCATGGGGACTGGCTTGATCTCTCTTCCTCCTTAATGTTAACCAGCACGGATGCTTGTAAAAAGTCTTTGCTCTTAGAATTTGATTTTAATTTTGATATCAGCGCTTAAACCACTTTCAATTTTAAAAAAAAGGCAGCACACTTTCCTTTAAGACTGGCAGAAGCCAATAAGATGGAAAGATCCTGGCAGTGATATATTTATGTTATTTCATGCTTAGGAGAAAAACAACACTCAGGTTTTAGAATACATAAGATTAGGCATCTATCTCAGTTTCTCAGATGTTAGCAAAATGTCTCATCCTTATCAGTTTTTTGATGTGCTCTGCAGTTCAGCCGTGTGAGTGTTGAGAAGCAGATTCTCCTGCACTGTTGGAAAGAGAAGCTTTAGGCTGGAGTACAATCGAATTGGAGGCCAAATTAACCTCCAGAGACTTGCTTCATTTGACCTCATGTAAGGTATAAATTACAGCTGGTTTCAAAAGGACTACAGACCTTTTGATCTTTTCTTCTGGGTTGTTGGGGTTTGGGAGCACTGAACACACTATTTTTTTTTTTTTGGTTACTTTTATTTTATTTATCACATTTAGAAACCACCCATCTCCCTCACAGAGGGAGGATGAATTTAAAATCACTTTGAAAGTTAATTAAAAAGCGCTAGTCAGCTTCATGGCTACATGCTCCTCCATGCTCCCCAAGCAAGGCCTTGGAGCCATGTTTATACCCCTTTCAGGTAGGCTAGGGTGGTGCTCAGGGGTGGGCTTCAAAAATTTTATCAAGGGGTTCTCTGCCCAGTTGCTGGCTGGGCATGGCCATGGTGGGCGTGGCCTAGTCGGCCTCCTGCACAATGGTGGGGTATGTGTTTTTGCCCTCCCTGGGTTCCAGAGGCTTTCATCAAGCCTCCCCAGGCTCCGGAGGCCCTCTGGAGGCCAGAAAAAGGCCCATTTCCAGGGGCCAACCACGAGTGGGATTTGGGGGTTCTCCGAACTGCACAGAATCTCCCAGACCTCTGCGGAGCCCCCAGCAGCCTATTTCTGGTGGTGCTTCTCCTCTGGGGGGAGAGTTTCCGAAGATGAGGCCAACAGCAGAAAAGGCTCTTTCTTCCTGGAGTCCACCAGTCGAAATTCTTGAATTAATGGGATCTGCAACACCCCTTCCCTGCCTGATCAGTTGGAACAGGCTGATGTGATGCAATTATAAAATGCAGTAAGGTTTACAATTGGACAGACGCAAAACACGAGGAAAAGAACTGAGCAGAGAGGAAGAGCAAAAAAAAAAAATTATATGTCGGTTAATTTAATTGCTCCATTGAATTGAAATATACCCGTTCTGTTTTAATTGTACCCAGCTCTGCATTTCACCTGTTCTGCATCATGATTGTTTGTATGTTTTCACTTTTTCCTTCCAGTACCTCTAATCTTTCTGCTTTTGGTTCATAAGTTCAAAGTTGATTGATTTTGAATTTTATCTATTAAATTTGTATGTCATCTGTGTCTCTACCAAGGGACTCTCTACCAAGGGTCTGATGGATAGCTTGCTGTTATAACTAAGCTCTTCTACTTCTTTGTATCAATAATATAGTCAGTCTGATTTCTGTGTACTCCATTTGGTAATGTTTTGGTTTTTGGAAAAAGGGTAGCCATGAGGAAATCATTGGATGGGGAAAAACTGAAAAGTCATTCTGCTTCGTTTCTGTTTTTAGCCCATACAGTCCAAGTCTGTTTTCCTCCTTACTGTTTCCAACTTTGGCATTTCGCCTTGCTGAGCTTTCCCATATTCTTGCGTCTTATTTTCCATGTTCTCATTATAATTCTGTTTTTGTAGCTTTGGATATTTTTTTTCCTGCATGGCAACATCAACAAGTGATGTCTTGAAGGCTTTAACCTGGACATTTCATAAACACCATCAGTTCTCTGAAAGATCATCTCTGTACTATGTTGAGGGGAACATCACCCGGCCCTGTATTACCAGTCACTTTACATTGTGTATCCATTTCTAGTGTTAAAAAAAGTATAGTAGTTTACCATTATCTATATAGTTTGAAGGGATGCGGTGGCTCAGTGGCTAAGATGCTGAGCTTGTTGATCAAAACGCCGGCAGTTTAGCAGTTTGAATGGGGTGAACTCCCATTACTTGTGCCAACTTCTTCCAACATAGCAGTTCGAAAGCATGTAAAAAATGCATGAAGAAAAATAGGGACCACCTTTGGTGGGAAGGTAACAGCGTTCCGTGTGCCTTTGGCGTTTAGTCATACCAGCCACATGACCACGGAGACGTCTTCGGACAGCGCTGGATCTTCAGCTTTGAAACAGAGATGAGCACCGCCCCCTAGAGTTGGCAATGACTATCACATGTGCGAGGGGAACCTTTACCTTTACCTATATAGTTTGAAAGGAAGCTTTTTCCATTGTCACTAAAGTGACCATGTGTATGGCTAGTCTAGTGAAGAGAAGGACCAGGCATGACATGATAGCAGTGATCTAATATTTGAAGGGCCATCACAGAGAGGGTCAACCTATTTTTCAAAGCATCTGAAGGCCAGACAAGTATGTATGGAAACTGAACAAGGAGAGATTCAACCTAGAAACAAGGATAAATTTTCTGACAGTGAGAGCAATCAACCAATGGACCAGCTTGCCTTCAGAAGTTGTGGGAGCTTCATCACTGGAAGCTTTCAAGAAGAGACTGGACAGCCATCTGTCAGAAATGGTGTAGGATCTCCTGTTTGACCAGGGAGTTGGACTAGATGACCTACAAGGTCCTTTCCAACTCTGTTATTCTATTCTATCATTCATTCTCAATATCTTATATGGTTCCTACCCAATATAAGTGCCTGCTTGCTTCAGTTGGTTATCCGGGATGACCTTCATATCCTGAGGGACCTTACTGGGATTATAGAACTATTTCTCAACCTTCAACCATTCATTTAGTGACTATTCAAAATTATAATTGAAATTATACTGGAAAAAAATGACTTATGATTGACCCTTGCACTTACTATCGGCCCTTGCACTGATGATCGGTCCTTACACTAAACGTATAAAATAGCATCCTCATGATCATGTGATCAATATTTGGGCATTTGGTAAGCAGCATGCATTTAGAACAGTTGTAGAATCCAGCAGTCATGCCTTTGCCATTTGAGACTCTCCCTGCTGGGTTCCAACAAGCAAAGTTAATGGGGGAAGCTAGATGTGCTTAATGACCATGTGTTTCACTGCAGTGATTCACTTAACAACCATGGCAAAAAATATCATGAAGTTGTGTGTGATGCACTTAAGAACTGCTTCATTTAGAAGTTGAAATTCTGGTCCCAATTATGGTTGTAATTCGTGGACTAAGTATACTTTCGGCATACACTCCCAACATTCTTCACTCATTCTTCCAGGGACCCTCCCCACACCCCATGCAGGATATCAGGATATGAAGGGGAAATTGAAACTTATTTTAGTTTTTCTCCCCTCAGGAGAAGGAATTGTACCACAGAATCTTCTTCTGAGGAGGAACCAGAAGATGAGTAATAGGAGTGTGCTAAGTTGTTTTTGCTCAGCAAAGACAAAAATATTTTGTAGTGTTCCCAGAATCTGTTTGTGCAGTTCTAGCCATTTAAAAAAAAATGTGATAAAATAAATGTAATATTTTAGCCATTAAAATGTTGTTCAACCCTTTACTATCAACCACCCTTTGGTTAAACTATTGGAGATGTAAGTAATAATTACTCAGTTTTACAAGGAAGGTAAGGAAAAGGAGAGAAAGAAGTTGGGAAGAAGGCAGTGGTGAACTCTTCCCTGGTTTGCCACCGGTTCTCTGTCCACACATGCGCAGTGCTCGCCAAATGCACGCTATATGTGTGCACATGTGCAGTGTGCACCAAATGCACACTGTGCACACATGTGCAGTACTTGCCAAATGCACACTCCATGTGTATGCATGTGCAGTATGTGATCTGTCCCCGTCCACACACACACACAAACACAGCCAGCCGAGGGTTAAGGAAGCACTTGGCACACACCCAGGTCTTTATCTCCAACTTGGCAGCGATATACACACCGTCTGCCAAGTGCTTTTATTTCCACAGAAATAGAAAGATAATATACTCAGCATACGAGAGTCCAACAGAAAATAATATTCCTCTCCGCAGTTTCGGACGATGCTTTAGTGACTATCCAAGGTTTATTTTTGTTGGTCACAGGGATCACTGGCCACCACCCTCTATTATATAGTCTCTGGGGTGTGGTCCAGTGACTCAGTTCTAATCCCTAGCACGCCTCCTGAGCTGCTGCAATCGTTTATCACGCCTTCGGAGGCGTGCGTCCAGGAATGATGTCTCTCCTTCACTCTCATCCAAGACACCTGTCTCCCTGCTAATTTCCTCTCCCTCGGCCGGCACCTGAGACAGTGCCAGAGGGGAGGGGCCTGGAGAGGGAGGCCTGGCTGACTCCTCTTCCTCATGCTCGGAGCTTTCTCCCTCCGATGGGATAGGCTCAGAGGGCAGGGCCACAACAGTATGCGCCAAATGCACACTCCATGTGCATGCATGCACAGTATGCGCCAAATGCACACTCCATGTGCATGCATGCACAGTATGCGCCAAATGCACACTCTATGTGCATGCATGTGCAATACGCACCAAATGCACACTCCATGTGCACGCATGCGCAGTATGCACCAACTGCATGCTGCACACAGAAAAAGGCTTGGGAAGGTAAGTAGAACAGCGGGGGGAACAGCTGTGCTGCGCGATTTAGATTCTCTAGAAAGCAGGATTTGCTGCTTTCTAGCGAATATAAATCACATGGCACAGCTGATCATCAGAAATACCGGTCCGGAAGAATCAGTAGCTTTTTTTTTACTACTGGTTCGCCTGAACTGGTAGCTTTTATTAGTATCAGTTCTCTTGAACTGGTGTGAACCGGTAGCATTTCACCCCTGGAAGAAGGTAAGAAATAGAATGAAAATGTGTGTAGAGGGGAAGGGTAGGATTAGAGTGCTGGTGAGATTCCCTGCCTTCTGTGATTGGCTGAGTTCTGGAAAAATCCCATTGGAGGAAATGCAGCAATCATGATAAAAACTTATTTCTCCCACCCAGATTTAGATGGCATTTTTTTTTCCACTGAAGTTATGCTGAATCTCTCCCCGGGTAATACATTTCAATATATGCAGAAACAGGGTGTATATTTTAAAAGTAACCAAGTTTTTAAAATATTAGGATTCAGTTTTCATCATTTCAGGGGAAATGGCAGCATATAATTTTGCTATTTGGTTTTTGAACAGGATCATTTCTCTACATAAGATTAATCATTCTACTAGATAAGAAACGATATGCAATCATTATTTACTTTTTGTTCTAGCATTTGTAAACGGAAAAAAATAAATGTCATTAGATATTTCTTATATTGTTGCTATAGTTGCTATAGATATTGGCTAAAGTATGGATGATAACATTAACAACATTAATTCAGAGAAGAAAAAGAGTTTCCTAAGAAACTGAATGTTTTCCTGTAGTAAGAACTTTTGCAACCCAGCTTACAGAGTCAGAGGGAGAGACAGAGAGACACACAGAGAGAAATAAATTCTACTATACTTAGTAGGAAAGTAGTTAGGGTTCTCATCTTAATTATCTTAAATTTGTTTTTTTTTTAAAAAAAAATTGAATTTTACATGACAATAGAAGTATAAAACTGAAAAGAAGTAGAAATGAAAAGAAATGAAAAGAAGAATAAGAAAAAAAGAAAAGAAATGAGAGCAAATATTAAATTTTGACTTCTGCCCTTCTTTCTATCCACTAATTGCCATCTTATTTTTTTATTTATTGATTGATATCACTTACTACTAAGCCTTCCATCTCCTTCTTATTCTTTCCCCTCCCTCTTTAACCCTTTCTAATCCCAAAATGCATAAATCATGAGTTCCGCCATTTCTTTTTTCAGCAAATAGCTCACGTAAGGCCTCCAGTCTTTAAAAAAAATGTTGATCATTTGAAAAGTGTATACTCTAACTGAGGGGAGAGGGATTGTGGATTTGTGAAAAGATAGCAATATTTATTTTGCTTCAACAAAGAAATAACAAACACTCTCTCTGTTGAACAGTACCTTTAGTTTCAGTTACTAAAGTTGCAGGTATGTCCTCCATTTCATTTTGACTTTTTTGGTCACTAGTATATGTCATCATAGCCAAACACAAATTGTAGTGCAGCTTTCCCCACGCTTGCATCCACAAAAAACATTCTAATGACAACATTTAAAATTTTAATCAGCCATGATATGGGTAAAATCTCGAGGGTTATAGGTAGTTCTCGATTTACAGCCAAAATTGGGACCTGAATTTCTGTTGTTAAGCCAGAACAGGAGTGAAGGGAGTCGTGTCCAATTTTATGACCTTTCTTTGCAGTGACAGTTGCCAGTCCCTGCAGTAAAGTGAATCATGTGATCATTAAGCAAATCCAGCTTTCCCCATTGACTTTGCTTGTCAGAAGCTAGCTGGGAAAGTTGCACATGGCAATCACATGACCCTGTGATGTTGCAACCGTCATAAATACATGCCAATTGCCAAGCACCTGAATTTTGATCGTAGGAATGCTATGATGGCTGTAAGTGTGAATAATGGCTGTAAATCTCTTTGTTTCAATGCTGTTGTAACTTTGAATGGCCACTAAATGAATGGTTGTAAGTCAAGGACTACTAATACAGTCTCAGTATCCATCTGGGGAAGCAGCCTAGTGAATACCTTTGTTCAGGGTAGAGGAATATGAAAACTTTGTTCTCATCATCCCTGGCAAGTCTGATTGACTACATGAGGCTATAATATCAGTATTCTTCCTGCCTGAAGTGTGTATTCCTCTATTTCTTTAAACAGTATTTGATTTTATATGCCACCTCTTTTTCAGATTCTAGGAAGTTTGTGATAGAACAGGATCATTTGCCAGAATAAAATATTATCATATGGCTTGGGAGTGAAAGAAAATGCTTTCAACTCTGGATTAGTTGCTTCCAATTAAATTAGGAGCCAATATAGAATATAGAATAACAGAGTTGGAAGGGACCTTGGAGATCTTCTAGTCCAACCCCCTGCTTAGGCAGGAAACCCTACACCACTTCAAACAAATGGTTATCCAACATCTTCTTAAAAACTTCCAGTGTTGGAGCATTCACAACTTCTAGAGGCAATTTGTTCCACTGATTAATTGTTCTAACTCTCAGGGAATTTCTCCTTAGTTCTAAGTTGCTTCTCTCCTTGATTAGTTTCCACCCATTGCTTCTTGTCCTACCCTCAGGTGCTTTGGAGAATAGCTTGACTCCCTCTTCTTTGTGGCAGCCCCTGAGATATTGGAACACTTAGGAACATCTGCTCCTAAAGCCTGTTGGAAAAGGAAGGACATTTCTGAGAAAGGTAACAAAGGGAGGAATATGGGGGAGATTATTCCCAAGTGAGGGATTTCCAACCAAAAGCTCTACGTGATGATAACCCTCCTTCACTTCTTCTTGCAAAGGGATTCTTCAGTCCCAAGATATAGATGGGACAGTTCAAATGGTGTCAGACTATTTCTCATTCCTCCATCAATGAATTCTGCTTTATGTTTTCTAAAAATGAAAGGGGAGGGAGAAGAAAGAGAGAGAAAGAGATGACTTTCGTGGTGTATACCAAGGTAAGAGTTCTTTTCTTAAGTCAGTGCTTTCAAAAAACAATTTATCAGTGCAAATGTTCCTTTGGCTATCTCTTCTAATCAAGAGTAAGGATAAGCTAGGAGGATAATTCATTAGGTTTTGCAGGAATTGCATCTGCTCAGCACATAAGGCCAAGACTGAAGAATGGGGACAAGGCTGCTGAGCTTAGGATTTGGAGGTTCAGTGGGGAAAACACATTGATTTTGGGGGATTCTGGGTGGACAGAAGCTCCAGGTTGTCAGTGGGACAGTGGAGAAGACAGCTGGGGAAATTGTCCTTTCTTTCAACGTGTCTCAGTTGTGATAACATATATGGAGCCATGTTAAAGAATTTCTGAAAGATAGGAAGCTCAATGAAATATTGGACTAGAAAGCCTGTTTGGTGTAGTGGTTAAGGAATTAGACTAGAAACTAGAAGATTCTAGTTCAAGTTGTAGTTCTGCCGTAGGCACAAAACCAGCTGAGTGTCCTTGGGCCAGTCACTTTCTCTGAGCCTTAGAAAGGAGGCAATGGCAAACTGCTTCTGAAAAACACTGCCAAGAAAACTCACTCAGGAAGTCTCCAAGAATCAGATTTGATGGAACGGAAGAAAATATAAATCATGATATGAGCCAACATGATCAGGGTCACCTTGGAGGGGAGATAGGCGGCATAGAAATGTAATAAATTAAAACAAACAAACAAACAGCTATATAGGAGCAGGCTTTGAGGGATATTTAAAGATAGACTCCTGGTGAGTATGTGAAGTGGGCCTCTCTCTGACCACTTGGCTTGCAGTTGTAGGCATTTGGGGCTAATGGCACTTTATTGTTGGACAGTATTTCACGGCATCAAAGAGTTCTTCAGAAACTGCAGCATACTGTCATGTTGTGTTATTGGAGGAAATCTTTTTGGCTTACTCCTCCTTTCACTTCCTGGGATCCAGTTCCAGCAATATGCTGGCATGGTAGGAAAAGAAACCCAAATCCAGAAATGCCAATATGCTAGTGTGAGTGTGAGGCATTTGGTAAGCAAGAAACGTTCACTGCCAATATGAGGGGGGAAGGTTTTCAGAACTTTTATTTATTTAGTTATTTGAAACTTTTTTATTTATTTTTCACATAAAACATAAAAACAACATCTTTTTAGAGCAAAGGTTTGGTCCGGTATAAAATAAGTATTAATTCCAAATTTCATCAATTAAACATCTTTTAAGAAAAACAAAAAAGAAAACAAATCTAAACCCAATTTTTGTCATTCAATCTAACATTTTATTCTAACATTTAACGTTCTATTATGTAGTCCCCCTAAATCTTAAACTTCAAATCTAAACAGCTCTTTATAATATTCATTTATCATTTTAACAATCAGTATTTCATATATTCTCCTTACTTCAAAGACCCAAGTCAAGTCAGTTTCTTTTAAATCACATCTAATAATCAACATATAATATTTTATTCCTCTCTTAAAAAACATTTTGAAATCAGTAACTATTCTTCAAAGATATCTCCTTCACTCCTCCTACTTTTATTTTGGCTAGATTGCAGCTTAATTAACTGGTTTCCAGAGATGTTCCTCCACTCCTAACCTTATTTGTTGGCTGGGATCACAGTTTGGTTTTAACTGCTTTCCAACATTTTCTCCTTCACCCCTCCTAGATTTATTTTTGTCTGGATAATGGCTTTTCAGCAGTTTTCCAGTAGTGCTTTCCTCCACTCCTTGCCTTATATTTAACTGGTTCAGTTTATTTTAACTGGTCCCCAGGATTGTCTCCTCCACTCCTTCTAGGTTTATTTTTGGCTGGTTCACAGTTTAGTTAGCTGTTTTCCAGTGGTGCTTTCCTCCACTCTTTATCCTATATTTAACTGGTTCACAGTTTGCCTCCAACTGTTCTCCAGCATTTATCTCCTCCACTCCTTCTAAGTTTATTTTTGGCTGGTTCACAGCATAATTAGCTGTTTTCCAGTGGTGCTTTCCTCTACTCCTTACCTCATATTTAACTGGTTACAGTTAATTTTAACTGGTCCCCAGTATTGTCTCTTCCACTCCTCCTAGGTTTATTTTTGGCTGGTTCACAGCTTAGTTAGCTGTTTTCCAGTGGTGCTTTCCTCCACTCCTTACCTTATATTTAACAGTTAGAGCCAAACTGGTTCACAGTTTGGCTCTAACTGCTCTCCAGCATTTATCTCCTCCACTCCTCCTAAGTTTATTTTGGGCTGATTCACAGCCTAATCATCTATTCTCCAGGGATGCTTTCCGCCACTCCTAACCTTGTATGTAACTAATTCACAATTTAACTTTAATCATCTAATCAATAACAATTTACCATAATTGTAAAATCTATAAGCAAATCTTATTAATATTCAAAAAATTCATTCCCATTCTCTTATTTACTTTAAAGAGAAAAGAAAAAAAAATAACCCAACAACAACATTATAATCCACTTTAAAATCAATTTTCTATAACCATTAAAGCTCTTATTAATACTTAAAAGGTTCTTTCATAGTCTTCAAATTTCTTGTATTTTTTCTATAACATTTCTCACTTTAAAAATAATTAAACTCTATAAACAATTCTTGTTAATAAAGGCTTCATTAACATTTTCTTATTTTCTGTAAAAAACAATATTTTAGACCCTTTAAAAAAGCAAATTTCTGTAATCATTAAATCTGTCAATAATTCTTGTTAATAATCAAAAATTCATTCATACTCTTCATGTTTCTTATAGTTTTTCTAAAATCAGATTTTTCCCATCTTAAAAATCACTTCTCTTAATAACAGTAATGAAAAGTAAAAAAAGGAAACAGAAAGGTAAAAGGGAGTAATAAAAAATAAAAAAATAAAAATAAAATAAAAGATAAAGGTATGGCGAAAAGGATCAAAAAAAAATCCACAAAGGAACAGAAAAGAGGAAGAGAGGAATAAAATGAAAGAATGATAAAATAAATAAAAAAAGAAAGAGAAAAAATAAAAAAGAGAGTAAAAGAAGGAAGAAGGAACCTCCTCCTTATATTATTTAAACATCAAATTACATAAAAAACATTTACATCCGTTTTAATCAGACTGTAATATTTCCATCTTGCTACCCAAATTTTTCCCCCTTCTTTTCAATTCCAATAAAGTTATTAAGACTAAAGAGTTTAGATCTTTTTATTCCCTATGTGATATTGTCATGTCCTCTTCCATTTCTATGCTCTTTCCTTTTGTTCCCACGCCTTTAATTAACAATTTTAATTGACCAGTTAATTCCTTCTTTCCAACTATCCATAGGTAGTCTAAAAACGAAATAAGTACATCTAAAATCAAACTTTTTAGTTTTCCTTCAAAATAATCCAATTGAGAAGGCAAGAGTCAAAGTTTCTCCTTTAAGTAGCAAGCAGTCCACAATTTTCACTTTCACTTCTTCCTAACAGGCGACCATTTTAGCTTCCTCTGCCACGTCTACTTAGATAGTTTAAATTGTTCTGTCTTGTTTCTTATTTCTTCTTTCTTTCCTTAATTCCACCAATAAGCAAGTTAAAAATCCCCAAAGTTAGAGCTCCTTAATTGTTTTCATAATAAACCAATTTAGGTAACAAGATACATTGTGTCTGAGTTAATTCAAAAGCAATCCACAAGTTTAAACTTTCACTTCTCCACGGCATGACTCGATTTTAGCTGTAATTCTCCGCTGGGCTTTCCCGGTTGCTTCAAAAAATTTCTGCTTACCACCTCTTCCTTCTTTATCTCTCCAAAAGTAATCCATTTCAATGACAAAAAGTTTCAAAGATTACAATTTCCGATTAACAGCCATTCCACGGCATTCAATAATAAGGGTAGTTAACAGATGGGTCTTTTCCTCCAGCAAATAACTTTTTAAATCTTCTTGCCCCCACAGTCTGTAGCCGCTGTTTAAGGCTAGGGGCTCTCTTTTTGAAATCCATTTCTAAGTGCTGTTCCCGCCTGGGTTAAGTCACTTACCCGGCTTCCAAACAGTTTGCTCTATTTCTTCGCTTCTTCCTACTTTATTGTTGGACAGTATTTCACGGCATCAAAGAGTTCTTCAGAAACTGCAGCATACTGTCATGTTGTGTTTGAAGGAACAGTTAGTGTTATTGGAGGAAATTTTTTTGGCTTACTCCTCCTTTCACTTCCTGGGATCCAGTTCCAGCAATATGCTGGCATGGTAGGAAAAGAAACCCAAATCCAGAAATGCCAATATGCTAGTGTGAGTTTGAGGCATTTGGTAAGCAAGAAACGTTCACTGCCAATATGAGGGGAGAAGGTTTTCAGAACTTTTGATGCATTTTTTAAAAACAAAACCAAAAACGATCCACCTCTCCTTGCACAGCTTTTCCTCTGACGGGGGTTTTACTGCAAAACAACAGACAAGTGTTCACAAATAACAGCACAGATGCACATGGAGCAGGAGAGAGAGGAAATATTAGCAATCTATTTTCTTTTACAGTTTGTGTAAAAGGGAGAAGATTTTAAATTCATGGAGCAGGTAAAATATGGGGAAATAAAACCCAGGCACTCAATTAGTGACTAGCTTGAAAGAACAGTAAGCAGGCATTGATTGGCTGCCAGTTCTTGACACTTATCTATTGACTAGCAAGTGTAAACACTGATTGGCGTCCGCTTCTCTTCAACCTCTGGGCTTGCAAACATCAATACAAACATATTCATAGATCTTGGGGTTCTCCTCAACATCTTAATTGAAATGTTCTCTTCCCCCTATGACTGTATAAGGTATTTTAGCCTGTGGAAGCAATGGAAAAATAAACTAACAAAGACTTTAGCAATACAGTTGCAGCGGATTCTGTTCCAGCTTGTAATGAAAGGGCAGTATCTTCAGTCTGCTCTTCTTAATTCTCAGTGTCAACAGCCTGCAACCCATGGTTTTGACAGAGAGATTGACCTGCAGGTTCAGCTACCTGTCAGAACTCACTTGTTCATTTCCTGTCATTTGGCCCAGTCTGAGCACCAAGATAGGGAAAGATGGCAGGTCTAGGACACCTCACCGCAACCAACTCAACACAGTCAACTCGCCACGGCCAACTTGCCACAGCCAATTTGCTGTGGCCAACTCGCTACAGCGAACCTGCCAACGGACAACTCACCATGGGACAAAAATTAGAGAATATTGAAAAAATGGTGAAATAGAATCATTAAGGAAAGGAGGAAAACATGAGGAAAAACATGCAATATTATTTTAAATAATTAAATAAAATGATTGAATTGTCTCGTGGTGAGTTGTTCTGCTGCAAATTAGCCACAGGGAATTGTCCCGTGGTGAGTTGGACATGGCAAGCTGCCCATGGCGAGTTGGCCATGGTGAATTGGCAGCGGTGAGTTAAGCTGTGGCAAGTTGGCCAGGGTGAGTTGCCCCATTCCAAAGACAGCAGACTAAAGAAGAGAGAAGTCTCTTCATCTGCCAGATCTCTGAACCAACCCCCAGGTTGGACACCTGAATCAGCCTGAACCAACAACCTGAAGGAGAGATTACAGATATGGGCAACATACAAGTCATCTCTATTTCAACCACTTTATTGCACTTGTTTTAGCTTTTGTTTTTGAACAAAGGTTTCGTGCACTTCCAGAAAACACTAAATCTGCATCATTTAAAAACCCACAGGTTTAGTCATCAGTTGGCTAAGAGTAAAACTAATTTCCAATTTGAAAAAAAAACCAAACCTGTGTCAGGTATTTGGAAAAATAAACTTCAGCATGCAAAAGCAGTAATCAAGTTTGTTTATCCTGATATCAGTACTAACTGACCATCTTAAAGTGCTCCAGAAAGGAATCTTTGCTGGAGCTGACGCTCCGTGCTCCCCATCACCTTTTAAGCAGCATACAACTCCACCCCAGTGCAATCACTCAATTATCCAATTAACCCGTATCCTCCCTCTCCCTCCCCAGAGCATCACAAGTCACTTCAGTTGTTCCACGCTGCTCCATCTTTCCTTAAAGTGATAGATGGTGATCAACTGCTTCACTGCATGACCCTGATGTCATCTAGCATGTGGCTGGGAAGTCGAAGTCAGAGGCATGCCTCGGGGATGACGACCCAGGAGAGCAGGCACACAGGAAGGGTCGTTGGTGAAAGTGTACAGCAGTGGAATGGTGATCCCCACACAACTGGCAGTCCCAAGTACCGTTGCAGGGCTGAGGCTGACATGCGATCCCCTCTACCACGGAGGCGGTGTCTAAAACATAGGAACAATAGTGAGCGCTTTAAGACAATAGAGGCCCTGGCTTCTTTGGGTACCGACAGAGGTACTTGGTAACGAGCCGTGGGGCAGTTACATTACCCTCCCAAACCCATGAAGCCTCGGACAAGGGATACCCTTTCCACAAAATGAGGTATTGTAGGACCCCCTATGTGGTGTCTATTATTTCTTCTACCTCATGTTGTAGGCCACCGTCCATGGGAGGCAGTGGTACATCTGGGACCCCTCTGATCTAGGCTGATTTTACAGATCTCAGCAGGCTGCAATGAAAAACAGGATGGGTTTTCCCTAATAATTGGGGTAGCCGTAGCCTGACAGTTACGGATTTATAATCTGTTCAATGGTAAATGGGCCTATATACTTGGGTTCCAGTTTCTTACTGGGAAGGCCTAAATTCAAGTATTTGGTCAATAGGTAGACCCTCTGACCAACTTGGAAGGGTGGATGAGGTTGTCGTTTCCTATCTGCTTGTTGCTTATATTTATGAGTTTATGAGTCAAACTATCTATGAGTTTGACAGTTTTTAAGAAGGATCATTGTACAGCAAGATTTGAGTTGTTGGATTCCACAGCTAAATATGGGCTCTTCTACCACTTCCCAGATCATAAGAGGAATTGCATATATGGTGTCCCAGTCATCAAAAAGATTGCTCATGTTTGACTACCAATTATATGCCTCTCCCACCCCAATAGGTTTAGATACTTACTATATCATCCTTATTGGAAAGAACAGCCCACTGGGATCTGAATCACAGATTGTTTTATTTTCTCCTGGGCTCTGATGTATATATCGTAAGCAGAACTGCTAAATTTTAATTAAGGTGATTGAGCTAAGAACCCAATATATTGAACAAATTGGTCCACTCCTCAGGAGACACTTGGCTGTGACAGCAATAAAATGGACAGTGCAACATTATTATATGGTATCCAATGCAAAACTAATGGTTTGTTGGCTACTTAGAGGGGGAAACAGTACTGCCAGAATAGCCTGACATGAGTTTAAGCTACCGTATTTCAGCATGGGTTGGGGAAAAGGTAACTTCATGATTGGAAGTTGCCATGGCAACTGATATGTGCCATGGTTAGATGCAAGTGAGGAAAGGACCAGGATATCCATATGGATTTGCAAATAATCAAATTTGGATTGAGAAATGTTAAAGCACAAACAACTGGTGCCCAAAAACAATATAATGAAATAATGGTGCAATCTAGTTGAAGTTTAAAAGCCCAGGTGGTTTTTTCCTTCCTTTTTAAAGTTCTCCCCTGATCATAAGTTAGTTGCAAACTACACAGCCTAAGCACCTGTGATTATCATATATGACCAAGCCATATGGCTCACTGGCATGAGTTCTTGTAGGAATCCATTAACTCCAATAGCCATACCAATAGCCCTTAGACTTATATACGGCTCCACAGTGTTTTTACAGTTGTTTACAGAGCTGTTTACTAAGCGGTTTACAGAGTCAGCATATTGCCCCCAACAATCTGGGTCCTTATTTTACCCACCTTGGAAGGATCAAAGGCTGAGTCAATCTTCAGCCTGGTGAGATTCGATCTGCCAAATTGCAGTCAGCTGGCAGTCAGCAGAAGTATCCTGCAGTACTGCATTCTAACCACTGTGCCGCTGCGGCTCATAACTCCAAACTCCATAATCCCTCTGAGTGGCTCTAGCTTCTGCCCTTCATAGAATCAATATGTGATCCCCAGCAAGCAAAGATATTCACATTTGAATAATGGCTATTCAAATACCTCTACTGCAGAAGTAGAGATCTCTTGGGGTGGGACCTGGTTTATCTTAGCTCAGAATGGTAAATGTTGCTCCAATACAGAGCTTACCATACTCTCAATGGCCTCTAGGCCCTAAACACCAGAGAGCAAGAAGAGTATGTGTTTATCATATATCAAGGATTATATTGTTCTTGAAAGACTCACTCTGAGATAGAGGCTTTCAAACAGATAATTATTGTGACCGTTTGCCAATGGAGCAGCTTGCAGTAGTTTATGGAATTAGGTTGGCATATAAATAGAAACCATACACACTGTCAGCTTATTGAAAGCTTTGGCATTGTATTAATGATGATAGCGTTGAGATGAACCAGGCAGGGGGCTTCATTTCCATAAAACAATTTGTTCTTTTGTAAAAGATGTCCTCTGTGTATGTGATTTTGCAAAGGGTGCTGTAAACAATAGCAAGTGTTTCCAATCCCATTGCTTTCCCATTCCATAGTACTGTGGCTAGGGTAGTGCCTTACTAGGAATGTTGCCAGCAAAATCCCTCTAATGCACTTTACTGCAAGGATATATCTCTGTACTTAGAAATAAGACCCATTTATTCAAAAGGCTGCTGGGGTAGAGGTAAAATTGTCAAAACAGAGATCAAAACACAGGAACTTGCAGTTGTACAGGCATTGAATTCTAGAGAAAAGATGGGATATATATATATATATATATATAGGTCTTTGGTTATTCGGGTTTTCTCCCGGGTAAAATTGGAAGTGTCTTGGCGACGTTTTGACGAAGTCTCATTCGTCATCTTCAGGCTGGTGTTTTCGGCTTCGTGCTCCTAGAAGCACAAAGCCGAAAACACCAGCCTGAAGATGATGAATGAGACTTCGTCAAAACGTCGCCAAGACACTTCCTATTTTACGCGGGAGAAAACCCAAATAACCAAAGACCTACATACAAATACCTGTGAAAACCTCAGAAAACACACACACACACACACACACACACACACACACACACACACACACACATATATATGTATATATATGTGTGTATGTGTCTTCTTAATATCTTCTTCACATATTTTTGCATATGTGTGTGTGTGTGTGTATATAGATATAGATATAGATATAGATATAGATATAGATATAGATATAGATATAGATATAGATATAGATATAGATATATAGTTGAGATATCACCCAACTATGGCTATACAAACATCTTGAGCTACGTAGGAAAAATCCTTTCTGAGCAGTTTAGTGAACTGGTTGTTGGAAGAAATCATTAAGGCAGAGAACCGATTGTTAAATTCTTTGAATCCCACTGTCCCCAACCCTCAATTGGTGGACTGCTACTGCTCCACAGCCCATTGGGAACCAGGCCATGCAAGCAGCAGGTGAACATGCAAGAGCTTTATTTGTGCAAGCTGTGTGTGTGTGTGTGTGTGTGTGTGTGTGTGTGTGTGTGTGTGTGTGTGTGAAACCATCCCCTTCTCTCCACCACAGCTGCTGCCATTAATGCTGGTTCACAGAGCCAGTAAAGTTGGGGACTGCTGCTTTAAGGAATCCAGAAAAGAACAGGGAACTGGTAAATTGCTTCAGAAATTGTTCCAGCAATAGATTTAAGGGTTTTATAGCCAGAACACTTCGAATTCTGCCCAAGGCTGATCTGCGATTGATTCATAGTATTCTTGAGAACTCACCTCATAAAAGTATGAGGTTGTCTGATGCCAACATTTAATTAAATTCTCAAAGCAACAACTCGAATTTAGCTAGAATAAGAAGCCAACAGAACATATACACCATGGATGTTGTCTGCTCTGCTCGGTGATTGCCAGAAAAAGTACTGTTGCTTCATTTTTGACCAAGTAAGCGTCTAAGCTGTCTTCAATGGTAGATGCAAGCGGACTGCATTTTTGGAAGTTACTGAAGCATGGATGACTGAAACAAATTCTGCTTTCTCCAGGTAATGTAGGGAAAGAAGTGGCAGAGTTTAAAGAGGGTTTAGCCTAGACCAGGGGTGGGCAATTGTGGCTCTTTTACAACCTGTGGACTTCAACTCCCAGAATTCCTGAGACAGCCAAGCTGAATTCTGGGAGTTGAAGTCCACAGGTTGTAAAAAAGCCACAATTGCCCACCCCTGGCCTAGACTATCTATGTAACCACAAGTGAACTATTTCCAACCCTCCTGAATTCTGCCGACCCTTACCTACTCCTAGCAGGTGCTGTGAGTTGAGAATATTCCTGTGCATAGATATGAATAGTAATAAATCAGTTTAAGTGGACCTTCACATGTGCACCTGATCTTTTGTTCCTGACAGGTAAGACTGTAATTTAAAAAAGGATGATCATCGTAACTACTGAAATCTCAGCATCCAGGGAAGAGTACCAATTAGATGTACAGCATACCTCCTCCTTCAGTAACAAAACCCTATCCAAATTGTATCAAATAATTTCATTTAGCTTTCTAGTGGGTTCAATTAAGAATGCTTCCATATTCCCTATGTGTGTGGAACACATTTGCAACATTTGCATATATATATATATATATATTCTTTTAAATAACCCTGAATGAAATCCTTACTTTTCAAAGATACATTTGTACCTGACATGGAAAGAAGTATGAAATACCTACTGGTCACATGGTTTAAGGAAGAGGGAAGAAAGCAGGAGCAGCTGTTAAACACTGCCATAAATCTGATTAATTTTATTTATTATTATTTATTTATTATCAAATTTATAGACCGCCCTTCTCCCGAAGGACTCAGGGCGATGTACAGCCAAAGTAAAAAACATAGATACAAACATTAAAAACAATTTAAAAAGATATATATAAATTTGGCCCCAAAGTTAAAAAACAATAACAAAACATATTAAAAACATTTAAAAAGCATTAAGCCAGCCCGGCTTGCTGAAAGAGAAAGGTCTTCAGGGCACGGCGGAAGGCACCGAGCTCTTGAATTCTTTGTATCTCTGGGGGCAGATGATTCCAGAGAGCAGGTGCCCCCACAGAGAAAGCCCTCCCCCTGGGGGCCACCAGTCTACATTGTTTGGCCAATGGCACCTTGAGGAGGCCCTCTCTGTGGGAGCACACCGGTCGATGGGAGGTCGTTGGTGGCAGCAGACGTTTTCGAAGGTATCCAGGTCCTATGCCATGGAGCACTTTAAAGGTGATGACCAACACCTTGAAGCACACCCGAAAGACCACTGGGAGCCAGTGCAGCTCACGCAGGAGAGGTGTTATGTGGGAGCGCCATGCAGCTCCCATCACTACCTGCGTGGCCGCATTCTGGACCAGCTGAAGTATCCGGGTGCTCTTCAAGGGGAGCCCCATGTAGAGAGCATTTTAAGGGATTATGTCAGGATGCACCACTTTTCTATTCTCATATCTTTTTCCCTTTAGGCACCTACCTTGAACATTAGCTTCTATACAGGCTCTTGTAAGAAATTTGCTCCTGGTCAAAGTAGGATGAGTCTTTGACAATGGAACCAATGTTGTGTGAATAAATGCGCTGAATCAGATATAGCTTCAATTCACATATCAAGCTAAGCCATAGTTTGCTTAATTACTGTAAAATAGCTGGATTAAAAATTATAACAAAAACAACTGTATTACACCTAAGTTACAATCAAGCAAAAGATGAATACTTTTAAAGCTATGGACTTCTGGAGTGTTCCCACAACTAAGGTATCACCTTGAAAGTTAAAGTTTCCATAGGTTATAAATGACATGACCTTCACAAAGTACCGTGTTTTCCCAAAACAAGACCTCCCTTATTTTTATTTTATTTTTTTGAACCCTGAAATAAGCGCTTGGCCTTATTGCCATGCACTCAAAAGCCCGATTAGACTTATTATCAGGGAATGTCTTATTTTGGGGGAAACAGGGTATCCTCCAGACTTTCTCTGGAAGGAATGCTTGGGCCAAAACATGTGTAATACATTTGCAAAATTAGGGTGGTGGCACAGTCAGCTGGATGTATTGGTACTGTCTTTGATTTCTTTTGCCATAGTCATTTTACTTCTATTTGCAAGTCTTTGCATTTGTGATTTTCTTCATTCTTTCTCTTCTCTTCCGCAATGTCCACTATACAGACATTTTTTGTGTGTGCTTATCAACAATTGCTTAGTCTTCACAGGTGTTTCTTTGTTTGTAAAGTCCCAGACTTTATTATGGTTGGTTGCACAATCAGTCAAATGTTTACATTGGGTTTGGCATTTTTATGAATAGAAATTATGATGGTTCATTGCACAGTTAGCCAGATGTTTAGTCTGGATTATTTATCCATCTAGTGAGTCCTTCCAAAGATATGGGATAGTCAGATATTATTGATTGATGGTGTAAAAAGTGTCATCCCAAGAAGTAAGATGTTCCAAGTAAAGCTGCCTTTTGTAATTGGTAGTGGTTTTGTCAATGCGACGGTGTTCAAATGGTGCTCCAGATGTTTTTAGATTGCACTAATAGATATTGATACTAACTTTGTTTTCCATATTATTATTATTAAGCAGCCCAATTCCCAGAGATTCTGGGTGGCATATAAATATCAGTTCTGTATTGTTGAAAATGCATTAAATATAAACTCTGCTGAACTGTGCCATGGTTAATAAACTATAGCCTTGGTGGTGCACAGACTAAAGCACTGTTAAGTAATACCAGCTGCCTGCAATTACTGCAAGTTCAAATCTCACCAGGCTCAAGGTTGACTCAGCCTTTCATCCTTTCTAGGTAGGTAAAATGAGGACCTGGATTGTGGGGGCAATAAACTGACTTTGTATAAAAAAGAACACCGCTTGGGGGGCCCAAAAGCCCTACTAAGCAGGTATATACAAAAGTATGAAGGCTATTGCTTAACGCATTGTAAGCCACCCTGAATCTCCGAAGAAGGACGGCATATAAATCGAAACAAATAAATGAATGAATGAATGAATAAATAAATAAATAAATAAATAAATGAATGAATGAATGAATGAATGTATGAATAAATAAATAAATAAATAAATAAATAAATAAATAAATAAATAAATAAATAAATAAATAAATAAATAAATAAATAAATAAATAAATAAATAAATATCCCCATGACATATAAACTTCATTCTGATGCTTTATTTGAAAATAAGGTAGAGTAGACCAGGGTTTCTCCAGTTCAGCAACTTTAAGATGTTGCTGCCAGAATTTCCCAGTTTGCATGTGCATCTTAACATTGCTGAAGGTTGAAAAACATTGAGGTAGACAAACCTTGGGCCTCCTTTCAGCTGAAGTCTCCATTATGTAGGCCAAGTGGCATCCTTTTTTAAGACCATATTACAAATGGTGTTGGCACTGCTCTGAATCAGCATTCTCACTTTTGATAGGTTATTGACATGTCTATGTGGAACTATAAGAATGTAGAAAGATGTAAGATGGCACACAAAGCACAGATTATCCCTTCCTCTATCCACCCAATTACATCTTTGTATCCGACTACATCTTTGTAACTTCGCATTTGTGTCTTTACCACGTCAGCACCAGTTGTGGGTTTCACATATTCTTACCACCGGTTTGCCCCGTGCGCATGTGTGCCTTCTGTGCACATGCTTTGTTCACATGCGTGCCTTCTGCGCATGCGCTCAGTCTCAAAAACGTGGCTAAATAGAATGGCATTACACCGGGGCAGGCGGGTGGGCCCACTTGCAGTTGCTGCTCCCACCTGTAGTCGCCGCTACCAGTTCGTCCGAACCAGTATGAACCAGCTGAATACTGGTCAGCACCATGGTAATTATAAAGCAGCTGGTGGACTGGACCAGCATAAAACTTTCTATGGAAAGATTTTTAACAGACTACAATGGAATCACAATGCTAATGATTTCATAGTCAGAGGATGAAAGGCAACATTTACAAAGGTGTTACGACTTCTATCTGGGGAGTACTTGGGAAACACAGTAGCTGTGATCCATCACTTAGTTGCAAGTTTATATGACATTTACTACAAATGTGTACATTTTGAGAAAGTTGACAGTGACATCTTTTATGTTTCGGTTAACAAACCTTTCATCTTTCAAGCCCCTTTGGTTCTCCGTAATGTTAAGAGTGTTTCAGGGTTATGGCCATTTGCACCTTCCCATTTTCTAAGTGGTGCAATGATGAGAGAAGGGCAAGGTTTTATGATCCCTTCAAGGCATTTGAAAGCTATACAAACCGAGTGACTATAGAAAAAAAAATTAAAAAGCAAGGTAAAGCTGTGTTCTCAGTCAGCAGGATTCCTCCGTATCTTCAGACTTGCTGATCTCTTTCCTTAGAAATATCCAGAGGTGGGTTTCAGCAGGTTCGGACCAATTCTGGAGAACCGATAGCAGAAATTTTGAGTAGTAAATTTTGAGTGGTAAATGCCACTCTGACTGTCCCCACCCCCATCTATTCTCTGCCTTTCGAGTCCCAGCTGATCGGGAGGAAATGGGGATTTTGCAGTAACCTTGCCCTGGAGTGGGGAGGGAATGGATTTTACAGTATCCTTCCTCTGCCACGCCCACCAAGCCACACCCACCAAGCCACACCCACAGAACTGGCAGTAAAGAAAATTTGAATCCCACCACTGGAAGTATCCTTGAGGGCTGTGTAATGAGCCTTAGAATGATGACTTGATTCGAAAGAAATTCAATCAAATTTAACGTTTGAATCAGATTTGAGGAGTTGAATAGAATCAGATCCCTTCAAATCACCTCAGAAAGATTTGAGGGCAATTTGGAGACTCAGGAATGTTCTTGCATTGTGGTGTCTGAGCAAATATGCCACAACAGATGATATGGCCTTTTGGATGCTCACTGAAAATGTTTGGTATTTTTTTCAGCAAAAAAAGGGAATCCATATTTCTGCAGACAATAGCTTCCTTCATTAATAACTAATTCCTCTTTTGGCTAGAAGTCATAGGATGTTGACATCTAGCATGGGGGATGGAGCAGGGGTCTCTAACCTTGGCAACTTTAAGACTTGTGGACTTCAACTCCCAGAATTCCTCTGGGGACCCCTGATCTGGAGGATCAGAAACTTCCATTGCTATCATATAAAATTGGTATGAGTATAAATGGGAGAAAAACAGAAAATGAAGATGACAATATAGAAATATTAGAAATATTATAAATAGGCTTAATAAGGTAAACTGGGGCCATCAAATCTTCACTTTGCATTGAACTTCATCCAGTTGTGTCTCATTCTCACTGAAGTTAATCAGGCTTGAATTAAAGAAGACTACCTTTTCCCCCCAACTTACAATCAGTTGCTTAGCAATTGTTGAAGGTTACAATGGACCCCCCCCCAGTGGTGGGATTCAGCCAGTTCGCATCACTTCAGGAGAACCGGTTGTTAACTTTCTGAGCAGTTTGGTGAACTGGTTGTTGGAAGAAATCATTAAGGCAGAGAACCGGTTGTTAAATTATTTGAATCCCACCACTGACACCCCCCCCAAAAAAGCTACTAATGACTTAGTTTCAAAGATCTGATGTTGCCCCCCCCCCGGGTCATGTGACCAGATTTTGGATCTTGGCAACTTAGCTGCATTTACTGCTTTAGGTAGTGCCCCATAATGATGTAAACATGCTTTACAATGATTTTATCAAAAACCACCCCACAGCAAATAATGGGGTTCACACAGTGGTGAAATCCACTTACCTTCGCTACTGGTTTGGGAATGGGAGAGCGTGGGAGCGTGTGTGTGCTATGCGCACATGCGCCTCTTCTGCGCATGCACAGGTGGTTAAAAAATGGGACATAATGACGTCTTGGCGGGTGGGCAGAGCCTCCTGCCACTGGTACTACTGGTTCGGTGAGCTGGATAGAACTGGGAGGATTTCACCGCTGGGTTCATGTAACAACCACTTCATTTATGACTGCTCCTTTTGCTTTACAATCACATTTGCTTTACAACCACCACAAAAAAAGGTCAGAAAATCAGGCCCAGTCATGTGCTGACTTGACCTTCATAATTTACGACCGTAACTGTAGAGCTCAATTACAGTCATGGACTAAAGTCTTATCTTTTTCCTTTAAAAAAGTATGATAAACCAAAAGGAAAACTATGAGAGGAAGTCACACATGTCTACACATGTTCATGTCTACAATCCCTCCCTCCCTCCCTTTCCTCTAAATTAAACCCAGAATCAGATGGATTTTATCTTTTCTGGATTTTATATAAAAACGGGAATTTCAGAGGTTTTAACTCTTCTTTTAGAATGAGGAAATGAGGAAACAATTACCTCTACATACATGATATTAATAGGGTTATATGATTACATGAACTAGCAAGCTATTCATTATCTTCTCTGCTGGGGGAAAGGTAGAGACTATACAGTACAATAAAAGAGAAATGATTGCTGAGCTGTGGTGGAGCAGTGGTTAGAATGCAGTACTGGGCATTTTGATTGGTTAGTAGGATATTCCACGGACAAGGTAAATCCTAGAGGACAGCTGAGCTCAGCCTTGTGTGCACAAAAATGTTGACTATTCCAAGCAAATGTGATTATCCAAAAGCTCAAAGGTCCTCTGCCAAGTAAAGTTGATAGACACCTGTGAAATTGTCAATACTCACTGGGGTGGGGCAGGGGGGGACCAGATAAATAAAGAAAACCACCAATTGCTTGGACTGGTTAGATTTTACATTGAAATATCAACATCTCATCAAACCATTGATCTTCAGCAGTGACATACATAACCTTGTTTGGAATCCCATGGAAGCTTATTTATTCCTTTTTTTTTTTTAGGCTCCTGCACAGCAAACAAGAACAAGGAGAGAGTTGGCATTTATGCTTCTCTTTCTCTGTATGTCTCTTTGAAAATAATAATAAAAAAAAGGTTTTCATTGAAAGCAGTAAAAGGAGGATAGATGCCAGCTTTCTCCTTGCTTTTTTTGGCTTTGCAGGCAGGAACCTAATAGCACTCTGATCCTATCAGAAATGCCAATGTGAGAAGCCTCCAAGAAGATTAATAGGATTGCTCTGCCCTGGACTTTGGCGATTCGCTTATTCTCACTCAAGCCTCTTTCACTGAGTCTGCTGTAAACGTAAAACAAACTTCATCAGGTTCAGTAGGGTAGAACTGTTCCCAGATAACCAGGCAAGATTTTCCCCTGTACATATCACATACTGTAGCCCTGCACCACATACGGGTTCCAATTGGGAATAAATCTGTTGTGTATCAGAAGGCGAGAGAGTTAGCAGGGCTGTAATATTGGTTCACATCTTGATTTTTCCCAATTACTCTATTCCCAGGGGAGAAAATCCAATGCAGCCCCTGACCACAGGAAAATTAGATTGATATCAAAATTAATTGTACAATGAATTAAGACCAGAACTTGTAGGAAATGACCAGGCTGAGCCCAAGGGAGGGGTCAAGCGAGTCATCAGTCTTGAATCCTTTCATTCCTACAAGAGATCTAAGTCCAGACATCCTCAAATTCTCTTGACTCTTGTCTACTGCCAATTGGCTTGACCATTAGTAGTCCAGATTCTTGTTTAGAGGATGTAATAAACTTACATCCATGAATGAAGGCAAATATATCTATCGCAGGGTAATGTTGTGGAGTCCAACTTGAGTTGGTCACTGGGACCAGAGGTTTTGTCTTCTGAGCTTTTGGGCTCATGCTGGAGCCCATATTCTGAAGATGGCTGGTCCCAATAACCGACCCAGATTGGATCCTGTAAACTTGTGTTCATTTTGGACCTAACCCCGGCTCCTGATTTCTTGCATCCTACAGAACCTAAAGCAGACCTGAGCTGCTCATGAAATACAGCAAGCAATAGCAGTTAAATATTTGTATCCATTTCATTTGTCACTTTCAGAAAGTTTAAGGCTCCTTTTGTGAAAAAGCAAAAATACATGCAATATCTTTAGCCTCTTTGGATACTGATATCCAATTATTAAGGCAATTAATCAGTATCTTTATTTTTAAAACTTTTTTTTTTAAAAAACAAAACATTTTCAAGCATCATACATGGATATATACTACAAGGAAGAAAAATGGAAGGACTAGGTTTTGATGCCAACATCAATAAATAAAAAGAATCGTCTTAACTTCCATTGTATTGATGGATCTTTAGAAGCTCTCTGTGGTGATTATGTTAAATTTTTTATCAATCCCCTTTCATGGGAGGATTGGACTATTTATACAAGCAGTGAGAATGTTCTCAGAAAACATAACACATTCTGTAACACCAGAAAAAATTACAGTACCAGAGATGAAACAGCGGTGATTATAATTATTAGTACTTATGGAGTGCTTCTTGTCTTCAGACAATGATACTTAACATGTACTATATAATATCACAATAATATGTTACAAAATGCTTCATACCAGTTCTCATTTGAATTCAATTTTGTCATCTACTGTCTTGCACAATCTGTTGCCCTTACCTTGGCTATCCAGGTATAGCCTCAGTTGCAAGAATTTTGCTACTTCTGCTAAGAATCAGTCATTGGGAGTTGTACTAAGATTAAAAGGAAATGCATACAAATGGACAGCTCAAAGTAGAAATCACTATAACCAGAATAGGAGTTTTCTAGTGATGGTATGAAAAGCAATCCTAGTTTAAGGGAGGAGATGCATTTGGTTTAAAAGTGATCTGGTTCACATACCACCATAAAAAGTGACTTTACCAACAGATTGGGCCACAATTGAGAGGTCCAATATATTTCATTACACCAGGAATCAGTTGTTAATAATGTAGCACTCATGGTGCCAATGCATACAAAGATGTCCTTAGTAGGATCCATGGAACCACAAAGTTAAAAGAATTTTTCCCAACATTTGAAAACAGCTAACTTCATCATGAAATCAATACCACTCTCAACATTTCGATGTTCTTAAAAGAAATCTCATAATAATTTGCACATTTAAAAAGTTTACATTTTGTATGTACAGTTGTTGATTCTTGTCACCAATCTTGGTTTGCAAATCATAATTGTTGGGGATGTAAGACATGTTAAGTTAAAACCAGGTTTTTAAAAGCACCATCTGTGTAGCTAGTCAAGATTTCATACTTTGGAGGAAATAATTAGTAAAGAAGAGATTTCCATTTAAAGATACTGTCCAATCACCAGCCTCATTAATACAGAAGGAATCTACAGTGGTACCTTGGTACTCTACATTAATTGGTTCTGGGAGGTGTGATGAGTACTAAAAAGAACGAGTCCCAAACAAACCATGTGACTTACCCTGTAAATCTTTGTTTCATCAATCTTTGTCCCTTTTCCCATGTGAGCGACCTTCCCATCATGAACAATTTCCTGTCCACCCTCTGTGGCCATCCCTCTCCTTTTGCAGTGACCTTCCCAGCATGGCTCAGTTCCTGTCTGTTCCTCACAATGTGTTCCTGTCTGTTCCTATAGCAGTGTGTCAAGTACTAAACAAAGGCCGAGTACTGGGACAACATTTTCACATCAAAATGCATCAAGTACTAAATTTGTTGAGTTTTGAAGCAGCCGAGTGCTGAGCAGTGATGGGCTGCTGTCAGTTCAGACCGGTTCGGATGAACATGTAGTTCTGATGATCAGCTGGCCCCGCCCACCCGCCCCTACCCTATCCTGTCCTATATTTCCTTCTTTCTGGCTCAGCTGATTTGCATGGCACAGCTGATTTTTGTGCCTCCGCTGTTCTACTTACTGGGGCTGCCTTAGAAAGTAAGCAGCTGAGTTTCAAATTGCTGTATTTTGAATGCTGTGTGCAAGCGCGTTAGGCGTGCTTGTGCAAAGCCCGCTTGCGTGTGCTTTGCACACGCTCACAGAACCAGTTGTTAAACCGGTTGCAGCCCACGACTGGTATCAAGGGGCCACTGTATAGTGGGATGCCATGTGATATCCGTCACTTTCAATCAGGAAGTAGGAAAATCTCCCTCAAGTTTAGTTTCACTCTTTTCATTGCATTTTCTCAACAATACTGCAGAAGTTACTTGATTTGTTTTTTTGTTTTTTTTCCCCAGTCTATCTTACAAACCTGCTGCTTTTGATGGACTCTTATCCAGGTTTGATCTTGCTAAGCTTTTCAAAATCTGGTCTTTAAGAGCATGGCTGATTTATTTATTTATTTTTAAGGGAAACAGATTATTTTCCTTCTATTTCTTTTACCTTTCAATGCCATTTATTTGTGCCTTCAAGTCAGTTTTAATTCCTGGTGACTGGAATTAAAAATGTTTCTTGGCAACATTTTTGGAAATGGTTTGTCATGGGTCTTCTTCCTAGGGCTGAGAAGCAGTGGCTGACCCCTGCTTCCATACCTACAGCAGAATTGGAACTCTTGGTCTCCTGATTTCCAGCCTGGAGCCTTTAACCACTACATCAAAGTGGTTCTCTGTTTTATTTATTAAAGTGTCCTATAGCACTGCTGTAACAAAGGCAGATAAATGAATGAAAAATTCTACATCACACATAATTTCCACTTAAAAAAAAACCCTAAGGAAGATTATGCATGCCAAAGTTTCAAAATGGGATTTTTTAATCTAGTTTTATTGTCTTAATTGTCTTTTACAATCAGTTATTAACAAGGGATCAAGTTGCAAGTTTTAGCTATATATTTTGAAATGTATGAAAAGAGTGACTTCATTTTGAAATTAGAATGATGTTTACTATTTTATTGGGTACCATCTAATTTTTTCTAATAGTATATAAAAGATTAAGCCAACATAAAGTATACTGAAGGTTTCTCAGATTAGCTTGAGGGTGATCCTGAATACTTCTTGAAGCCAGTAGACTCTACTAATCTAAGCTGGGATGGACTTGAATTTCCAAATTTTGATTAAGTGACATGAGGAGCTAAAATTCCGTGTAATTTTCTAAGAAGTGAATCTTTTTTCTTAGTCCCATGAGATTATCTAATGATTAAATTGTAACAAATTACATATCTGAATCACATGTTGTTTTGTTCCTTTTTGCTGGGCTAGTGGGATTGATTTAGTATAAAGAGGGATGAGAATATTTCTTTCTCTATTAATTTATGATGATTGTTACATTCTCTAATGCTGCCCTCCTCTGTATGGAGGCAGGACCTATTTGAATGCTTCACCCTTGGTCCACTTTGGTTCCAGAAGGAGCTGTGGGATGTCCAGGGAGGTTCTGCTACATGGCTCTGTGAAGACTTTGGCCACAACCTGGTATCAGAAAGTGCCTAAGGTCCTGGACAGGATCACACCTATGCACCCTCTCCTGGATCATTGCTCCTGAAACTCCCGGTGGTTTACCAAGGAGCTAAGGGTGCTGAAAAGGGCCGAAAGATGGTTAGAGGGCAACTAAAGGAAAAGAACAAACCCAACCAGACACAAGTCAAAGCTGCTGTTAAGGGCTACACTATGGCAATTAAGAGCAGTGAAGCATCACTATTTCTCTGGCCTTAATGCATCTGCAGTGTCATCCAATGGCCCTGTTCAAGACCACTTGGTCCTACCTTGGGAAGGAGGGCTTGGATGATCACTTACAGCAAGGCTTTGCAGAGGAATTAGTCAAACCCCTGATGGATAAAATTGCTTAGATCTGTTCTCAGTCTGAGACCAAGTATGGAGCAGGTCCATTGGGACAGACTCTGTCTGGGGTTTCTCCTGGATTTGCAACTCTTGCTCTAAGAGCAAGTGGCAATCATAGCTAGGAGGGCCTTTACACAACTTTGTGTGGTGTACCAGTTGCACCTGTATCTGGGTCAAGAGGCCCTAAGCAGTCACTCATGGCCTAGTCATCTCTTGGTTGGATTACTGCAGTGAGTTTTACATGGGGCTACCCTTGAAGAGTATTCGGAAGCTACAGCTGGTGCAGAATACAGTGACGCACACAATTCTGGGAGGCCCTAGGGAGGCAGATATAACACCATTGTTGCATGACATGCAGTGATTATCCATTTGATTCTGGGTCCAATTCAAGCTGTTGATTGTCATCTAAAAGCCTTATATGGCATAGGTTCAGGGTATATGAGGAGCTGTCTCATTCTAATGAAACTAGCTTGCCCCACATACACCAGTGGAAGAGGCCTGCTATGGATCCCATCTGGTGAGGAATTTCAGCAGGTGATGTCAAGGAGAAGAGACTGTGGCCCCAACCCTATGAAACCCTATGAAACACTCTATCACTAGAGATGGTAGAGCCTTTTGGCCTTCCAGAAAGTATTAAAACTTAATTTTGTCAGTTGGCTTGGGGCCACAAGGAAGTGCTCACTTCTGGAGATGGTTGATGGGCTAAGAAGACTTCAGCCCCATGCCATCCGACTCTTTGGTTCTGGCTTTCTGCATAGTTTAAAAATTTTAATGCACATAAATTTAAAAAAATTAATTACTTTTCTATTTATCTTTTATAGGGGATGTGGTGGCTCAGTGGCTAAGATGATGAGCTTGTCGATCAAAAGGTCGGCAGTTCAGCAGTTCAGATCCCTAGTGCCGCGTAACGGGGTGAGCTCTCTTTACTTGTCCCAGCTTCTGCCAATCTAGCAGTTCGAAAGCATGTAAAAAATGCAAGTAGAAAAATAGGGACTACCTTTGGTGGGAAAGCAACAGCATTCCATGTGCCTTCGGCCACATGACCACGGAGATGTCTTTGGACAGCGCTGGCTCTTTGGCTTTGAAACAGAGATGAGAACCGCCCCCTAGAGTTGGGAACGACTAGCACATATGTGCAAGGGGAACCTTTACCTTTACCTATTTATCTTTTTATGTCCTGAAAGCTGCTCAGAGTTGCTCAGTGAGGGAGATCAATGGCATATAAATTTAATAAATAAATAAATTTAACCAATAAATAAATTTAATGAATAAATAAATTTAATAAGTAAATAAATTTAATGAATAAATAAATTTAATAAGTAAATAAAATTTGAGGGAACATCTTTCCTTCTTGCAAATAATAGTAGCAACAAATAGGTTAGGGTACGTCACTACTGAAAGGAAAATGACAATTCACCATGGCTCACTTGCCACGGGACAAGAGTTACACTAATATCAAAGAAATGGTGGAATAGAATCAATATAGAAAGGATGCAAAAGGAGAGACAAAATGAAATGTGAATGACGAAAATTAAAATCATTTTTTAAATTATTTTAAATAATTAAATTGAATTGTTAAATTGTCCTGTGGTTAGTTGTTCAGTGGCAAATTGTCGGTGCCAAATTTCCTGCGGCAAGTTGGTTGTGGGGAGCTTTGGCTGGGTGAGCTGGCCACATTGAGTTGGCCGCGGTGAGTTGTGCCATTCCAGAAGCAATCGACTGAGGACTTTGATAAGTGAAATCGGGACTTGTGAGCGGCAGACCTAAAGTATGGAACAGCTGAAGGAAGAAAACTTTTCCTCTACAGTGGAAGATGAGAGCAGGACATGCAATCATGCTTCAAGGAAGCACTATGTTCCCATCACAAAGTGAACTGCTTTGAGAAGGCAAATGCCATTGCTTGGCACAAGGAAAGTTGATTTGTTTTGTCAGCATGATGGCAGCTTAAAATGTACATTCAGGCTTAAGGTGCTTGTTATTGGCTGTTGGGAAATGAATAAAAAAAAACCTGAACTGGACCTACTTTTGAATGGTAGTATTGATTTCTTCAGCTACAGACAGGAAGCATTCATCTTACTGAGCCATAAAGGGTTGCTGGATGCTGCCTTAGCATATTGTGTGAGCAGACACAGTGATTTGTAACCTAGGATTCGTGGCTTGGAGTGGGATTGAAACCCAGCTGTGACTTAGTCAACCAAAAATGATTAAACAAATTAGCATGTGTGAACCCAGTCGGAATATTGATGTTCTGATATCCTCACTCTTGCATTCAATTATTGTACAATCATGTATAATTCCAATGCAAATGACTGGTCCTGTATATATTGATGGATTCATTTATTATGTATTATTTATTCTTAAAAATATGCACATCAATTTTCCCTTAAGAGCTTTCAAGATGGCTGACAACATGCATTCTCATTCACACACAGAGAGAACTCTAAATGGTTCTACAAGCAGCACAAATTTGTATTCTCCATTTGCAATACAGCCATTAAAATAACAGCTTCTTTACAATGAGCACAATTAAATGCAGCACCTGAGTACAAAAACATTAATATCTAAGCAGTTCTCCAGATAATTTAGTTGTCTGATGGAATCCTACTGAACTGTTCCAAACTTTAGAATGGTCTAAGAAGAGTTTTTGGCAAGCACATGCCAGTGTAAAACACAAATGAGACAAAGCCCCACCGGTATCTCCATGTATCTGCATTTTTAATTTATTTACTGTTAGATTTTTATCCTGCCTTTATTGCTTTATAAGTAACTCTAGCCAGTGAATATATCTAATACTCCTTCCTTCTCCTTTTTTTTCCCACAACAACCCTGTGTGGAAGATTGGGCTCAGAAAAAGTGACTGGCCCAAAGAGACTCACCAGTTTTTCATGCCGAAGGCAAGACTAGAACTCACAGTCTCCTGGTTTTTAGGTCAGCATCTTAATCAATCTGGTTTTCTAAATAATTCAAGGTGGTAAACAGACCTAGTATTCTTCCTCCTCCTTCCCCCCCACCACAACAACAACCCTGTGAAATGGGTTGGGCTGAGAGAGAAACTGACCCAAAGTCACCCAGCCACCTGGGTGGGTGTACGAAAGGCGGGACTAGAACTCACAAATCTACCAATACACCAGTGGTGGGTCTCACTTACCTTTGCTACCGCTTCGCTCGCGCACGTACCACTTCTGCACATGCGCAGAAGCTTCTGTGCATGTGCAGAGCATATTTGATGATGTCCGGGTGGGTGGGTGGAGCCTCCCACCGCTGCTGCTACCGGTTTGCCCGAACTGGGGTGAACTGGTAGCAACCCACCATTGCAATACACCCATCATTGTACCCACTTCCTAGAGGTTTTGCCTGAGTTAGAGAGCAAGAAAGCATTAAATATTATAAAAGAATGTGGGGACTATATTTTTCTGCTCCTCACTTTATTCAGCAATGTCACAACCTAAATGATATAATGTTTGTGTAACAGAATGATATGGCTATGGATGGATATAAATTGTTTAGAAATTTCCTACCTGCATATAACAAACAAACAGTGTATGCTACTATCGACGCAAAATCATTGTAGTTTATCATCAGATATGTCTGAATTGATTCTGAGATAAACTAAGTTAATTAATCTGGTAATTAAAATTACCTGCTAATGATAATTAAACTTCTGTGTTTGGCTAAATTAATAATGAATAACACTGACTATTGGAAACTGGGTAATAATTACTATTTTTTGAATTACTTGCCTGTTTTTCCATTTATTGAATATCTTTTTCTAACCTTTTGTAAAGGCAGGATATAGAATAAGTATGCCAAATGTATGAGAGTGTTTATAGATTGCATCTTAGTTTCATCCACATTTTGGGCCAGTTTTAAATTTTATAGGCATGTTATACTTTTTTTAAACTCTAGTGGAAAAATCACAGCAAATTCTCTACTGAAGAACCCAGTCACTTGAGGGACTGTAGATATGGTTGAAGACTTTTAAACATATGGGACATGTCAGAATAATCCAAATGACGAATCAGATCCAAGCATTAGAGATGTAGGTGTAGATTCACACATCTGAATAAATCTATAAAGATTTGGGAATGAATAGAATAGAATAGAATAGAATAGAATAGAATAGAATAGAATAGAATAGAATAGAATAGAATAGAATAGAATAGAATAATTCTTTATTGGCCAAGTGTGATTGGACACACAAGGAATTTGTCTTGGTGCATACGCTCTCGGAGTACATAAAAGAAAAGATACATTTGTCAAGAAACATAAGGTACAATGATAGTCATAGGGAAACAGTCAATATAAATCTTAAGGATACCAGCAACAAGGTTACAGTCATACAGTCATAAGTGGGAGGAGATGGGTGACAGGAAGGATGAGAAGATTAATAGTAGTGCAGACTTAATAACTAGTTTGACAGTATTGAGGGAATTATTTGTTTAGCAGAGTGATGGCGTTCAGGAAAAAACTGTTCTTGTGTCTAGTTGTTCTGGTGTGCAGTGCTCTATAGCGTCGTTTTGAGGGTAAGAGTTGAAACAATTTATGTCCAGGATGTGAGGGGTCTGTAAATACTGTATTTTCACAGCCCTCTTTTTGACTTGTGCAGTATACAGGTCCTCAATGGAAGGCAGGTTGGTAGTAATTGTTTTTTCTGAAGTTCTGATATGAATTCAGTACATGAATCAAGAGCTGCAGAAAATGCAGATAGGGTTAGGGTTAAAGTGTTTTTTTCAGGAGGCAACTGGATTTTCTTGTTTTCTCTTTGAGAATGTTTCACTTCTCATCCAAGAAGCTTCTTCAGGATAGTGGGGAAGGATTTATGTTCCTGGTGGACAGCTGGTCATTTGCATCCTTTTAGAGAGTTGCTGAGGCCACTTGGAGGTTTATCTGTGTAGTGCTCCTGGTTCCTAATTTTTTCTCTGGAAATCCATTCCTACTCCCACACCATTCAAAGGGTGTTCATCCCGAATTGTATACAGTATAGGGCTCCTAGTTCCAGACTACAGGAACCAGGAGCACTACTCAGGTGACCCTGAGGACACAGATAAACCTCCAAATGCTTCAATGACTCTCTAAAAGGATGCAAATGACCAGCTGTCTGCAAGGAACATAAATCCTTCCATTCCCCACTATCCCGTCAGAGCTGAAGAAGCTTCTTGGATGAGAAGCAAAATGTCTTCAAAGAGAAAACAAGAAAGCCCAGTTGCCTCCTGAAAAAAACCACCTTTGGGACAACCATGACCTGGATGACTGATAATCTCTACAAACAGATAGGCTTACAGTGGAAACAAGTCACAGAAATAGAGTAGAAGGACAAGAGATCTGTCAGGGGCCATGAAAGGAAGGCGAAGAGACTTTGTCTCCATCAACTCCCTCTCCCCGCATTTTTAAGTTCTTTCAACTGCCAAAGATCTGGATCACGGCAGAAGGTGGCTCCTTCCTTCTTTTCCTCCTTAGCTCCTGCCAGAAAAGATGCTCTCCATCATTTCCAGACTATAAGAACCTGTGCACGAAATAATGTACAGCGGATAAATTCCTGTTCTATTTATTCTGCAAGGTCTATTTCAAAAATGTGTTGGCTTGGGCTGGTGGTCAATTGTTTATTTATTTACTAGCCCATGGGCCTGTAGGGTCTGATAGTTACCCCTTCCTATTTTTATAAATAATCATATACTTGTACCTGTTGGAACAGACAGAAGGGATCAGCATTTATTTCTATTGTCTAAGCGTGCGAGAATGTATTTTGCTTATCACGTTTCCTGAAATGATAAAAAGAATTGCATGCATCCTCATCAGATAAAACTAATGATTCCACTGGGATTCCACTGGGCAAGAAATGAATATGCAACTTACTTTCCATAATTAAATAATCAACATATCTCAAAGGGGTTCTCACATTTGATGGCATTGCAATCACCATGGGTTTGCATGGACAAAGAAGAACCCTGTCAAAACGTATTCCTGCTTTGTTTGCATAAACCTGCAGATGGCTTACACAAGCGAAATGAAAAACAAAATCCCAAATAGGTTTTGACAGTACTCCCATTTTGCTTGGGCAAAGATTTATTTTTTAAATATATATGTATGTGTATATATATGTATGTATGTATATATATGTGTATATAAATGAAAGAGAATTTAACCAGGCTGTGGAAGGGGTGGGGGGGGGAGCATAGCTTAGAATAACAAAAAAGAAAAAAAAAGATTTTTTTTTTAAAGATAACCAAAGCCATTATTTCTTAAGAACACCAAGTTCAGGACTTGTTTCAAGTGGTCTCAACTCAATCCTTGGAACAAAGACAAGATAACTTGTATTATTTTTTAATAACAGTGGTTACTCAACCGTACTGACAATCTGAGATTTGCTTCCTCATAGCTCAATCCTCTTGTGTATTTATTTATTTGTAGCAAAAAGAGCTCTGCTTACTGGGTTTGCATTGCAACAAATTTGTGTTTATATGAGTACAACAAATCTTTGTGTATGAACACACAGGCAAGAGGGTCCCTAAAGACAGATCAAGTTCCCTGATGTTAGTGCCAGAGGGCACATCTTATCTCATCCATACATTCATTCTCATTCCAAGCAGACAAAAGTAAAAACAGATGGTTGATCTAGGCTCATCTAGGATCCATCCAATAATTAAAGTGAAACAACAATTTGTTGGAAATTAATAACTGCTTTCTACTGAATAAGCTACGAAAAACTCCATTCACTTCCTTCTGAATAGCCATTATGGAACAAAAACATCTGTAAATCAAATTACTCTAACCTAATATAAACAACTCTAATATAAACAAATAAACCAAAATTATAAAATATTCCATTTATTCATCAAGGTCTATTTCAATAATATGTAGGCTGGGAATGATAGTCAATAATCTATTTATTTTGTAGCATAATTTCTCTGGTACACTTCATTTCATTTCATTTATTCGAATTTCTATACCGCCCTTCTCCTTTCGGACTCAGGGCGGTGAACAGCCAGATAAAAAACATCTATACAAACATCACAGTTAAAAATAAAGTTAAAATAATTTATAAATTTGGCCCATAATTTAAAACTTGTCAATTAAAATAAATATTAAAATTTTTAAAACTAACCCTAAAATCAGGACAGACCGGCTAGCTGAAAAAAATAAGTTTTTAGGGCCCGACGAAAAATCCGGAGGTCGGAGATCACCCGTATCTCTGGGGGTAGATTGTTCCATAGGGTAGGTGCCACCACAGAGAAGGCTCTCCTCCTGGGGGTCGTCAGCCGGCATTGTCTGGCCGACGGCACCCTGAGGAGGCCCTTTCTGTGGGAGCGAACCGGCCGGTGGGAGGCTATTGGTGGCAGAAGGCGGTCCCGTAAGTACCCTGGCCCTAAGCCATGGAGCGCTTGGGGGGTGTCCTATGGCTTTGGGACTATGTGGCAAGAATGGGGTAGTGATGGGGAACAGAAAGCCTTTTCCAGGTGAACAAAGTAAGTTAAAAGTTCCTTTTTCTGCACCCCATTGCAGCTGTATTTAATGCAATGGGGTGTGAGAGGACCTTTGAGTCTGTGTTGATTCCTGGTGAATGCCTGGATGAATCTCTGTAGCTTTCCTGGGAGTGGTTTGTCTTTGCCTACTTCCCAGGGCTGAAAGAGAGAGGAACTGGCCCAAAGTCATTCAACTTTGTGCTGAAGGTGGGTTTCTAGCCTTAATCACTACACCAAATTAGCTCTTAAATGCAATGCGGGTAAGGAGACCATTAAATGCTTTGTGACGTCTGCTGGCTAGGCATTATTTGGTTGGATGAAGCATTTCTCCATTCTTGAAAAAATGTCAGTGGTCAAGGTCTCTCAACTTCAAATTCACATGGGCAGCAGCAATAACAATAGCACTTAGACTTATATACTGCTTCTAAGCAGTTTACAGAGTCAGCCTATTGCCCCCAACAATCTGGGTCCTCATTTTACCACTCAGAAGGATAGAAGGCTGATTGAGCCTGGTGAGATTTGAACTGCCAATTTGCAGTCAGCCGGCAGTCAGCCGGCAGTCAGCAGAAGTAGCCTGCAGTACTGCACGCTAACCACTGAACCACTGTGGCTCTTAGTAGGCTTTTTGGAGGATGTGATCTATTGATTGATTGATTGGTTGGTTCGATTTATATGCCACCCTTTTCTGGAGACTCAGGGAGGCTTACAATAGCCTTCATACTTTTGTATATACCTGCTTAGTAGGGCTTTGCCCCCCCCCAAGCGGTATTCATTTTTATACAAAGTCAGCTTATTGCCCCCACAAACCGAGTCCTCATTTTACCTACCTCGAAAGGATGGAAGGCTGAGTCAACCTTGAGCCTGGTGAGATTTGAACTTGCAATAATTGCAGGCAGCTGGTGTTACTTAACAGTGCTTTAATCTGCTGCGCCACCAAGGCTCTATTATCAGCTGTAGCAAAAGAAGACTAAGTACTACTGAGTTGATGCTCTTTATCTGTCTTTGAGTCCATGGGGGAAAAAAAAATACCTGCATGATATTTATTTCCGCCAGGCCAATCATGTCTCTTCTGTCCCCAGTCATTGCTAATCATCTAACTTCTCTCCACTACAAGAAGTTGCAAAAACAAACAGATTCTCCACATTTTAATGCTGAACTTGGATGGCATTGGAGTATGGGGGAAATTCTTTTTAAATATGTAATGTAGCAGAAGACAACTTAATGTGGCTAATGTAGCAGAAGACAACTCATGACCTGGGGATGAGATGAAGGCAAGGTCATGGGAACAGGGCAGGAAAATGCCTGGTTATTTTGTGCTGTGGTTAGACACAAATGAAGAAAGTCTGTGTGACTGGAGCAAATGATATTCTGAAGGACTAATGGTAGCAACTCAGCCTTATGCGAGCAGATACCCAAATGCTGAGAGATTACTAATATGGCATGCAGAGCACAAGCTGCATGCCGTCAGCCATGCTGCTGTCCATGGTGCTGAAGTAACATTAACTCAGCATTGGGTTCCTCAACTCCTTCTAGCAGATGGTGGGATTTAATAATTCACTAGGGAAATGCCTGCTGCTCCAATGTTGCTTTTGATTAGGTATGGCTAGTCTACATCCCTATCTATTGCCCCCCCACACACACACTACCACAGGTTGGGTATATAACCCCTTTGTAGCCTCAGAATTCTTCAATCTGCTATTCTAATTAATCAGAATAGAGTAGACCGATGTACACATTTAATGAAACAGCAAAAGAGATGTGTGATGTAATCATGAATTTGAAAGGACTATGTGCTCAAATATTGAAAATGGATGCAGATCTCTAATCCAGATCCCAGTTATCATTATTTCCCAAGACTTTTAAGGTGCAGGGGTGTAATATGATTTACGAATTTGAGAAAAACCTGACGTTTTCATGAAATGTGTGCCTTGGATCTCTGTTCCTTTTACTAAATCAAAATCCTCAAGTGCCTGAGAGTTTTACAATCTATATATAAAGATAAAATTTGATTTTGCATATGTATCTTTTAATTAACGGGTATTTCCCCCCCTCCACCCCAAATGGGCAAATTGATTTGTTGCTGCAACCATAGAGACGGCATAAATGAAGATTAATTTATAATGGAGTCCAATTAAAATACCGTGAAATCATTGGAAAAAAAAAATAACGAAATCCGCGTCCAACACCGCGCATCGCTTCTCCTGTTTGGTAAACGGCAGGGCAAGAAAAGACGTTTTAGAAACCTCACCGGGAAACTAATTTTGAACGGGGAGGAACCAGCGTATCGCTTTAACCCCTTGTTTGGAATGCAGAAAGTTTTAGATGTATCCAATTAAAAATATTTCGGATATTTTCGTAAATTCCTCCCTCCCATTCAGTAAAACAAAAACCTACCAATTCTGTTTGCTAGGAAGAAACGCACCTGGGCCGGGAAATCTGCCCTTTCCCTTTTTTAAAGATGGGTTGGGGCGGGGGGGGGGGCATCAAAATGTAGTTCTTCCAACTCAATTTGACTCAAGCGAATGTATCTGTCCCACCCTTCATTCAGGACACACTGCTCTCTTCAGACGGTCTGCCACCCTCCGCATAGTTGCTTGGGAGTAAATCCTGCCGAACAAAGTGGGTCTTACTTCTGAGTAAGCTTACATCAACGATGGTGCTAAAAATGCGCAAAAGTTTGGAGGACTAGGAGGGCCAAATTCTGCTTTAATACGTCTTCCCACTCCCCGACCCTGGTACTTTGGACCATTTCAACCCCAGGCGAGCAGCCCTCATCCTCGGCGCTGCCACTCCACTTGTAGATGGCGTTCTTCTCGGCGCGGGAACGCCCAAGCCATCAAAGCCCGCTACGCACCCGCCAAGGAAACCTGAAATCTCCGTGCAGGGCAAACGCGGACCTCTCTGTCCCGAATTTACTCCTGCTAAGCATGTCGAGGAGGGCAGGCCCTGCGCACCTGAGAATCTGTATCTTGGTTTGTGCCACTAGTCTCCTTCGCTCGGACTCACACCCGCCCATTTCCTCCCGCCCCCCATTTCCCCCGCAAGTAACGGTGCGTTTTCCTAGTTCTGGCGCAACTTTTGGGGGATGTTGTTACTGCTAATGATATTTTTTTTCTTTTTAAGAAAAAAAGAAAAGAACCAATAATACATCAATACAGAGGAAAGAAAGTTCACAGCGGGCAGAAAGCGTCTGGGCGCCCGTCGTCATTTGCAGCTAAGAGGCTTGCAGGGGGCGAGCCAGTAGGCATGCCCAGACTGCACGGCTCTTCGGCGGCAGAGCCCGGATTCCAACCTGGGCTGCAGCTCCGGCTGCCGACTGGCCGCCGATCGCGCCGCCTCCCGTCGTGGAACGCTCGCTCGCTCGCTGGCCTGCGCGCGCTGCCTCGCCGCCTTTTGCCCCGCCGGACTGCGCGTGGCGCTGGCGGAGCGTGGCGGGGTGGCTGGGGCGTCCCGGAGCCCGGTGCGACTGGCTTCCTTTAAACGGGAATCGGGTGGAACGCGCGTGGCGGAGAGGCAGGCAGATCGATCCTAAGGAAGATCTGGCCTCAAAGCCCGCTTCCCCCCCCCCCCAAGGCTGAGTCCAAAGCCGAGCAGCCTGACCTCGCGGGACTGCGGGCAGATCGACCGCAGGGGGAGCTCATCTCCCTGCCGGAGGAGGCGGGAAGAGGAACGGGCTACAGGAGCGTCGGGGAGGAAAACGTGAGTATGGAACCGTTCCCTTGCGGGAAACTCAAGTAGGATCTAAGCCGGGTGAGCCTGCGCGAGGCTCCACCAACATTTGGCCCCCTTTCCCGCCGTTGCAGTCTGGACGGAAGGAATCTTACCTGGGAGCAGGTCCCCCCCCCCCGGTAAAGAACGGGACTTACTTAAAATAGACATGTTTAGGACCTCGCGCTTGGCTTCTTTCTTTCTAGCCCTAAATGGAAGACATAACTACTTCGTTAGTTAGCCCCGGCATAGGGCAAAGTATCTATTTGCAATTTTTATTATTTTGCATGCGAATATTCCGAAGGAAAGCTTGGCATGTTTTCCTGGAGGCAGAAATAACCCTAGGAGAAAATGGTCTGAGGCAGGAGCCCCGGTGTAGTGTACTTTAGTTGGCGGAAGAGACGTGCGAGCTCTGCGCGTGTGTTCCACCGCGATGTAAATGTATTCGTTCCCATCTCTTCCAAAGCCACCCTATCTAATTTGGGAAGAAACGAGGGGGGGGGTGGAAGTGTAATGAAAAAAAAGAGAGAGAGAGAGAGAAATAGGAGACGCTTGGCACGCTCTTTATTTATTTATTTTAATTTATTTGCTTCCACCGCGAGTTCTCCCCGTTAGCTTGGAAAGCAACGGAAAGAGGGAGGGAAGAGCGAGCGACCCGCGCGGTAGGCGAGGGAAGAACGACCCCTGCAGTTGCATTGCGGAAAAATCTCCTTTCCGTTGCTGGGAATTAGCTGGGAGCCTGAGCTGGTTGGTATTTTTTATATATATATTTTTTATTTTTGGGGGCAGGAGACCCGGGTTTGGGTATTTCGTCCTCTCCTCTCCTCTGTAGGTGTAGGTGAAACGCGGTGCAAGAAACCTGGCGCCCGATGTCTTAATCTCTTTCTCATCCTTTTTGTAGCGAGCTTGAAGAAAAAAGGAACGTCGGGACAGCGCGGCTGGCGCGGGCGATGCCTCGCTGAGGTGTGCAGAGTTTGGGGGAAAAACTTGGCGATCCGGTCCCCGAGAATCGAGACTTTCCGGAGCTGGGAACTGCCGGTCCCTTGGTTTTTTTTGTCTATGTCTTGTTGGGAGACCTGGTGGATATTTCTTGCTTTCCTGAAGGAAGAAGCAGCTGGTGTTGGCGATTGCCTCCTTAGTCTTTGGCGGACGGCAAAGGAAGAAAAAGGATCTGGCTTGAGCTGCACAGCGAAGAGAGAGCCTGGACATGTGTCAGCACATCTGGGGGATAGAGGCTGCGAGTCCAAAAGGAGATTTTCTGGGATTGTTCAAACGGCAATATTGATCTTTGCTGTGTTTTTTCACCGAGGGATGCACTTGGCATGAGAATCGGAGGATGGAAATTGTTTGGGAGGTGCTTTTTCTTCTGCAAGCCAATTTCATTGTCTGCATTTCAGGTATGCCAGCAAAAACAGAGCAAAACTGGAGGAGAAACCCTTGCCTTGCTTTGCCCTCTCTGGTTTGCCTCTCTTCCTTTTCCTATTTAGCTGTAAGGTCAAAAAGTGGATGTGTTGAAAAAGGGACGGTGGCGGTTTAATTTCCAAAGTGTGTGTGAATGGCTTCAGCAGACCCCAGGGTTGCCTTTTCCCATTCCTGGTTGTTTGGAAAACTGTGTGATGCAGCTGTCGTCCCATACGGTTCGAGATCAATGAAATGTTTTCCCTCCCCCTTCAAACTATGGTTTCTATTTTATTGGGAGGATGTCCTAGGGACAATAAAGGAGTGCTGGGTTTCCTTAAAAGTTGTCCAACTTCGAGTTCATTTTTTTTTTCTAAAAAGATTTTTGCCAACGCTGTGGTTTAGAAACTGGAGATGTTGTACCTCTATCCCCCACCCACGAATGTTTTACTCCAGAGAGCTTCCACTCCTGTTGCCTTACCTGGAAATTCCGATCTGGTGCTCCTTGCTTCCTGATATTTCCCCCTCCTCGTTTTTTTTTGGCTGAAGGCAGGTGATTCCACTTGTCAAAAGGGATCCTGTCCAATTAACAGAGGAGGTCTAGCTTGGCGTCAGGCTTTAAGGATTAGGGCAATTTATTTTCGGGGTGGTGGGGGGGAAAGCTCACTCTTCTAGTTCAAAAGCCTTGACTGCTTAGTTAATTTGTCACGTCGCTCTTGCTGGAATAATTATGTTGCAGTCAGAGAGCAAGAAAGAAAGGATGCAACTGATACCTTTGGAATTTGAGGCACTTCCCTTCTCTCCCTCCCCCCCCCAAAAAAAAGAAAGAAAATCTGTTTGCTACTTCCTTTCCTTATCGCAGGCATTTTAAAACAGATGACCAGAAGGAGAGAGATGCAAACAACCCTGGCCATAGGGATCAAAAGGGAAAGATTGGGGGGGGGAGAATAGAGAGGATATCTGTGCCAACCTACCCAAAACCCAGGTCCTCTTCCTGCCCCCCACCAAGCACCCCCACCAAACATCCACCCTGAGGTTCTTGACTTAAGCTGAAAGTCCTTTTCTCACTGCACTGGCAGCATTAACATTTAATTGCAGACCTGCCATCCATTTTGGAGCAAGGCATCCTCTGTGCTCTGACAGCCTTTCAGCTTCCATCACTTTGGCTGTTTCCTTATCTGAAGAGAGATGCTTGTCTTGTTCTGCCTCGTGGGCTCCACTGTTCCTTTGAGTGATGTCATCTGAGGCAATCTCTTTAACACATCTCCCTTGCCTCGTGGACCACACTCCTGCAGTGTTGCCTGTTTATTGGTCTGGGATTCTTGCATCAGAGCCTCAATGTCCCTCTTTAACTCTTGCATTGGAAGGACATCTCATCACCATAAGCCACCTCTGGAAACTGCTTTCCGGACTCCCACGTTCCTCAAGAGCAATTTCATTTCTCGGGCACAAGTTCTGCAATAGGTGAGAGGGCCAGAAGACAGGTCTCTGCTGCCTTTGTGAGGAACCTCAAATAGCAGCTCTCACCTGTTTTCCTGTCCCTCTTACCTATCTTCATTTAACCCATTCCTCCACCGTTGACTTACGTCATCTAAGAAGAACGCTTGTCCTTCTTAGGATTATAGTGGCACAAGAATGGTTGGATGACTCTAAACAAATAGAAGTCACAAGAGGGGACCCCACATTAAAAGGGTGCAGAAGGCTATATCCTTTGCGTCTTTCTCATACCCTTATCTTTTCCTAGTCTGTTTCTTCAGTGACAATCCTGAAAACCTTCTCCAATGTATTCCATTGCTGTTACTGTAAGTGGTATGATATTGATACTGCAGCTAGCATTCCACTGGAACTCCACTGCTATCCGCTAAGTAGGGTTGTAGGAAGCAACAAAGCTGCTTCTCCAGTCCCCTCAGGGTGTGCTAGGCTTGCCTGCCAGATTTTCAGCTTCTGCTTGGTTTCATTTGCCACTTGCCAGTTGAAGTGCCACCTCCCACTCACTGGACTGAGTAAGCCTGAAATCTCAGGCTTTTTTGCAGAGCTCCGCATACGTAGCAGCTCCACCCCAATCCTAACACTGTCCATTGCAGATGGGAATTCTGGGATGCCTGGTGAGCGCTGCTTGTAGTTGGAGGTCACATGCACCCATGAGCTCCACCTGGAGGGCTGACATCAGAGCTTATGCCATGCTGATGATTTTTTCAAGTCAAGGATCAGCTGGCTAGCCTTGCTGTTTAAAGAATACTGTCTAGCCTGGTGGGAATAAGCAGATCCCAGGTGTAAAGAGCTGCAAAGCGTTCTTGTTGCTTTCAGGAGCCAACAGCAGAGGAATATTTTAGGATGTCTCTTTAGGAATCTGTTATCTTTTCCAGGTTGTGAAAACATTAGTTGATACTGTTCTGGGGGGGGGGGGAGTGAATCTCAGTCTGTTCCTGTTCCTTGGCTAAATAGCTTTAAATATTTGGATGCTCGACTCCAGCCAATTTAGCTCCAAATCATCACCACCCCCCTCTTCCCCCTCCCTTCGCAGTCTTTTTTTCTTCTTAGCAAACCATACAGGATAATTGTGTACATGTCTTGAGTTGGTAAATTTTATTTCTAAGCAAATTAATAAAACATTTTTTCCCTAATAGAAGATGCTGAATTGATCACGGCTTGTGAAGTCTACCCTACCCTTTTACCACCACCACCCTTTTTAAATAAATAAATAAATAAATAAATAAATATATTGCTATAAGACTTATATTTTCTATGCAGTTTGGGGCACAGTTAGTTAATGAGCAAAGGATTCAAGCACCTAAATAGGTTTCTTAGGATCTTCAATGCTCACAAGTTAATCAAATCATTTATTTCAAAATTCACACACACACACACACACACATACACACATGGGGGGGATAAATTTAGTAGAGGGATTTGAGAATAGGGGTCTCAGCTAAAAATGAGGAAACAGTCATTCACATGTTTAAACATTGAAATAAATTGACGTCAAAGTGACATTTTTGTTGTTCCTTCTCTTTGAATGATAGAAACAAAACAAACGATACTACTAACTGCCTTTTGTTGTTATTTGTTTCTCTCTGTGTGGATCTGATTCAATAATAGTGGAAGAATTTATGTTCTTTATCTCAGTAGGTGCACAGATAGATTAGCACACAAGGAGAAGGAGCAGATGAAGCCCTGTTGTAGTTAACAGATGAATAGAGTACAGCAGTCTAGATTCCCTACTGTTTCTTTTCTAGTGTAGTATTAATATCTATAGCAAGAATACATTTTTAAGAGAGCCTAAGAATAGATCTGAATAATCTGTTTGCAATAATAGCTTTCGTTTCAAGAAGCCTTTTTATCTTGGACAATACAATTTTCATTCCATAAAGTGTATCAAATACACCATGGCCGGTTGTCGTTATTAAACTCTTTGTGCTGGTTTCAGTTGATAAACTTGTGGAAATTTTGGGTACACGAGTAACCGTAGACAAATCATCTGAACCCAGAAGATTTGTGAAATGTATATGGAGGACCAAAGTAATAGCAATGTTATTATTTGGCATTTCCTGGCTATTTAGCATGGCTTATTGATTCCTTTAAATGCTTAGTTATGCTGCATATACATTGTTTTAAAGGATAAATAAGCTCTCTCCCTCTCCCTCCCCCCCCCTCTCTCTCTCTCTGTGTGTGTGTTTGTGTTTGTGTTTGTGTTTGTGTGTGTGTTGCTTGTCCTAGAAGCTTGTCAAGGGGTATGTGTGTGTGAGAGAGAGAGGGGGGGAGGGAGGGAGAGGTATATATATATATATATATATATATATATATATATATATATATATATGCTTGTATATATATATATATATATATATATATATATATATATATATATATGCTTGTATTTGTCAAGATTAATTTAGCTTGCAAGCTAATTTACAATTTTCAGCTATTTGAATGCTAGATAGGTTTTTTTTTTTAATTTCAAGTCATAAAAAGTAGTAATTTTGCATCGCTTTGGGACTAAATGAACACCAGAATAGAATAATGAAAATCGGGAAAGATGAGGCTGGGATGATGACTTGTGTGTTATGAACCCTGTAGAAAACCTGACTTTCTGGGAAATCAATCAACCTCAGAGGAGACTAGGAGGCTATAGGATAACATTGTGAAATGAATGTATTGCCTAGGAAACTGTAAAAAAAAAATGAAATGAAATGATCAGACTCTATCTGGTTACTGATCCTTGAGGACTTCAGATAATTGTGATAGTCAAAAAAGGTGTATGGGGTATTTTACTGTTGTTCCTTGGCTCAGGTCCTTCTTCCGTATAATAATGCCATAATAAAACATTAATTAGTAGTAACATTCCCAACTTCCTTTCACATAATGGCTGACACATTTGCACAGGCATTTGTTTCACACCAGCCTTTAGTAATGTTTTCATAGTGTTAAAAAAATCAGGTGATCAGGTGTAATGGAAAACATTAACACCTCTTCTTAAATACTGACAATATCTAGGATGAATATGCCAGGACTTGAGTCATTTTTTGAGTTTGTATTGTTTCATTTTGGGGGAAAAAACCCATATTATGAAACAACAGTTCCTGATTCCTGTATGTCACATTGTTAGCTTTTGTAATGGGGTAGGAAATGTGTTGTAAGCTAGTCAAGTGTAATGAAATTCTATGAAAAATGGATGGATTTCAAAGAGGATTAACAAGCCCTTGAAAAGTTAACTTCTTCTGGGTAATCTCTATCACTTCTTAATATTTGTGATATCATCTGGATTACTTTGCTTCAGAGACATGATGTTAACATGCTCACATTTTTTTCTGGCATTTTACATCTTATTGAGCAAATATCTCTACCTAAGGTTTTTTTTTTTTTTTTAAAGTCCTTATTAGCAAACTAAATTATCACCAAGTCTGAGTGGAACTGTATCCCCAAGTTTGTTGCAAATAAAGGAGAAAAGGAATACTTGGTTATAAATGGAACACAATTTCTCTGAGTTATCACAGTGGAGTTACTCATAGGTGACATTTAGGTAGTAAACCTTTTGTAAGGTCCTCGGTGTTCTCTGAGCTTGGTTGTTTTCTTGCAAATAGTAAGCCATTTGTAACAGTCTGGTATCCCAATTTCAACTTGTTCTTTATTTTTTTTATTTATTTGATTTGTCAAGTACGTATTAGATAATATATATAGGTATAAACATGAATTGAATACATAAAATGAATACAAATAAAGGGAACATTAGGACAGGGTCAGTAGGCATGCTAGTGCTCTTACAGGAATGGGGTGAGGTCAACAGTAGACAGTCTTAGGTTAAAATTTGGGGGGTTTGAGGATGAAACCACAGAGTCAGGTAGTGCATTCCAGGCATTGACCACTCTGTTGCTGAAGTCATATTTTCTGCAATCGAGTTTGGAGTGGTTCATTTTAAGTTTGTATCAATTGTGTGCTCGTGTATTGTTGCGGTTGAAGCTGAAGTAGTCATTGACAGGTAGGACATTGTAGCAGATAATTTTATGAGCTACACTTAGATCATACCAAAGACGGCATAGTTCTAAGTTGTCTAAGCCCAGAATTTCAAGTTTGGTGGCATAAGCTATTTTGTTGCAAGAAGAGGAGTGGAGGACTCTTCTTGTGAAATATTTCTGGACATGCTCAATTGTATTAATGTCTCATATGCAGTGCGGGTTCCAGACAGATAAGCTGTATTCGAGAATTGGTCTAGCAAATGTTTTGTATGCTCTGGTTAGTAGTGTGATATTACCGGAGAAAAAGCTATGTAATATTAGGTTTACAATTCTTAATGCCTTTTTGGCGATGATGTTACAGTGGGCTTTGGCACTTGGATCATTAGATATGAGTATTCCAAGGTCCTGGCCAGAGTGAGGGTCGTCTATAAGGTTGTGTCCACTCAGCTTGTATTTTGTGTTCTGATTTTTTTTGCCATTGTGTAAGACAGAGCATTTGTTGGTTGAGATTTGGAGTTGCCAATTGTTTGACCATTCTGACACAAAGTCAAGATCTTTTTGAAGGGTAGCAGCATTGTTGGTGGTGTTAAATAGTTTTACATCATTGGTGAAGAGAACACAGTTGCTTATAACATGATCACAAAGGTCATTTATGTATAGTATGAAGAATGTTGGTCCTAGAACACTGCCTTGGGGGACACCGCTATTAACAGGTGCGGGATTTGATAGGGAGCTCCCTATTTTGACCAGTTGTTGTCTGTTTGACAGGAACGCTGCTATCCAATTATGTAGGGGTCTGGAGATGCCATAGGATTTTAGTTTTAGAAGTAGTTTGTCGTGTACCACTGAATCAAAGGCTTTACAGAAGTCTATGTAAATTGCATCTATTGCTTTGCCCTGATCGAGATTTGTAGTCTATATGTTTTTGCAGTGTAGAAGTTGTAGATTACGGGATAACTTTTTTCTGAAACTAAATTGTTTGTTAGAGAGTAGGTTGTTTGTTTCTATGTGGAAGGTAATGGATTGGTTAATGATTGATTCCATGACTTTGCAGGTGACACAGCATAAAGAGATTGGTCTGTAGTTTTCAACTAGGCTGGGGTCTCCCTTTTTGAAGATAGGGATGACCGTAGCTAGTGACCATAGATTGGGTAGGGAGCTGGTCCTGAAAGATTTTTCAAAGATTATGCTTAGGGATTCAGCTATAGCAGTGGAAAGCTTTTTAAGAAGTATTCACATAGTCCATCAGGTCCGATAAATAGAGATGGTTTTAGTCTGCATAGTGCCTTTTCAACATTAACTTCTGTGAAATCTATTTTGTTAGATCGTTGTAGTTATTAGTGGTACGACTAGGGAATGTTGGTTATGAGCCATTGCTGTTTACAAAGACTGAGCCAAGGAATGTGTTAAAGAGGTTTGCTTTAACTGCTTCATCATTACATTCTTTGCCATTAGGTCCTTTTAGGGTTGAGATCTTGAGTCTTTAAGTTTGTTTACAAAATTATAGAAGGCACGGTTGGATTTCATGTGCAGAAGGTTTTCTTGTTTGAGGTGGTAATTGGTGCATTCAGTCTTTATTTGGTGGCATATATTTTTGTAGTGGCTTTTGAAGTTAGCTACGTAACCAGTTTTGTTTTTTCACCAGAGGGAATTTTTTTTAGATTGAAGCTTTCTTGTTGATATGGGTAATTTGTTTTTCCTGGTTTTGGTGGTGATTAGAGGTACATACAGTTTAATAATTCTATTGACTTTGAGCAAGAAAATGTTATAATTGTCTTTGGCAGTATTATAGCCAGAGAATAGAATTTGCCAATCAAGAGATGAGAGGTCGGTGTCTGTGAGATCATAGTTGGCTTTTTTGAAGTTGTAGTTGGGTAATTCTTGACTAATCTATAATAATTAATAATCAACTTTACTCCACTATGAAGTGCCAGGTAGCATAGAATTAGAAGCTTGGTTTGAACATGGCTTGTTTATAGTTTAAATCCAACTAATCAGTTGCAATTCAGTTAAAGCCAATGCTTCCAGTTATTCTGCCAGTGGTAGAAGGAGAAAGAAGGGAAGAATATTCAGATCAGTGACTTCTCCAAATTCATTGACATAGTTCTGAAGTGGGGAGGGTGGGCAACCTTTTTAGGCTCAAAGTTTGTTATGAGGTATGAAGCCACACATGTGCTCACTTATTCACAAGTATATTTTTTCACATAAAATATATTTTCTTCCTTCTTTCTTCTTTTTTCTTCCCAATGGCCCCTGCTATGATACAGGTAGTCCTCAATTTACAACCATAATTGAGCCCAAAATTTATGTTGTTAAGTGAGTAATTTGTTAAGTGAATTTTGCCCCATTTTATGACACTTCTTGTTCAGTGAATCACTGCAGTTGATATGTTAGTAGCATGGTTGTTAAGTGAATCTGGTTTCCCCATTGACTTTGCTTGTCAGAAGGTCGCAAAAGGGGATCACATGACCCCAGGACACTGCAACCATCATAAGCATGAACCAGCTGGAAAGCATCTGAATTTTGATCGCGTGACCACAGGGGTGATGCAAAGGTTGTATCTGTGAAAAACGGTCATGTCACTTTTTTCAGTGCCATTGTAACTTTGAACAGTCACTAAATGTACTGTTGTAGGTCAAGGACTACCTGTTCACAGTGACTGACCCAAAATTATCTGAGGAACTTCTATGACTGAGGATGAACTTGGATCTCGGTCAGTCCTATACTTCCATTGCTCTTTTGAAATAGGTAGTTCTTGACTTATGAGCACAATTGAGCCCAAAATTTCTATTGTTAAGCAAGACGGTTGTTAAGTATCCCATTTTACAACCTTTTTGTCACAGTTGTTCAATGAATTACTGCAGTTGTTAAGTGACTCATGTAGTTGTTAAGCGAATCTGACTTCTGCCATTGACTTTGCTTGTCAGAAGCCAGCTAGGAAGATTACAAATGGTAATCACATGATCCTGGGACAGGGCAACTGTCATAAGTACATGTCAGTTGCCGAGCACCTGAATTTTGAACATGTGACCATGGGATACTATGAGAGTTGTAAGTGTGAAAACTGGTCATAAGTAATTTTTTTCAGTGCTGTTGTAACTTTGAATGGTCACTAAATGGATGGTTGTAAGTCGAGGACTATTAGTACCTGGCACTGCAATAAGTAGCTTATTCTGATTTTTGACACCTTTCATCGATTTCAGTGGTGTTTGCTTTAATGTAATATGTTTATTAGCTTGTTTCCTCTGTCATCACATCTGAGCTACCTTATAAGTTCTTTGTTCCAGTTCAAAATACCTTGTAGTCCATTGTTAGGGATGCCATTGCAGAATTGTCCTACTGTATTCAGTGCAACATGTTCAAATCAGTATATAGGATCGTAGCCTAGATTTGGTTCATTATTTGAATTTGACCTGATCGGAACAGTGTTGCTGTTAAACACTTAGTTCCATTCGTATACTTGAGATTTTCTTTCCAAAGCTATGATATCAAGTGATGTCTGATTGCTCAGAGAGATCAATAGCTGGCCTATTTATTTATTTAAAATATTTATATGGCCGCCCATCTTAAACAACTCTTGATGGCTCACAACTACAATAAAACCAGAAACTATAAAACAACCATAAAATAAAATGATCAAATAAAACCCAAACCCTGCATCTTAACCATCCTCTTAGGATGCCCTGCAGTAAGCTGCAAGTACCCTCATTCCCCCCCCTCCTCCTCCTCCTCCTCTCTCTCTCTATATATATATACACACACACACACATGTATGTATATGCATGTGTGTGAGTGAATGAATGAATGAGTGAATGAAATAATCCATTGAAAGCTCCGTATTTTTAGCTTTGGGAAGTATGTCACAAAAGAATAGCTTAATTATACTGTGCAAACAGTACATCATAATTACAGCATTGTAATTATTTTTATCAGACAAACCTAAGGCAAAAGGCTATCTCAGCTGGTGTCTTGTAGGCAGATAAAATCTGATGCTTGTAATTTCTGAGCTTTGTTTTAATAACATGGTTTGATAAAGTCTAATGCTAATATTCAAGATAAAATTGTTTTAACAATGTATCTTATCTGAGCTATAGAAAAGGATGCTGTTTTCTTGGTAGTAGAGTTCCCTTATTTAACTAGGAAGGAAATTCATGTTTGTTTTGTTTGTTTTGGTAAATTGGAATAGATTAGTTTAATTCTAGATGTTCCATGATGATTAACAAATTTATTTATTAAATTTCTCTGCCGCCCATCTCCCCTACAAAGTGACTCTGGGCCGCTTTAGTTATTTAATAAATAGCAAATAAAAATTAGGATTTCAAAATTATTGTATTCCTACTGGTCTGCCTGGTGTACATCATAAAGATATTTGTATTATTTTCCTGCTTGTAATGCACAGAATAGAATAACTGGTACTGACAGTTCTAATACATGAACTTTCACTTTCAACATTAAAATAACAATTGGGGAGAACGGAAGACATGCTGCTTTCCTAAAGGACACATTCATAGGGACTCTGGGATTCACCCAGAAAATGTTACAATCTCTCATCTTTTCCTTGAACATTCCTATGTAAGTGATGGGATTCTAGGTGTGCTGCACAGAGTCTTGTAGGACATTTCATCATGGCCTGAAAGTCAGGTGAAAAAAAATCTGAGATCAGTGCAAGCTGAAAACTACTGCATGAATGAAATCCATCATCTAGATGGCATAGACATGTAGGATGATGACTTTTTGTATCAAGTGCTGAAAACCCATGTGTTAAAAGCTTATCATATCTTGTCTTTTATTGGCTTTGTTGTTGCTTTTGTTCTGTGCATATTCACTCATTGTCAGATCCCTGGCGCTCCCTTCTCATTCTTCATTGCCCACAATCTAGGTCTAGGAGGTCGGCAGTGGCAAGCAGAGAATATCATTGTATGCCTAGAGGGTACAAAATGATGGCTTTTAAGGCAGTGTCTTAAATGGAATCTAATGCCTTTTCATAAAATGTTCAATCAAATGTGGGATCCTGACCAGGCACACTTGTGTGGGAAAGGTAAAAATATCTTTGAGGGCATGAAAGAGCCATGATGCTTAAAATGAGAGTGCTTCTCACCATGGCAATTCCTGCCCTTACCTATGCAGTTGTTGTATAGCACTTATTCAGTACTAATTGTACTAGTTGCCACTTACACAGTCTTGAATCCAGTGCTTCAAAGTGCAAGTACTGGCCTAAAAAGCTCTTCTAACTTGGAAAATTGGTTGCATTCCCATGTATCTGCAATGGCTTAAGTTAAGTGTCAAAGGCCCCACCTTATTTAATTGGTCGATGATAGCACTAGAAATTGGCAGAGTTCCATTCATGGAATTTCCTCCAGAAGCAAAATAAGTTGAATGAAATTACCTTCACTTTTTTTTTTTTTTTTTTTGCTTTTTCATAGGCTTTGAAGACCCATTTATTTCAAATTGTTTTCCATTAAAAAATCAAGATAGTTTTGTATTATTAATGGCAATTTTATTGCTCGGGTAATTTGTAAATGGTTTGATTAATTTTATGGATTGCTTGGTGGAGCACTGAAATATTTCTATTATCTTAAATTATGGTGTTTTATGGCGTTTTATATTTATATTTTATGCAAGTCACTTTGGGACTTTTTGCTTTCTTGAAATATGGATTAAAATACTTATCTCGCTTTTTTAAAGCCACTGCGCAGTATCCAGAATGGAGAAAAATACCAAAAGTGCAATGTATCTATTCACCTGAGGGAAGGGGATATTATCTCCAAATTTTTGAAACAACAACATTCTGTAACACATATTGTGATGCCGAAGAAATCTGCCCATTTTATTGTAGAAATTTATTCCAGTTGTATTTTAAATTAGCAGTAGTTGGTTTATTTAATGCGTAGAAGTAGGTTAGCATTGTGAGAATCTCTTGATGTGAAGATGGGTAGAAGAGATTGCGAGCAATTGGTAATGATCCAAGAACAAGGCACATGTTTATCATTTAGAAAAATAAAACTGTCTGGTCTTGGAAGTTCAGAGAGCAGGTAACACTCTTCCAATCCATATTTAATAGAGCTTGTACTGTTTGAAAAACGGTTGCTGATTTCTCTTGAGGTGTTATTGAAACTGTGTTAGCTTGCATGTATGTGTGGAATAAATGAATAAACTACATTTTATTGCACATGTTATCTATATATCTATTGGAAAAGCAGAGTAATAGAGTTGCAGTGGAATTAAGGAGACTCTTATTCAAATATGTAAACAATTGTAAAGATAGTGAGGCAAGTCCTGGGCCAGATAATACATAAGATGGTTTTGAAGATAAAATTATTGGGCGGGAATACTATGCCTCCCTGAGCAAATTATGTTTAGTGTGATTCACATGTGCATTCGTTTTAACTGGCGAGTGATGGTTTTGAATGATCACTGAGAATAAAATACAGAATAACAGAGTTGGAAGAGACCTTGGAGGTCTTCTAGTCCAGCCCCCTGCTCAAGCAGGAGACCTTACACCATCCTGGAAAAATAGCTGTTCTTAAAAACCTCCAGTGTTGGAGCATCCACATTTTTTTGGAGACAAGTTCCACTGATTAATTGTTCTAACTGTCAGGAAATTTCTTCTTGGTTCTAGGTTGGATCTTTCCTTGGTAAGTTTCCATTTGTTACCTCCTGTCCTGCCCTCAGATGTTTTGGAGAACAGGTTGACCCCCCTTCTCTGTGACAGCCCCTCAAATATTGGAACACTGCTATCATGTCACCACTAGTCCTTTTCATTAAACTAGACATACCCAGTTCCTGCAACCATTCATCATAAATTTTAGCCTCTAGCCCCCTAATCATCTTTGTTGCTCTTCTCTGCATTCTTTCTAGAATCTCAGTATTTTTTTTGTATCATGGTGACTAAAACTGGATGCAGTACTCCAAATGTGGTTATACCAAAGCAGTATAAAGTAGTACTAACATTTCACATGATCTTGATACTGTCCCTCTGCTGTTGCAACCTAGGACTGCATTGGCTTTTTGGCACTGCATCATACTTCTGGCTCATATTTAAGTAGTTGTCCCCTAGGAATCCTAGATCCCTCTTACAGTTACTCCTGTTGAGCCAAGTACCACCTGTTATGTATTGTGCATTTGGTGTTTCTTACCGAAGTGTAAAACCTTACTTTTCTCACCATTGAATTGAATTTTTTTAGATAGGACTCATTGTTCCGGTCTGTCAAGATTCTTCTGGCTCTTGAGGCTATCTTCTAAAGTATTGACTATTCCCCTCAGCTTGGTGTTGTCTGCAACTTTGATGACCTCCCCTCATCTAAATCATTTATGGAGATGTTGAAGAGACTTAATAAAGGATTAGGATTTCAGTAAAAATTGAAATAATTCAGATCCTCATAGGAATAGTTCTAATTTACACTGATGATAGGTATTATTTATTCACTCTGAAGTCATCATTGATAAACTGCAGGTATTGTTATACTGGAGCAGGGCCTCCGCATAGTAGACATTTCAAGTTGCCACACTCAAGCTAGTTTTTTTTAGTTGATTCTTTGATAAACAGATGTATGAATTAACAGTTTTGGTGCTATCTTATAAAGCCCTGGTTAGGTGGTAATACCTAGCTACCCTTAGCTGATAAATATATTAAAAAAGAAAAGATAACTAAGATAGGCTAATCCTATTTAGTATTTGGATGGGGAATTGCTAAGATATATCAGGGTTGGAAGCTATATTTTGAAGTCTAAAAATGATTCTGAAAGAAAAGAAGGCAATGGCAAAACATTTCTGCACTGCTTCCATGAGAACTATATGAGTGGATTCATGAAGTCATCAGGACTCAAGCCCAATTCAAGGGAAATTTCACTTTATTAACTTAATACAGTTTCTCTATATCATAAATACAAATTTGTATTTTTAGTACCCCTTCCAAAAAGGAGTTAGATAAGTTTGCCTAAGTAAAATATCTGTTAAATGTTGATTCAATTTAATTGAATTTAAACTGAATTTCAGACACAATGAACACCTCAATTATAGTCAACATGAAGGATTTACTGGTCCAAATGAAGGAGAAGGAGAAAGAAAGAGAAAGAGAAAGAGAAAGAAAGAGAAAGAGCAACAGAAAGAGAAGAAAAAGAAGAAGGAGAAGGAGAAGGAGAAGGAGAAGGAGAAGGAGAAGAAGAAGAAGAAGAAGAAGAAGAAGAAGAAGAAGAAGAAGAAGAAGAAGAAGAAGAAGAAGAAGAAGAAGAAGAAGAAGAAGTAGTAGTAGTAGTAGTAGTGGAGGAGATTTGAAGTAGCAAAGAAATGGGATCTTTAAAGATAATATGGGGAAAAGATCACCAATTTCTTACAATGAAAGTCAAAATTGAATAAAGGCAATTGTGATCTTTTTAGTTCGAGTTATAAATGAGCAAGTTTTATTTTATCACAGTATTTTTTTCAAGTATGTTGTTTGGTCATGGCATGATTACAATAGAGAATGCAGAGATTAAAGCTCTCTTGTGACTAATCCACTAAGCTTTTGGTCCCAGCTCTCCTCTTTAAAGTGCCATAGTCCAAAGATGGCCAAGATGCACCAGGTAAAATACTATCACATTTCCATAATCCATCTGTTTTGCTGATACAATTCACGGAAGCATTTCATAGCTACTTTGGACATGATATATAATTGCTTCGCTTTAGAAAGCAGTTCAGGCAGGTTTTTTAAAAAACACGAATAGCTGAATTTACAAATATCTTCATAAGTGGGTGTTTTTGGTTTTTTCCTTCAGCAGACCCAGGTAGCTAGGAAAGAGTTTTGTTTTTGCCCTAGGCCATTAAATAGACTTTCAGCTGGCTCGTGATATCAGCATGGCTTTTGGTCTTCAACATTCAATTTGCAATTGATGCATATTTCAGATTATTTATTGCATTTAGATCCTATTTTATGGAACTCAAAGCAATATGCCTGGAAATCTTCTCCTCCCAAATATTTTATTCTCGCAAGAATCCTGTAAAGTTGAGAGATGGTAACTGGTCTAATAATAGCAAGTTTATTTCCTTCTTTCCTGAACTGGTTTTTCCAGCTGTCTTGGACAAATCTCATCATTCCAATAAGTACAAATATATTCCCTGTGATGGGAGTTGTAGCCTTACATCTGGATGGCATTAGGGCAGAATCACCAGTGTTTCATGATAGTTTATAACAAAGCATGAAAAAAGCCAACCAATAGAATACATAGAATTGAACTGTACCATACGTTCAATTGAATATGTTCAAGTACCATTGTCTATTGTATAGACAATGCAGTCTATTATTAAATACTAGATAACCCATGATCCATTGGGTTATCATTTCAGAGACACAGTGATACCTTGGTACTCATCATTAATTGGTTCCAGGAGGTGCGATGAATACCAAAAACTATGAGTACCAAACAGATTTTTCCCAAAAGAAATAATATAGTGAATCACAAGGAAGCTGACACTGACATGTTCTAACTTGTATGTTGACTACCAAACAAAAGATGATTACCCGGACAATATTCATGTCAAAATGCACTGAGTACCAAATTCGATGAGTTTCAAAGCAGTTGATTACTAAGGTATCACTGTATTTCCTTATCAAATTCCTTGATGTCTTCAACAGTGACCAAGCTTCTAAAGTACTGCCTTCCCTGGGGGGAAAAAAAAAATTCAGGAAGATATGCAGAGATGTATCTGCCTTGAAAATAGCCAATGTTGAACTACCTAGCACACCAGCAGTTGATCACAGGAAATGTTTTATGCTATTTCTTATTACTGTATGTCATAATTTTTACATCATAAAATATTTAATGGAATTTGCAAAATTTCAATTCCATGCGAGTTATGGGACCTAGATTCTGGATGCATTCTGTAAATTAGCTCATTTTTGGTACCTTGGTTCCAAAATTGTTACCCTGTGACACACCACTTCACCCAGTTAAAGGTTACGCACAAACTGGAGAGTTTAATAGTGTAGTAGAGTAGTGTAGTGTTTAATAGTGTAGTAGAGTAGTGTAGTGTTTAGTAGAGCTAGTAAAGAACTCTGTAGCAAAACATATGATTCTGTCCTTTAATATCCTCCCTCAGATTGAGCAAAAAGGCATATTATACAAACTGGAGGTGTTAAAGAGTTTGTTGGCAGGAGATGCTTGTACCGTAGAAGCACTTAATACTTTAGTACCAATAAAAAAAAAAACCAATGAGAAACAAGTGGTGTTTGGCTTATTGAATAATAAAACAGTGGATCTATGTGGGAAAAGGTCAGGTTCTTCATAAATAAACAAAGACGGCATTAGAGTCCAACACAAAGTTGTGAGAGAATGAACAACCGCCGTTGAATATAATACAAGAAGCAGGGCAGCAGCTAACAATGACAGATTTACTCAAGAGGAACATTCCCTAGTGGTTATAGATCTGACAGCACAACCATCTGATGTCTGTGTACGGCCACCAGTAAGTGATAATAACGCTATAACTAAAACAATGCAATGTGATATCCACAAAACATTGGAGGACGTGATTGAAGAGCCACTAGGGAAAATTGATCAAGTAGCCTAGTATATATAGCCAGAAAGCTCAGCCTCTGTTGACACTAGATCAATAGCAAGGTGATGGAGGCCTACTGTTAGATGGACTGAGAGTGGGTTGGATTACTACACCCAAAGAGTGTTTCTTAATGATTCTGCTTCATCTTGGAAGGAAGTATTGATCGGAGTGCCACAGGATTCTATTTTAGGTCCTGTGCCATTCGACATTTTTATCAATAACTTAGGCAACAGCATTGAGGGGACATTTATAAAATCTGCAGGGTGATATTAAATGAACAAGACAGAAAATTGGAAAAGATATATTCGGGCTTAAACAGTGGGCCGAAAGGAATAGAAGTTAACTAACAGGGAGAATTATAAAATTCTGTACAGGTAGTCCCTGATTTGCAGCAGTTCATTTAGTGACCGTTTAAAGTTACAGCAGCACTGAAAAAAGTGACTTAAGACTGTTTTTCACACTTACGACTGTTGCAGCATCCCCACAGTCATGCGATCAAAATTCAGACACTCAGAAACTGACTCATATTTATGACTGTTGCAGTGTCCCGGGGTCATGTGCTCACCTTTTGTGACCTTCTGACAAGCAAAGTCAATGGGAAAGCCAGATTCACTTAACAACCATGTTGCTAACTTTAACTACTGCAGTGATTCACTTAACAACTGTGACAGGAAAAGTTGTAAAATGGGGCAACATTCACTTAACAAATGTTTCATTCAGCAACAGAAATTTTGGGCTCAGTTGTGTTTGTAAAGTTCGAGGTCTACCTGTATCTGGGTAAGAGAATATAAGGCACAAATATAGGGTGAGGGAGTCTTAACTTGGCAATAGCACTCTATGAAAAAAAAATTAGGTGTCTTTGTCAACCAAACGTTAAACTGAGCCAGCAGTTTGATGCTGTGGCTGAAAAGGCAAATGTGCACTAATAGGTGCAGAGAATCAAATAATGTGAAGTAATGGTTTCACTTTATTCTGGCTTAGTCAGACTCAAGTTGGAGTTCTGTGTCCAATTCTAGACATTACAAATCAGAGTGAGTTCAGAGGTGAAGGCTCTGGAAACCGAGACCTGTAGAGAATGGTAAAAATATTTGGTTTTACAGAAAAGACGACTGAGGAGAATTATGATAGCAATCTTTGAAGATCTGAAAGTTTATCACACAAAAGAAGGAATGATCTTTTTATCAATTGCTAGATTGCAGGATTGGAATCAATGGGTTAGAACTAAAGGAAAAGAGATTTAGGGTATATATTAGGAGGAATATGAGCAATGAGACAATGACATAGTGAGATCCTTGCTAAAAGTCTTCAAGCAAAGGCTGGATGGTTAGCTAGTGCAGCGGTCCCCAACTTTTCTGGCTTTGCGGAGTGGCAGTAGCGGTGGAAAGATAAGGAGAGGGGATGGTGGCCCATTGCTCATGCAAGTGGAACAACTCATGCCCATGCGCTTGCCTGCCGCTTGTGTAGCCCAGTTCCGAATGGATCATGGCCCAGGAGTTGGGGACCCCTTATCTAGTGGAATTACTTTTAAGGATCTTGCACTGAACAGAGGATTAAGTCTCTGGTCACTTCCAACTATAAGATTCTGTGATTCAACAGATCAGGAGAGGATCAAGAAGATCAAGTTAAAGAGTGAGACTCTACAAGTGCTTTAAGGCCCTGTTACAGGGGAACAATTCTTCAAGATGGAAGGCTGGGATCCCAAACCTGTCCAGAAATTCTCAGAATCTTCATATCGTGGACTACCCATCCTACTTGGGAGTAATGGACTGGAAGTTTCTGCACCCACCACCTATCCTCTAAGGCAGGGCTCTCTGACCTTAGCAACTTTAAGACTTGTGGACTTCAACTCCCAGAGTTCCTCAGCCAGCTTTGTTGGCTGAGGAACTCTGGGAGTTGAAGTTCACAAGTCTTAAAGTTGCCAAGGTTGGAGAGCCCTGCTCTAAGGGGTGCCTTCCCTACCCTCAGCCCTAATCTTTGAAAAAGATGGAGTTCTCACACCCTGGGTTACTTTTTTGATTGTTTATTTATTATTTATTTATTTATTGGTTCGATTTATATGCTGCCCTTCTCCGGAGACTCAGGGTGGCTTACAATGTGTTAAACAATAGCCTTCATACTTTTGTATATACCTGCTTAGTAGGGCTTTTGCCCCCCCCCCCCAAAGCGGTGTTCTTTTTTTTTATAAAAAGTCAGCTTATTGCACCCACAATCCGGGTCCTCATTTTACCTACCTCGGAAGGATGGAAGGCTGAGTGAACCTTGAGCTTGGTGAGATTCGAACTTTCAGTAATTGCAGGCAGCTGGTGCTACTTAACAGCACTTTAGTCCACTGTGCCACCAAGGTGTTAAAAATCTTAACACCTTGAAATGATTTCTAAAGTACTACCTCTTGGCCACATTGCGTAGTGAGTAGAAGATTTAGACCAGGTGTTCCCAACCTGGGTGCTCGATTTTCCAGGGGGGGGGGAACCTGGATCTAGAAGTTTCAAAAGTATAGTGTATATGCATAATTATATGCAAATTATATGCATATAATTATTTTTTTTTGTAAGGGGTGCAAGAATATATCAGAAGCGTTCTAGGGTGTGGGGTACAGAAAAGGTTGGGAATCCCTGATTTAAACTGTCTTCCACCCAACATGCCCACCCAGTCACATCCCCCATGGGAAATAAATCAATCTTATAAGAGAAAAACAAAATATTTTTAAAAGGGAAGATAAGATGCTTAATAGTTTTAAATTTAGATATTAAAATGCAAATAGTGTTGAAGAAAATGCATTCTGAAGCTTTCTGGATCATTGTGTTCAATACCTGACAAAAGGTTCTGAAAGATCCAAAAAAAGTATATTTGTTAAGAAATTTAAATTTGGTACTGTGTTTCCCTGAAAATAAGACTGGGTCTTATTTTCTTTTGACCCCCCCTCTCCAAAATGGCTAGGGCTTCTTTTAGGGAGGTGTCTTAATTTTTTTGAGGTGCAGGAGGCCGCGAGTGCCATCACCTCATGGCTGCTGGGCCCCTTAATTGTGGCCTGCGGATCAGCTGATCCAGCGAGGGCTGGGAGTTCTGTCTCTCCAGGTGCCCGGAGATAAGGGAGGCCTCCATGGGTAAAATTGAGTTGCCTGTCTTGCTCCAGCGAGAGGGATAGGTTGGGAGCTTGAGGGCCAGGAAAGGTGAGGTTTCGGAGTGCAAAGGAAGAAGGGGTGATCCCTCCCTCCCTCTTCTGTCCTGCTGCAGAGCTCCTATGGAGCTCGCTCAGGGCAGCACGACCACTGGTGAAGGAGGTCTGGCAGGCCGGTGGTAGTGGAGGTGCTCTGGAGGTTATAGATCTGGGCTGAGTTGCCTCATGCCAGGCAGGAGCAGCCCAAGAGGGCTCCTGAGAGCAATGCAGCCAAGAGGGCAAAGAACTCCTGTGAGGGCAGCAGCAGCAGGTGCAGCAGGCCCAGCAGCCGGGTAGAGGCGGGCAGGGGAGGAGCCAATTCTGATGGGCCACATGGCTTTCTGCCTCATTGTAGCAGCAGTCTAAGCAACACCCGAGATTCAGCCCTGGCGGAGTGCAAATTGTGCTCACCGCCTGCTCCATAGGGTGAGCTGTGGAAGAGAGAGGCCCTTGGCTGTGAGGTTGCCTGGTGTCATGGGAAGGGCTGGGGCTAGCATGAGTGTGCTGGAAACATCTCCAGGCGTCCAGGGAGACAGAACTCTCGGCCCTCGCCAGATCAGTTGATCCGCGGGCCACGATTAAGGGGCCCAGCAGCCATGAGGTGACCGGGGAAGGAAAGGGCTACCTCCTGTGCTGGCCATGGCCACCCCTTCATTAGGGCTTATTTTTGGGGTAGGGCATATATTAGCCCCCCCCCAATAGGCATGGGTTTATTTTCTGGGTGGGTCGTATTTTCGGGGAAACACAGTAGCTGGAGCAGGGAGGTTGTACAGTGAGCCAGAACACACAATTGTGGTTGATTGGTTGGAGAGTGCTGGCTCCTGCATAAGGCAGCCTGCGCTGTGATTGGTTGCTGTGAGAGTGGAGGGGGGTTTCCATTTTTCCCCGCCTTTATCTCCTGTATGCCCTGTGTGCTCTGTGATTTACCTCATGATGCTCCTATTAGACTGACTAATCTCTTTGGTGAATTATATATAGATGTAAAATATATTTATTTATATAAAACTACAAGTTCGTGTCAGCATCTGTCAGACTTCGATGCTATCTCAAAATAAATGAATTTCCAAACTGCCAATCTTTAAGGAAATCTTTTCTTTAATTGAGCACAGCCACCGGATCATGACTCGATGCGGACAAGACTGACCTTTTACCCCCCAATCCCTCCCTTTCCGATCCCCAAATCTCTGCTTCTCATTGGCTATCTTCCAAGTCATTCTTCAGACTTCTTGTCTCGTCATTTCCCAGGAATGTCCCCCCCTCCTCATTTCCACGACAACCCGACTTCAAAGGGATTTAGCAGGCAAAAGTTCAGAGCTTATCTCTCTCTCTCCACTGCTCTCTATGCCAGCGTTGAAGTGCTGACATCTGACTTCATTTGGACACCTGCTACACAATTCCCTGACAATCCTGCTCTAATCACAAGGTAACGATGCTCTGCATTCCTGTTTGGTATTCTGATTTTTAAGGATTATAATAACAGTTTCATCATCTGAGAAGAACACAGATCTATGTAAATAATATTTATCATTGTTTATTATTTTACAAGTGGAATAGTAACTATTCTAAACCATAGTTTGAAGCCCTTCCCCCCCAAGGTTTATAGCTAATTATAAAGTCCACAATACTTTTTTTTTTAATTTGATTTATATGCCGCCCTTCTCCGGAGACTCAGGGCGGCTTACAATGCGTTAAGCAATAGCCTTCATCCTTTTTGTATATTTATACAAAGTCAGCTTATTGCCCCCACAACTGGGTCCTCATTTCACCTACCTTAGAAAGGATGGAAGGCTGAGTCAACCTTGAGCCTGGCGAGATTCGAACCTGCAGTAATTGCAGGCAGCTGGTCTTAATAACAGGGTGCTTTAGACCACTGTACTACCAAGGCTCTTGGTAATACTAACAAATACTAACAAATATTGGTGTTGCATGATCTTTGAAAAGCAGAAGCAGTAGCATAAACCTATTCTTAAATAAATGCAGGAAACATGCCACCATGAAAGTTGTATGAGCTTGTTTGGTGAAAACTGTAAGACACAGGGATTCCATCAGGCGTGAACAACCAGATCCAGATGTGAAGAATTCAATTAGCCACTCCATTGCTAGTGCCTATTACATAAGGAGTTTTAGAGAATTTGTACAGAGATGAATGTGAAAATCAAAACAAAACACAACTAATGATATTTCACAGAGCATTTGCCAATTAACTGCCAATAATGATTGCAGAGATTAAGGACTTAATGCCCAGTTAAAACTAGAGATGGTCCCAGCAATGACTTAGTTCCTCCTGGGTTAATTAAGAATAATTCAGTTTGATGGGCTTATTTTGGGTTAGGACTTACTGTACATTTGTGAATAAATATGGTTATATGCCTAGAGTTGGGAAATTGAAGTTATAGTGGCTTTTTTAAAAAAAGAGCCTGACCCGCTAAATTAAGAACCCATCAGCTTGCTTAATACCATTGACAAACTGAATGCCAGACACATATATTGGAAAGTGAGATTTGGTTAGAGCAGGACAGCTTCCTGGCAGAAAAACAGGCTGGCTTCTGGGAAAGTCATTCTTCTATTGACCAATGTCCAGTGCTTCAACATTTAATAGAGAAATATTGTAGCTCTTCCTCACAATATATTCTGAGTCCTCGTTGGACTCAGCCTTTATTGATTTTAAGTCAGCATTTGACTCTATTAATCAAGCTAAATGTATATCCCAAAGGTGTTTTTTTCAAAAGGCAACTAAACTTTGTTTTTCCTTTGAAGTGAAGGATGAGAAGAGAAACGTCTTCAAAGAAAAACAAAGTCCAGTTGCTTTTGAAAAAGTACCTTTGGGACAGCCATGACCTGGATGACTGAAAATCTCCATAAACAATTTGTGTATATGTTTGCAAAGTTCATGTCTCTTTTGCCAACCTTCAGCAGGTAGGTATGGTGAAAGGGGAGGGGTGTGTGTGTGTGTGTGTGTGTGTGTGTGTGTAAAATCCTTTCTTATCCAATAGGTGATGTACAGGGCCGGATTTAGATGAAAAGAGGCCCTAGGCTATTCCATTTATGAGGCCTTTTCACCTATAGTGAAAGTGTAATTTTAATTTTGCTAACAATTTGAATGTAGGCCCCTCTTGATCTTGAGGCCCTAGGCTGAAGCCTAGTTAGCCTATAGGAAAATCCGGCCCTAGTGATGTATGTCTTTCTCAAATCTCATGTCCTTTAACAGAGGCCTTCAAATTTAAGGCCTCTGTGCAGGATCTTAGCTGTCCCTAGTCCTGCACTCTTCTAAACAGAGAGCTTGATACTCTTGGAATCTGTTCACTTTTTAGCTATTTTCAGCTATTAGCAATCATTGGATCCATTTTACAACATCATGCCAGTTTCCTTCAATCCTAACAAAAGAAGTTTAAACTACAAATTTAAAAACGTGAAACTTTTTTGGGTAAACAGCAAAGATGATTAAAACTTTGATTCCAGCAAATTACAAATAGAGTAAGCTTCCAGATAAAATTGGAATCAGATTTTGGAATTAATTATAATTAATTGGCATTAATTATAAAGATCCTTCCCTGTGGTAAAATGTTTTTGTTTTGAATTCTTTAAAAGAGGTAAGAGTTTAAAAATTGGACACTAGAGGGAACAAAGTATTACAACTAAAGAAGAACACTCAGTTACAAAATGTAGCATAATATTTTAACATTGGATATACTGTAAGATATTTTTGAACAATGGACCCAGAAATTAATTTTAATAGTGTCTGCTTCTTTAGATAGACTATGTTTAAAAGATGTTATGGAAGAGGAATAAGTTCTACATGACAAGACTGAAACGAATTTGAAAGTGGATTTTATAATGACAGGTTACAAGAATGACATGGAAAAAGATGATACCTTGTACATGAAAAAAAAAAAGCAGTTGATGACTTAATAATAAAAACGAATATACAAATAACAAGCCAAGAGAGTGACCTTAATAGTTTTCCTATTTTGAATATACAAAAGAGACTGTCAAACACCAGGGAAATCAGGAGAGCCAGGCAGTTCAAATGGGTATAAAGTTTTATTGCAAACTTAAGCTCTCTACAAGAAGCTGAACTACTAATGATCAAAGGAAATTGGTGGTAGATAAGGATAGAGGGAATTCAAGATTTTATATTTTATATTCTATTTTAGATTTTAGATTCTATTAGTTTTAGTGTCATAATTCTCATACTTAATAAAATTACTATAAAAATAATTTTAAAACTCCCCCCTTTAAATTAAATGTGCATCACAGAACACGAAATCTATTTAGGACACATTCAGTACAATAAAAGCTTTTTACTCATTGAATGCTATACTTTCTAGAAGATTCCCCCCCCCTGACTTAATACACCCTTCCTCTTTGATTAAATCAGCAAATCTGTTTCTTTCTCTGCTTTTTGTAATTATACATTTACTAACTCGCTGACCTTTTCTTTGCATTATACCAGTTCAAAACTGTGCAAATTATTTTGGCTCCTGAAGTAAAATATCCTACAAGCATTTCCTTCTATCCCTGATAGTAAAAATAAAATAACAAATAAAATGTTCTTAATTAGATGAGATCCTAGTTGTATGAGATCCTAATTATACTGCCACTGGTAGCATCTCCCTGCATAGACAAAGAATGAAAGCAACAAAAAAGAAAGAAGGTGGAAAATAAGGCAGATCACATTCAGATATTTTCAAAATCAGGTCACTGACCTTGGAAATGCTTTTCATAACTATTCCTATCTCCAATCCTGTGTAGACTTACTTATCCATTAAAACTGCAAGACTTTCTCTTATATAGAATTATGTGTTATGCAATGAGGTCTGTTTGGTTTTGGTTTGATCAACGAGGTAGAGTTCAGTAATTCTGTAAACAGGCTCAAACCTAGCATGAAATTTATGTGTGATTTCCATAAATCATTCTTAACAAACACAATACTGTGCTTCTATTGCTATACAGCATCCTTAATACGTTTTCATTTCTATCTAAGCTCAGCAGCAGGGACATCTAAGATTTTACCTTGAATCCATAAAGCAATAACATTTTAATAAATTTTAGTGACATATACTACTGGAACAAATCGCAGAGCTATTTCTTGGAAAAATAAACTCTGTTTCTCTTTATGTATATTTGCCAGTTATTCCAAAAGAGTATCCCTTCTGGTAGAATGACAGCTGTCTAATATATTTAAATCCAGATCATCTGTATGTGTTGTGTGGCCTCCAACAGCAGATTCATCAGGGAATTTAATGGTGTGTTCTAAGAATATTTGGGTTTCAGCTATGTTATTTTGAGGTAAAGACAGGGAGAATTGAAGCAAAACCTGGGAAGTTTTCCAAGTATAAGAAACAGGATGCTTATTAGAAAGCTGCAATAAGTAATTTGTAATACAAGTGTGTGCAAGGTTTATACTATGTGACTTGAGGGAGACAGTTTTACTATTCCAGAGCTTTAGGAATATGAATGTTTTCATTAAAAAAATTAAAACATATTCCCTTCTCACTCCTATGGTTGGTCAATGCCTTCCTCAGTCTTAGATCCTCTACCATAGAGCTCAGAGTTTGAGGATTCTGTTCAGTATCTTAGTTGGTCCTAGCACTGCATCTTCTAGACCAGGGTTCCCCAACTTGTGGGCTGTGGCCCACTACCAGGCCGTGGCCTATTGGCATGCATGAGTGTGCACACAGCCCCACTCATGCTAGCATCACCATGATCGCCTCATGCGCACTAGCGTTGCTGCGGGCATGACATGTTTGCATCACGTGGCTTTGTGGCGTCATTTGCATCTTGTGCACCTCGCCGCCCTGTTCGTGCCTGCTCATGGCCCCATTCACAAGTGCGCTTGCGTGCATAAAGGCACCTGCCCCTCCTCCTCCGGCTGCCAACCCAGAAAGGTTGGGGAACTTTGTTCTAGATAGAGAGCCCTGACTTTGTTTCTGGGCTCTGTTAAAACCACTCTCTCAATTTAGGAGGCACAGCCTCAAGTGCTCCACCGGGATCATGTTGGCTTTGACTTTCCACATCCTCTTTAGTTCCTCCTTCAGGCCTTGATATTTCTCCAATTTCCCATACTCCTCCCTGATATTGCTGTCATTTGGCACCTCTGTATTTATCACCACCACTGTCTTTTGGCCCTTCTCTACTATGATGATTGGCTAGTTGATTGGCTGGTACCTCCTGTCCATCTGTATCTGGAAGTTCCACAGAACTTAAATATATCTTTGCGGGGGGAGGGGGCTGTAATGGTGTAAAAATCGTGTAAAGAACGTTTCCCCACACATATACACACACCAAGTACATTGGTGATAATCTTGTGATTGATAGTGTACTACAGCAGTAAAACATAGGCCTTTTATTTTTTTACTTAGTTTCTGTCCCATGTTTTTCAGTTTTTTTTTTTAGTATGCATGCATCAGTGCTTCCTTTGATCAATGATTCTAATAAGTTTAATCAATAAAGCAGACAACCAGATTTTTTCCCTGATTAACTGATGAAGTTGAAAGCAAATCCCAAGGAGAACTGGAGAAGTCTGCAAATGAATTGAGGAACAATAAGGCTGGGAAAGGTCATGCTTTGCCTTGTTCACCAATGATCTCAATACTCATTTGAGGGAACTAATGGCCTAATTCTGCACAAGCTTTTGTAATCCACTGGATTAGCAGAACCAATGCACTAGGAACTGCTATCTGCAGGCTGGGCTATCTCTAAATATTTACTTTGGCCCAAATTTGGCAGTCTTTATTACAATAATTGTCTGGCACAAACAGAATCTGTTTGTTTGGATCTTTGTGCTTATTTCCTCCTTCAGCAACTTGGTCAGTTTTCCTCTCCGATTGGTTCTGCCCAGAGCTGAAATGCTGCCGGCTCTATCAGGCTCGTGGGAGTAGCTCCACGAGTAGCGCTCGTGGGAGTAGCGCCAGTGGTGGGAGGCTCCACCCCCCCCAAACCAGGACATCATCACATCCCGGTTTTGACCATCTGTGCTGCGCAGCGAGC